>NC_140172.1:147820444-148170444 GCF_963971535.1 Notolepis coatsorum | reverse complement strand
AAGAGACGCGCACCCAGGAGATGGACCTCCTCGGAGCGCGACAGGAGAACGGATCTCCAACGAGCACTGCCAGAAGCCGATCACCTCCATCAGTGTCTTCCCCCAGCGAGGCGGACAAGATGCTGGCGCAGGCCTTTATCGCCACCCTGGCAGCCTCAACCGAACGCGATCGACTCCAAGCACAGACGCTTAGCGAGCGCGAACATTCTTCCATGGAACAAGAGCGCCTCCGCGCGCAACACCAAAGTGAGCGCGAACACTCTACCATGGAAAGAGACCGCCTGCAGGCTCAACAACTAAGTGAGCGCGAACAATCTGCAGACCAAAGAGAACGCTTCCACGCGCAGCTCCAAGCGCAAGCCCTTAGTGAACGCGAACACTCTGCGATCGAGCGAGAGCGCTTCCAGGCGCAGCAACGGAGTGACGACGACCGCATACGCCTAGAGACTAGACGCCTCCAGACGGAAGAGAATATGGAAAGAGACCGCGCCGAAGCCCAGCGCGCCGCCGCCGATGCACAGCGCGGAGCCGCCAATGCACAGCGCGACGCAGCCCAAGCCCAGCGCGAAGCAGAGCGCGACCTCGCTCACATCAAGCGCGAAGCCGAGCGCGACCGATTACAAGCACAGATAATGGAGCAACTGATTGCCAGGGTAACCCCCCCTCCCTCCGCACGGAGCTCCAGGGCCTCGTCAAGACAAGGGTCCAGGGCACCCTCCCCTACCCGATCAAGCGACCCTGAGCCCGGCCAACAGAGAGAGCCTATACCCCTCTCCGAACCCCTTCCCCGACCGGTCCATGTGAGACCCAGCAACAGGGAAGAACCGGCCTACGCCGCTGAGAGACTAAATAGAAGATTACAGGATCTAGATGACCTGGCAGAGGAAGAAGAAGAGGGAGAGGAGGAAAGTCAAGCCCAACAGCAGCATCGTACTCCACAGGACCAGGAGGTCCAGTACAGCCCAGACTTTACCCCCGCGGCTCTGCGCTACAGACCCCCGACTCAATTCACGGGTGAGCTTGACGCACGACCAGCCCCGAGGAACAGCACCTGGGTACACGGGCCTTGGTACCCGACAGGTACCAGCCCACCACGACACGTAAGAGGAGACTCGCCTAGGAGGCCTCTCCTCCAACGCTCACCGATGTGCCAGCCATCCATGGCATCGTACCTTGGCACACCGACGTTCCCGGACTTCACACACGAGAACAGAGCACAGTACACAGAGCTACGAATGTGCTTAGAGACAATGATGTCCGATGTACCAGATGAACCGTACAAGTATGCTATCCTACTCAAGCACCTGAAGGTGCCCAGAGCGCACAATATAGCGCTGGCATATTCCACCTCTACTACCCTATACACCGTGGCTCTAGCAGCCCTCGACCAACGTTATGGACGCATATGGGACTACGTAATACAAGAGATAAGGAATATTGACTGTCTACCCCCAGCCACAGACAATCGCTCATTAGATGACCTGTCTATCAAGGTACAATCCCTGGTAGGGATGCTGGGGGCACAAAAGGAAAAGGGTATGCACGAACTGTACGCGAACTCTAATGTTGAGAGGATATTAGAGAAGCTTCCGCCCGCCCGACAAGCGCTTCAGGCGGCAAAGAGACCACCGTGATCCTAACGGTCCCGAGCCATCCCTCCTAGACCTAGCCGACTTCCTGGCGAGAGAAGTCAACAGCCTACGATTGGATACGTTCGTGCGGAGCGCGGCAAGCTCCAGAGAGGGACCTAGGAGAGCAAACGATGGCCGCAGGCTGGTGACCGTCATGCACCAAGCCGAATCAGTACCGAGCAACAAGAACCACAGTACCCCCTCGATGAAAGAGAAGTGGAAGATTGTATGCCCGTACTGCGAAAAGGAACACTGGCTGTCACACTGTGACACGTTCAAGAAGATGACCGCCGACGAGGTGAGTCAATGGATAAAGTCCAACCGCCGCTGTTACCGATGTGCGCGCAGTCACATGGCAGCCGAGTGCCGCTTAAAGAAGAGGTGTAGTCGGTGTGACGGAGCCCACTTGGACGTTTTACATGACAGTAACAGAAGAAAGCCTGCACCCTCAAGCAGCACAAAGGCAAGTGTTATGTACATTGACCCCGCCAGCAGCGGAGGCGCCCGGGTGCTCTTGAAGGTGGTCCGCGTAACATTGAGTTACGAGAACAATGTCATGGACACCTACGCCGTCCTTGACGACGGGTCAGAGAAGACCCTTCTACTCGCGTCCGCTGCGGCCCAGCTGGGGCTGCGGGGGAGCAAAGAAACGATGACGATTCGGACAATAAGAAGAGACCTGAAGACGATCAAGAGGGAGAACGTCTCCTTCACTATCGCAACAAGCGGGCAGCCAGAAAGACGTATAGGATCACTAACGCTTTCACCAGCCAAGACATAGGCCTGTCGCAGTACACCTACCCCATCGCCAAGCTGATGGATAAATACGTGCACCTGCGTCAACTACCTATACCGCTCATAGACGGTGCCACCCCGACCCTGCTGATAGGATCCGACCATGCACACCTCATCGTCCCGATGGACCGGGTCCACACTGGGCCCAGAGGCTGTCCTGCAGCAGTCGAGACCCGCCTAGGATGGACACTACAAGGCCCCCTCTCCAGGTCTCCCAACCGAACAGCAGCCACTCGCTGCCTCCACTCCAGAGTGACAGAAGAAGACACCACCCTCCTACAGCACGTTGAGAGGCTATGGACACTAGAGACAATGCCCTTTAAGAACGAAAAGAAACACATTCGTTCCAAGGAAGACATTATGCTATAGCCCTCCTCGAGCAGGGGACAAAGAGAGTCAAAGTCAACGGAGTGATGAGATACGCAACTCCACTCCCGAGGCGAGAGGGTATGCCTACCTTCCACGCCCCAAAAGAAGCGACGGAGCGGTATCTATCGAACACAGAGCGGCGCCTAGCCAGAGACCCCGCTCAAGCTACTGTGTACCGCGCTGAGATTGACAAGCTAATCACAGCGGGACACATAAAGAAAATTGACATTAAAGAGGCCGATCAGACGACCGAATCATGGTACGTGCCGCACCACAAAGTCCACCACAACGGCAAGGATCGGATTGTGTTTAACTGCAGCTACCAGATCGGATCACAAAATCTGAATAAAGAGCTCTTGCCCGGCCCAACACTCGGCCCCTCTCTACTAGGCGTGTTGCTACGTTTCCGCCAGGACAAGGTGGCCATCAGCGGCGACATCAAAGGGATGTTCCTGCAGGTGCGACTAGTGGAAGAGGACAAGCCCCTGCTGCGGTTCTTATGGAGAGAGAGGATCGGGGATGAGCAACCATCCATCTATCAATGGGAAGTCCTCCCTTTCGGAACCACATGCAGCCCATGCTGTGCTACGTTCGCACTGCAAAACACGTCGCAGAAGACCCAGCAGCTGATGAAGAGGTCCGACAAAGTGTAGGAAACAGTTTCTACGTGGACAACTGTCTGCAAAGCGTCTTGACGCCAGAAGAAGCCGAGGCCCTCCTACTCAAGCTCCGCGCCTCCCTGATCAAAGGCGGCTTTGATCTCCGGCAGTGGGCCAGCAGCGACCCTCAAGTACTGCGCAGCCTCTCCCCAGAGGACAAGGCAGCGAGCAGCGAGACCTGGATGGCGACCATCCCAGGAGAAGCCCAAGAAATTACATTAGGACTAGTCTGGCGCTTCAAAACAGACTCGCTCCATTATAAACACACACCCCTGACCAAGGAGCAGGGAAGGTCGACTTCACTACCGACCACAAGACGGAGTGTATACAGAACACTCGCCAGACAATATGACCCGTTGGGATGTATTCTACCTTACACCACCAGGGCAAAGATGATTGTGCGAGCGCTATGGGACAAGGACCAGGGCTGGGACGATCCCATACCCGAACACCTTGCCTCCACATGGAGAGAGTGGGAGACAGAACTCAGCTCGCTCCCAGGTGTCAACATACGCCGCAGCTACTTCCCACCCACAGTGAGGCCGGAGACGTGTCAGATGGACCTGCACGTCTTCAGCGACGCCTCCGAAGTAGCCTACGGTTCGGTGGCCTACCTGCGGGCCCGAGAGGAGGGAGGAGAAATACATACTGCCTTCATCCTGGCTCGCTCAAGAATAGCCCCCCGCAAGCAACAATCTATCCCGCGTCTAGAGCTCTGCGCAGCCCTAGCAGGAGCGCAACTCGCCACGTTAATCCAACGTGAACTCACCATCCCGGTGCAAAGAACAATCCTGTGGTCAGACTCCATGACCGTACTCACATGGATCCAGTCCGATTCGTGTAGATACAAGGTCTTCGTGGGAGTCAGAATCACAGAGATCCAAGAGTTAACAGAAGCAGCATGGTGGAGGTATGTGGACACAAAACAGAACCCAGCTGACGTCATCACACGGGGAATGTCCCTGGATGACCTCACCCGTCACAATCTCTATAGTGACGGTCCCGAGTTCCTCAAGCTCCCGGAAGAAGAGTGGCCTACACCCACCCCACGGGAGGCGAGTGAAGAGGAGGCAGAGAAGAAGAAATCTATGTTCTGTGGGTTGACACACACACTCGTCCCCACAGATCCCAACATAGACGACTGCCTCACCCTTGAGAGTGCGCAGTTAAAGACATTCCTGTGGCACCACCCAGAGGTTCCGTCCACTACTGACTTTACTGCAGCTAACTACGAAGAAGCAGAACTCCTTCTGCTACAGCGAGCCCAAAGAGACTCGTTCCCCGACGAGCTAGACTGTCTGCAGGGATCAAAGCCAGTCCCGTCAGACAGCAGACTGCTCCACTTAGCCCCTGAGAGCGACGCCCATAATCTCATCAGAGTGGGTGGTCGTCTGAGGAGAGCCCCAGACTTAACGGATGACGTCAAGTACCCGATAGTCTTAAACAGCCGACACAAGGTCACAGAGCTCATCATAAAGAAATACGACGAGGACGTGCACCACGCCGGGGCAGAGAGAGTCTTCGCGGAGATCAGACGTCGCTATTGGATACTGCAAGGAAGAGAAGCAGTACGATGCTTCCAGCGGACTTGTCTAGACTGTCGTAAATGGCGAGCACAGCCCAGTATACCCCGGATGGCTGACCTACCCCCCTGTCGCCTCCGACTCGGCGACAAGCCTTTTCACTCCACCGGTATGGACTGTTTTGGCCCACTGTATGTAAAGAAAGGAAGAGGGACGGAGAAGCGGTGGGGTATTGTATTCAAATGCATGACCACCCGAGCGATACACATAGAACTCCTTCCAACCATGAGTACGGACTCATTCCTTATGGCCTTCCAGAGATTCACATCGCGGAAAGGAAAACCGTCTATATTATTGTCTGATCACGGGACAAACTTCAAAGGCGGAGAAAGAGAGCTGAGAGAGAGCTTCCAAGCTATGGGCCCAGAACTTAAGACCCACCTCGCTCCATCTCAGATTGATTTCCAGTTTAACGCCCCGAATGCACCTCACTTCGGTGGAACTTGGGAACGAGAAGTACGTTCAATAAAGACAGCCCTGTACGCCGTGCTTGGGGCCCAGACCGTGGCGGAGGAAGTTGTTGTAAAATCCAAACATATATATCATGATTAACTAATGTGTAGAAATATTTGGGCCTCAAAACAATAATTCATAGATTGTGTGTGTGTGTTTACATAGACGTGATTGCCATTGTAGGCACACAGGTCGATTTACACATGAAGTGAGTGGTCAAATGATTCTAGCTACGACAGGCACCCAAGGGCCGTCTGCCATGGCCTGGGACAATGGGCTCTGTAAAGATCAAAACAAAAGACAAAAGGTCACGTAAACATGTTATCTCGCTGGAGTTTTCTGTCACACACACACACACACATTCAGACACACACACATTTTCACATACACATCCACACACACACACAGTGATGAGGTTAAAAGGATCAAAGCGCCCATGAAGTGTTATCAGCTGCTTTACGGCCTGGGGGACACAGACAGACACACACACATACTCACACACACACATTTTCAAATACACATCCACACACACACACACACTCACACACACATAGTCATCCACACACACACACACACTCACACACACATAGTCATCCACACACACACACACACTCACACACACATAGTCACACACACACACACACACACACACACAGAAGATCTCCAAACAAGCTAACTATTTCCTGGAATATTGTTAAAATAGTAATTTGAATCTTGAATTAAGTCATTGAAGTAAGTTAAAATATAATTAGGTTTGGTCATATTTAAATGTCTACAATTAGTTAATGTGTCTGTGCTATTTTCATTTATGTTCAATATGATTAATTGATTGTTCTATGTATTGAAATGTATTCTATTAAGCTAACAAAATGATTAGATTTGTTAGATATATGTTCTGAAAGTCAAACAGACTTAGTGATAAAGAAATATATCTGTGTTTAGGTAATCAATATATCTTGAGGTACATCAAAGTACTAACAAGTCAAGTAATGTGTTTAAGTAAAAGATATAAGGAAATGAAAATGATGCAATGTTTAAACTTTGATTAAGGTAGATTGTTAAGGACAGCCTCTTTTTGCAGTTAGGTGAAGGGGGTTGGCCTATAAGCCAAACCCCTATTTTCAAAATGCCAGCTTAGCAGGCTTGTGATTGGGGCAATAATGTGATGATGTCATCAACTCCGAGACACTGGCCTGGGCTATAAGAATGGGGTGTAATGGGGAGAGGAGAACTCGCAACCAACCAACCCACACAGGACAAGACCTCATCAACACCATCTCACCCATCTTCAGCAGGCAGCAGAAGACAAAGGACTTTTTGGAGGGAAAACAGACTGCTTTGTTTTGTCAGCCAAGACAACACAAAGACCATCAACAACTGATCAACTATCATCCTTTATACTGTAATATTAGTCTAGTTGTATCACTTACGGCATAGTGTTCGTGATCAACAACTATAGCATTTTCTTATTGTAATTTGTATACACTCTTAAACTTTGATTAAACAACTGTTAAACTACTTTCCTCCTAATTCCTTCTGCCTTTCTGCCTGCTCAGTCAGTTTGAACAGAAGGGATTCCCAGAGTTCTAAGGTATTGAATCACAACGCACAGTACCAGCAACAGGTTCTGATCAGAGCAGAACCGAAACAGCTTGGGAATCCACTTCATTTTGGTGCCGGACTTCAGTGAATCACAGTGCTCGTGTTATCACCACAACAACAGAATTTTTTTCTCTACACGCCGGTCGACGAGAAGAACAACTGATCGATCGTCTTCAAAGTAACTGGAAGAGTTACTGAGAGGTGAGTGTGATAATGTATGGGTGCTCAATTCGAACCGCGGAGGGGGTTGCTAAGAATTTAACCTCATGTAATCATGATGTAAGGGGAAATTAAATTGAATGTTCTGGCTGGGGAGGGCGGCTCTGTAAACACCGTGCGTAGTATATTTTAATGTAAAATGTTAGCACTATGAGCGGAGCGCCGTTGCCGGTCGGAACAAGTAAGGGAACAGGAACATGTCTTAGATTCGTGCTCAGAGTTGGACCAGGGTAGACACCGTGCGTGGTATGTCTTATAGGTAGTAGACTAAAGCACGCCGTTGCGTAGTATTTTCTACAGTAGAGAGTTAGCACAAGTAGGTCTGGTTTTAGCCTTGGGCACGGGCGGGCGTGTTGAAATTAGACTGCGTTAGGCGGTAACAAAAAATAGTGCTTAATGAAAGGTTTACCGGTCGCACCGCGTGCGGCGTTCGAGAGACGGTAATGAGCGTGAATGCTGATTTTGTACTTTTTAATTGTGTTAGGGAGCGTGTATGAATGTATGGTTGGCGAATGTTTATGGTTAGGAGTGATTGGTGGGACTTGTGAGAGTATAGTTATGTTATTATGTAATTTAAGTCACCGGTTGGCCGTGGGGAAGTTTAATGGAAACGCCGGTTTTCCGAGGCCCGTCGAACGCAGCAGCGGTTAGCTGTTGTGTTAGCCTCTGAGGCACCGGAGCAAACGGAGGGAAAAGTAGACGTAATTCAAATGTATAAGGTCGATCGATAGTGTCTTGAGATTACGGGGATGTCTAAGGCACTTAAAAGTTTTCATATTCGTGGCGGATAAAATAGATATGTAATGTTTAAGGTGATCGGGATTATTTAGAACCCGACCCGGAAGTCGTTCTAAGCTCGCCGGAAATGACGACGGAGGGGTCAAACTAGTGTTTTACTATTATGTTTTTATATTTCTGTTTAGATCACTACACTGGCGTTTTGAGGGGAATAGGATTCTGTTGTGGGGTATGTGGTATTATATTAACGTGGCGAGGGGACGGCCCGCGCGGCGAAACGGGTCGTTGGGAAGCGTTTTTATGGGATCATGGGAGAAGCTAAGCTAATGCTACCTAGCCACGCTAACGGCTAAAGCGATCGCCGGTTGTGACGTCATAAGGGTGCGCGCTAAGCTAACTGTGCTGACGTCATGGCATGACGGGACTCTCGGTATGTCTCGCGAGGGGGCGTCCATCTTGACGGGGCTCCGAGCGTCCATCTTGACGGGGCTCCGAGCGTCCATCTTGGGAGGGTGCCGAGCGTCCATCTTGGTAGGGGTGGCGAGTGTCCATTGTTAAGGGGAAGGTGGAGTTTATTGGGAATACAGTAGGGGGCAGAAGTGTACAGGATGAATATGTTTGGATTCTGCTCACAGAACGTTTTCATTGTACACTCTCTCTCCCCCTCTCTTCTCTTTCTACCCCCCTCTCTTTCTCTCTCTCTCTTCCTCTCTCTCTCTCTCTCTCTCTCTCTCTCTCTTTCCCCCTCCCTCCCTCTCTCTCTCGCTCTCTTACCCCCCCCCTCTCGCTCGCTCCCCTCATTTCAACACCGCCTCTCTTCCATGTATTTCCCCCCCCCCCCCCCCCCCGAAACGCTTTCTCTTTCTCTCCTAGTTTGGGGCCTGTATATAGAGTTTTTTCTATGGGTTTCAAACGCGGTGTAGTGCTGGGTATATTGTTTATTGCTGTTTACTGTAAGGTTTCAAAGGCGGTAGGCTGAGTTTGGGACTTATTATGCGTATGTTGTTGTTCCAAATTCAGTTTTATTGTTATTTTTAGGGAATTTCTAGTGCTGGCAGTGGTGTTGGCTGGCGTTGGCGCTACGCTTTGTTCGACAAGGCGCTCGTACTTCTTTCCTTACATTTGGACGGGCCCCGGCTGGGGCTCCGTGTCAGTTCATGTTGGTGGGCCGTAAGTCGGAGCATAAATACTCTACTCGGCTGCGCCTGCGATGGGGGTGTGGGTAGACAGTTCGTCGTGGCTCACTGTCTGCCTCCACGCCTTGTGCGCTGTGTGCAACTCGTCGGTGCTCGTTGTCACACTGCGCACATTTTTCATTTTACCAGGGGTACGGGGACTGCTAAACGTCGTGGCGGGGGTGGGCTCGCTGTCTGCCACCACGCATTAACGGGGGTGCGCTATGCGTGCACTCGTCAAAGGCTCGCTGCCACACTACGCGCGTCGAATTATATTGTGTGTGAGTGTATGGGTGACTGGTTACGGTGGGGTCAGAGGTGCTGTATGTGTGTGGCAGTGGTTGTGAGTGGAATGATTTTTGAATATCCTTGAGTAGGGGGCCCGGGGTGTCACGTTCCAGGTTGCAAACTGGGGGTGATGCCGTGGGCCACAGGACGAGTTGGCCAGTGGAATGTCATTGGTCGGCAGGATTTTCAATGTGGGGATGGTGTCGCCGCCTGTGGTTATGAACGGGTTGTGTGACACTGTTCTAAATGCACGGGGACTTCAGTGACATAAGGCACTGGAAATTGATTTCTGTTCCCGTGAGGAGAGCGTTATTTTAACACCTAAGGGGTTAGGTGTTACGGGGGATATATAGTAACTGTGTGAGAGATTGTGAATGGAAGATATGTGTGTTACTGTTATGTATAATGTAATATGAGCGAAATACATGCTAGGCTTTCACGGACAGAAATAAATATAGTTACACATACACATAGTCATTTGCAAAGAACGATTTGGAGTAAAAGTGAGATAATTCACCTAAATTACAATGTCCGATACAGATGTTTAGAAATGATAGGCTGTAAATAACAACTTTCTGATTGACCACCATCTCAGGAAACAGCTGATGCAAAATGAGTTCCCCAGAGTGGTATTAAGGAGGATCAGGACAACAGGATTGAGAGTCTGGGTTTCCAATGGAGACAACTGAAAAAAAAGATTAAGGCTGTGTCATTGATAAATCAAAAACGAAAATTGCACAAATGCTCTCATATGATCATAGTCTAGGAGATGCCCGACATTCCATGCTTAAAGACAAATGATGGATTGTGAATGGCAAATGTCACTGATAATTAAGTGTATTTTTTGCTTCTCTTTTTACAGCTGCTCCAGGACGGATGGCCAGCGCTGACAATTCCGAACCCCAACAGGGAAATCAAAGAGACTGTTGACAGTCAGGGGGTATAGTATCACAAGACCGAAATTATCAATTCCTGTTTACACCAATATAAAAGTGTGAGTGAAATTAACTCAAGTTTGGTAAAAATAGTTTGAATACAGAGAAACTTGCTTTCCAAACGGTGACGTTACGAGTGATTGAAGGAAGGTGAGAATGGAAAATACACAGATAGGAGCAACCGGAGGGTTAGATGCACTGACCATAGAAAGGGTAGACAATCTGTCTATTTCAACGACTGGAGATGTCACAATAAAAGTGACGAAAAGATGGCCAAAGATATTCAGGCCATTACAGAACCTTGTAGTTAAAGGAGGCCGGTGTAGAATGCGTACCCAAATCAAGATAATGCCGATAACCTCTGCAGACATTACATTGACCGAATTGGACGTTGACTTGATTGACTGGAATTTGATCGACTCCCCTCTAGTGTCCAGTGAGACGGAGGGACTGGAAATAATGTCTTTTACTCCGCCACAGGGAGTCGTTGCAGCAAGCGACCCAGAGACAGCTGTATTACCCGAGTCAATCCAAGCTGAAGTGTCCGTTGCAGATGACTGCCAGTTACAGACGTGCCTCCCTCTCGAAGAACAGCTAGCCGAGGCTAGACGGGTAGTGGACTATCTCCAAGGCCTACTCCAGTCCACACAGCCCGGAGGGGAGACAGGTTCCAATCGCCTCTCTCCCTCTCCCTCTGGAGAACCAGATGGCCAGAGACAGGCCCAGTTGGGGCCACAAGGGGGTCCCGTGCCGGAACAACAACAAACTCCGATAAGACCACCCACGAGGTGGCAACCACGAGGAAAAGGTGTAGGCAAAGGCAGGAATCCGATTGGCTACCGTGTGCGGCAGGTGCACTGTTGGACGTGTGGGACCCTCGGACACATTTCTCGGGACTGTGCAGAGCAGGACCATCTATCCCCAACAGGCCGTGTTTGTACAGGAACAGGTGGCGGGCCCCTACCAACCACGGGCCCCTCTCAAGGAACTGTGACTGGACCAAATAGGTACGTGGCTTTCTCCTCCGAACAGGCTCCAGGGAACCATGGCGATGATGGCATACCACCAGGACATGTTCTGGGCCCGATGACCCCAGGGTCATCCGGTCACAGGAGGTGGTGGCTGACCCACCGGGTCTCACAACCCGGGGGAGACCGCCAGTGTTGTTGGGGCTGTGGTGTGAAAGGTCATATTCAAAGGTCATGTCTGCAGAGGCCACCGGCAGAATAAAAATATATGCAACTGACTAGGGTAGAGGTGGGATATATTGAATGATAAAATATGCTCCTAATTAGATTAGAATAAAAAATAAATAGAGGTGTTAGGTGATTAGATTATGAATGAAAGTTACTAAAAACGGATGTATGGGTGACTGACAAATGCATGAACTAATCAGACTAACAAGGGGATCAAATTATGTTAAACAGTTAATCAATATTAGACAGTGTGATGATGTGACACTGCGGCAGCTAGTGATCAGTAAATTATCCATGCTCGGTCAACATTCGGATTGATCAAGGGGTGGACTGCATGATTAAGAAATTAAAAAGACTCATAGTTGTTTCTAGTATTTTATAGTATTGATAGAAGCGTATTAACAGTTATGAGCAATAGGATAGGTGTTTATTTACTTTTATTTTTACTTCTCTTTTCTAGTGTGTTACGAGCAATTCCTGACTTAGGCCGGGAGCGTACATTTTGTTTATTCATTTGATTTCCTTTTTTGTTTCTTAGTTAAAAATGAGCTCAGAAGAAAAAGTAATAAGCTCACAAGTTTGGTTTATTTTTTCATTTATTGGTTTGGCAGCGTTTTCTTTGTGTTTTGTTTTCTGTTTTCTTTCTTTCTGTGTGTTTTTTCTTAGGGTACCTGGCAAGCTGGGAGTGATCTCGACACATCAGGACGGGGTAGTATATGTCTGTAAAATGGACTGGGAACAAAGTGAAGGAACATGAGCTAGTTATGGATTTTTGTTCTCCGCCCATTGAATACCCAGTTTTAGCGGCTGGGGGTGTGTCGTGGTTGGTGATAGTGTTGGGAAGCATGATTCTCTGTACATTAATGAAGCTCAATGGATTTGGTCGCTATTGGCCAAATTAGTCTTGTGTAGGGTGTGAACATGTGCAATTGATAATTGGCTTGTGATGTGGAAGATGTGTGTTTAAGGCGGTCTGTGAATTGTACACACAGGTTACTGGGAGAATGGATGTGTCAGTGCTGAACGTCCGGTCCGGGGTGCAGCTGTCCAAAAGCAGAGGACGACGGTAACGATGTTTCATTGTGTATTTCACATCGAGAGGTGGAGGAGTATACTTTGACAGCATAATATAATGAGAGCCATGTGAATTTTTCAGAATTTTGAAATTTAATGATCTAGAAGCCATGAAATATATAGATAAATGATTTGGAAAAGAAAGTTGTCAAAGCTCAGACCAGTAAAGAGAGTCTGAGGGAGGAAAATTATGGATTCTCAATCAATTGTTGTGGTAGAAGTGATCCCCACTGTCCCCCGAAGCGATGTATTCACTGCAGGATACGGATGGGAGAGGACACTGGCTAGTGTCTACCCAGCGGTTCCAATGGGAACCACAACACTGCGGAGAACCAGGAGACGCTTACCTCTCGGGTCGGGAGAGTCTTGGCCAACGCAGTGACCGAGTCTTGAGGCTTCGGAGGGGAACGACAGACAACCAACGAGGAGACAGCAACAACTCCGGCTGTCAACAGAAGCAAGGCCTCAACTATTGACCAGGGGGTCAACAAGCGAAGGGGGGGAGCTGCTATCGCCCCTATCGACGACCAGGCGGAGGGGAGGAGACACAAACCTCTTCCACTGATCCGAGGGTCAACCAGCGAAGGGGTCGAGCAGCCAGCAACGACCTCCCCATCGCTGTGACTGCAATAGAAGATACAGCAGGGGGCTCTACCCCCTAAGAGAGACCAACACGAGTCAAGATGTGCTTGACAGAAGATGGGGTGTATTAGAAAGGCAATTTGCTTTCTGAGTTGCACCCAGCAGTCGTGATATTGCACCAGCTCTGAGCAATAAAGAGGAGGCAGGGTCAAATCTAGAAAACATGGACCCCCCTCCTCAAATGCTCCATTGATCTTGGTACGAGAACAAGTTATTAAAGACTGTGCACATGATCACAAAAACTGAAATGGCTAATTTGAATTTTAGGATCTGAGTGTGACAAATCAGATATATATTTTATCCTAATATGATTTAAAATGTCTTAAGTGTTATCTAGATAGTAGTGTGTAGAGATTGATATCTATGTTTGACATATTAAGGATAGGTAAACTATCCAAGTGGGGACTGTTGTAAAATCCAAACATATATATCATGATTAACTAATGTGTAGAAATATTTGGGCCTCAAAACAATAATTCATAGATTGTGTGTGTGTGTTTACATAGACGTGATTGCCATTGTAGGCACACAGGTCGATTTACACATGAAGTGAGTGGTCAAATGATTCTAGCTACGACAGGCACCCAAGGGCCGTCTGCCATGGCCTGGGACAATGGGCTCTGTAAAGATCAAAACAAAAGACAAAAGGTCACGTAAACATGTTATCTCGCTGGAGTTTTCTGTCACACACACACACACACACACATTCAGACACACACACATTTTCACATACACATCCACACACACACACAGTGATGAGGTTAAAAGGATCAAAGCGCCCATGAAGTGTTATCAGCTGCTTTACGGCCTGGGGGACACAGACAGACACACACACATACTCACACACACACATTTTCAAATACACATCCACACACACACACACACTCACACACACATAGTCATCCACACACACACACACACTCACACACACATAGTCATCCACACACACACACACACTCACACACACAGTCACACACACACACATTCACACACACACATTCACACACACACACACACACACACACACAGAAGATCTCCAAACAAGCTAACTATTTCCTGGAATATTGTTAAAATAGTAATTTGAATCTTGAATTAAGTCATTGAAGTAAGTTAAAATATAATTAGGTTTGGTCATATTTAAATGTCTACAATTAGTTAATGTGTCTGTGCTATTTTCATTTATGTTCAATATGATTAATTGATTGTTCTATGTATTGAAATGTATTCTATTAAGCTAACAAAATGATTAGATTTGTTAGATATATGTTCTGAAAGTCAAACAGACTTAGTGATAAAGAAATATATCTGTGTTTAGGTAATCAATATATCTTGAGGTACATCAAAGTACTAACAAGTCAAGTAATGTGTTTAAGTAAAAGATATAAGGAAATGAAAATGATGCAATGTTTAAACTTTGATTAAGGTAGATTGTTAAGGACAGCCTCTTTTTGCAGTTAGGTGAAGGGGGTTGGCCTATAAGCCAAACCCCTATTTTCAAAATGCCAGCTTAGCAGGCTTGTGATTGGGGCAATAATGTGATGATGTCATCAACTCCGAGACACTGGCCTGGGCTATAAGAATGGGGTGTAATGGGGAGAGGAGAACTCTGAACCAACCAAACCCACAGGACAAGACCTCTCTACCATACCTACCATCACACCCATCTTCAGCAGGCAGCAGAAGACAAAGGACTTTTTGGAGGGAAAACAGACTGCTTTGTTTTGTCAGCCAAGACAACACAAAGACCATCAACAACTTATCAACTATCATCCTTTATACTGTAATATTAGTCTAGTTGTATCACTTACGGCATAGTGTTCGTGATCAACAACTATAGCATTTTCTTATTGTAATTTGTATACACTCTTAAACTTTGATTAAACAACTGTTAAACTACTTTCCTCCTAATTCCTTCTGCCTTTCTGCCTGCTCAGTCAGTTTGAACAGAAGGGATTCCCGGTGCTAAAGGTATTGAATCACAACGCACAGTACCAGCAACAGGTTCTGATCAGAGCAGAACAGGACAGCTTGGGAATCCACTTCAAAGTCTTAACGATAGTCCTCACGGAGATCGAGGGAGTATTGAACTCAAAGCCCCTCGGTTACGTCTCAAGTGATGTAGCAGATGTCGACCCAGTCACCCCCAACACTCTCTTGATGGGGCGGCTGGACCCCGCGCTACCACAGACAGTGTACAGGCCTGAAGAAGCGAATGGCCGAAGGATGTGGAGGTACAGTCAAGTATTGGCTGACAAGTTTTGGAACAGTTTCCTCCTCCACTATCTACCGTCTCTACAGACCCGCCAGAAATGGGTGAAAGAAAGAGACAATTTGACGGAAGGTACAGTCGTCATGATTATCGACCAGTCACTACCCCGAGCTATGTGGCCGGCCGGCCGCATAAGCAAAGTGATCACTGGTGCCGACGGAAAGGTCAGAGCGGCAGAAGTGCTCGTCCAAGGACGGACATACACCCGACCCGTGGCGAGGCTGATAGAGTTGCCAAGGCTCCCCGACTCTCTTGATGACGACCATGACCCCCTGACTTTGTGAACTGCCCTACCCTCACAACGGACATTGAGTAGTGGACAGTGCGGTTAATCTGTCTCTGCTTATCTAATTAGGTGCGGACTAATTAGGAGGCGGCTGTTACGAAGGATCAGATTAAACCGAATATATATATTTATTACTTGATATATATTGCATAGTATTTGTATATCGTCTGATATCCCTTGTATATTCTTTGTACATATACACGGAATATCCCTTTACCTAGTACAGACCATAATATTTCGTTCTCCTATTGGACAGCGATCCCCTAGGCGCCACTGCCATACCCCCAAGGTCTAGTTCAAAGTCACCGCCAAAGACATGCCTGGACATGATCGGCTCTGCGCAAGAATACGAGACAGAAATAAGGCTGGTACTAGATTGTTCACCTAACGTATAAATACGGCGCAGGTGAATACAGAAGTATGTTACCCAATAAGTTGAAGCCTCACACCACGATACAACGTGCTGTGAAGTGGGCCCGTTTTGCCCCGAAATAGAGCCTTGAGACCGCGTGCGAATTAATAGCTGAAGTATCAGAGTTTAACGCTGTACCGTCGAGTTCGACCTATTCTATTATAGTCTATTTAAGTATAGTGTATCATGCGGCTACCGTTCTACAGTGACCAGCATTACCAACGCTTCCTCGTACCTAGCTAGTGTGCTTATCCAGGCTGGGCGGCTTAACCTGGTGCCGTCATCCGAGGAGCCCTAGACAAGGACCGTGTGGATATGTACACTGGATAACCTACCCGACGACTACAGAGCCCTTTTCGGCTGGATTATATTTGCTTTGGTCCTGTATCTGATGGAGCGGAGAATCGTCTACACCCACAATTGTGTGGGATTTACCCTGTGAGGAGCATCGTCGAGCCCGCCTCTAGGACGCCTGAGGCTGGCTAGCTTTCCTTCATGCTGCACTGCATACCGGAGAATAGCTGTTGTTCGTCTGCGGATCAAGAGATTATTGCACCGTCTCCTGTACCTGGAGTCTCCTTATTCTTCGTTGACCCAGACTTTCGTTACCGACAAATCCTCTCCCCTGCTGGCCTACAACCGGAGGGACCCTACTAGTATCTCCCGCTGCCCTACTAGTGTACCATAGATATAATTCCTATGATACAGGTGGTATTCATTATCTCCTGCGTAATATTCTAATGGACTTACGCTCTTGACCTATTCATGCACATTCTTCGCCTTACAAGCGCGACTCTAATTCTCAAGTAATGTAAGATAATCTTCGTGCTGCTAATAAATATTATTCTAACCAAGATTTGTTGTGGAACCGTGTCATTGTGGAGGCGTTCATCTCATATACCTGTGTACTGTATGGCCAGTAGTAATGTACATAAGACAGTAGTGGTTTAATGATACCATACTTATTCAATACAGTCAGGGAATTGTACCCCTCAGTTACAATCATCATTATTAGTAGTAGTAGTAGTAGTAGTAGTAGTAGTAGTAGTAGTAGTAGTAGTAGTAGTAGTAGTAGTAGTAGTAGTAGTAGTAGTAGTAGTAGTAGAGAGACTGCAATTCGAAACTGGCCCCTACAAATGTCTTAACCCAGTTGTACAGTAAATTACCAAGTATGGCTTTGTCAGTATTCCAATGTACAGTGTACAGTGTGTGTGTGTGTCCCCCCCCTACCCCAACCCCCCCCCCCCCCCCCCCTCCAATGTACAGCCCCCACCCACCCAACCCCACCCCACCCACCCAACCTCCTCCAATGTACAGTTTCTACGTCAAATGTATATACACTCTTTTTCTGGACACAGTACTGTATTTGCAAATCTGATATGTCATAAATGTATAGATGTAGCAGTACTGTCTATCGGTATGTCATGTATGTCATATATGTTATGATGAATTGAAAATGGGGGACCCTGATGTAAACAAGACGAAAGTCTTTCTCTGGTCTGCATCCCCTTAACAATTGTATGTATTGAGCTGTACTGTACCCATTCTGCAATCTGTTAATAAACTTTTCAATCAATCAATCAGTAGTAGTAGTAGTAGTAGTAGTAGTAGTAGTAGTAGTAGTAGTAGTAGTAGTAGTAGTAGTAGTAGTAGTAGTAGTAGTAGTAGTAGTAGTAGTAGTAGTAGTAGTAGTAATAATAATAATAATAATAATAATAATAATAATAATAATAATAATAATAATAATAATAATAATAATAATAATAATAATAATAATAATAATAATAATAATAATAATAATAATAATAATAATAATAATAATAATAATAGTGTTAGTAGTAGTATTCATATCATTATTAGTATCATCATCAGTATTATTAATTTATTATTATTGTTATTATAATCATAATAAATATTATTATCATTATGATGATGATGATGATGATGATGATGATGATGATGATGATGATGATGATGTGATGATGATGATGATGATGATGATGATGATGATGATGATGATGATGATGATGATGGCGGTTATTATTATAAAGGAACACAGTGGTCAAGTTGGAGCTTTGACTGAAGATCGCTCCAGGAGTCCAGGGTACCTTTTCACCAAAGACAGTTCTGACTCTGGGGACTTTAAGCAGAACTGTGGTTTTATGTGAGGAAGCTGTTGATAGACTTCAAGCTCAGCGTTCAACACCATAGTCTCCTCCATGCTGGACACCAAACTCAGAGACCGGGGCCTCGCCCCCGACCTGTGCAGCTGGATCACAGCCAGAACACTGAACAGCTACTTCCACCGGATAGACTCTGAATTATCACCAGCAAACACACAAAAGCACCTTAACCCTTTCACCGCCGCACTACCAAAACGGTTAACCCTTTCACTGCCACACGACAGCCGGTTAACCCTTTCACTGCCACACGACAGAAGGTTAACCCTTTACTATCACACAACAGTGAAAGGGTTAAGTGACTTACACCCCACACAAGCACACTTTATACTACAGACACACACATACACACACACTGCTTTTACTTACACTGTAGATTTGTTTACCTTGTAAAAAGCATATACCTTGTATTGCATATCTTGTATAGATCGTTGTATATATCGTTTACAAATCTACAACGGTGGAGGAGCCGGGGAAAACAAGCATCTCACGTTTTTGAAGTTTTTCTGAATCTATGTACATTTTAAAAAGCTGTGACAATAAAATAATCTGAATCTGAATCTGAATTTTAAGCTATAGGTGGATATTTGGAGAGTGAGGTCAAGTGAGAGGGCAGTCTACCAACGATGGCTTTGTGAATAAGAATGTACCAGTTTATCTCCTGGTGGCTCGTGACTGAGTTCCAGTGTAGCTTCTGATACAGGGCACTTTGAGAGTGATACGGTAGAAGTCCTCCATATCAAGACTGACATCTACTGGTCATTGTGTGGAATTGCAGGAACAACATGGAGTCAGTGTAAACAACATGGAGTCACTGTAAACAACATGGAGTCAGTGTAAACAACATGGAGTCAGTGTAAACAACATGGAGTCACTGTAAACAACATGGAGTCACAACATGGAGTCAGTGTAAACAACATGGAGTCACAACATGGAGTCAGTGTAAACAACATGGAGTCACAACATGGAGTCAGTGTAAACAACACGGAGTCAGTGTAAACAACATGGAGTCACAACATGGAGTCAGTGTAAACAACATGGAGTCAGTGTAAACAACATGGAGTCACAACATGGAGTCAGTGTAAACAACATGGAGTCAGTGTAAACAACATGTGTAAACAACATGGAGTCAGTGTAAACAACATGGAGTCACTGTAAACAACATGGAGTCAGTGTAAACAACATGGAGTCACTGTAAACAACATGGAGTCACTGTGATTGATTGATTGATTGATTGAAAATGTTATTAACAGATTGCAGAATGGGTACAGTACAGTACAGCTCAATACATACAATTGTTAAGGGGATGCAGACCAGAGAAAGACTTTCGTCTTGTTTACATCAGGGTCCCCCATTTTCAATTCATCATAACATTGACATACATGATGACATACAGATAGACAGTACTGTTACATCTATACATTTATGACATACCAGATTTACAAATACAGTACTGTTTGTGATACAAAAAGAGTCTTACAATACAGTATGGCTCAATACACACAATTGTTAAGGGGATGCAGACCAGAGAAAGACTTTACATTTACATTTACATTTAGTCATTTAGCTGACGCTTTTATCCAAAGCGAATTACAAGTTTTGTACAACAAAACATTTTGTACATCAGGGTCCCCATTTTCACTTTGGACATTTACAGGGGCCAGTTTCTAATTGCAGCCTCCCGTAGGTGCTCTTTGAGAGCGGTTTTGAAGGTGGGTAGGGATTCACATTGTTTTACGGCTGTGGGTAGGGTGTTCCACATTGTTGTGGCATAATTGCGAGACATGTTTAGTCCCTTGTTTGATAATCTGGGTTGAACATGATTTGTGAAACTCCCTCTGGTGTTGTGGTCGTGGTATTCACTGACCTTTGGGAAGTATTTCGACATGTACATGGGTACCTTAGTGGTGTAGTGTATCTTGTAGACCAGGCCCATTGCAAGTTGCTGTACTCTGTCGTCTACTCTAAGCCACCCTAGGTTGTCAAATGGGCAGGGGTGAGGTGGGGTGGTAATTGGTAAGGTACATAAGAGTAGAAGACAGTAAGAAGGTACATTTTTAAGGTATTTTAAGTATTATTAGTGTTACTGTGTACAACACACACTCACTCACAAGGCGACTTGATTACAACATGACAGTGACTTGATTACAACACAACAGTGACTTGATTACAACACCACAGTGACTTGATTACAACATGACAGTGACTTGATTACAACACGACAGTGACTTGATTACAACACAGCACAGCAGTGAGTGTGTGTGTGTGTGTGTGTGTGTGTGTGTGTGTGTGTGTGTGTGTGTGTGTGTGTGTGTGTGCGTGCGTGCGTGCGTGCGTGTGTGTGTGTGCGTGTGTGTGTGTGTGTGTGTGTGTGTGTGTGTGGGTCGGCCCGTTTGGTATCAAATTGATTTTGTGTTTGTGTTGGGCAAAGTCCTCCCCCGACTACCTGTCAGTGCGCCTCCTACCGGTGTATCGGGGGAACATTCCTCCTGCAGTCAGCTGAGGGACAACAATGGACACGTCGGACGAAATTGACGCGCTGTCTCCCACGAAAGAGTTCATGCTCACTTATTTGATGCCAGAGAAATGTTATGACCACTTTTTTGTCGACTTAAACCTCTTTCACGGTGAGTACACACGGAAGTTGTAGTAGTGCATAACATTAACACCACGGGAGACATTAGTCAGCGCCCTCCAGTCCAGATGTGCAGCAGCTGCAGCAGCGACTACAATCTTTACGAGTCGCTATTACGCGTCATCATAGTTGACAGTTGTCCATCAGTGGAGTTTGTTGACTGCCGTTCAAATGGTTGAACCCCGTTTTAATGCGTGTGCTTTTCCATTTCATGTCAGTGCCATGCATAAAGATTGTCCTGAGCAAAACGGTGGGCGTTTGGATCCTACTTGCGACGATGGGTGAGAACTTATATTTCAGCCGTTTAGTCTTCGACAGTGACAACATATCTACATAAGCTGCCTTTTCTTCTCTTGCATTGATTGGACACTTCTTCTCTCCAATGTACAGTTTCTACGTCAAATGTATATACTCTCTTTTCTGGACTCTTTTTGTATCACAAACAGTACTGTATTTGCAAATCTGGTATGTCATAAATGTATAGATGTAGCAGTACTGTCTATCTGTATGTCGTGTGTGTGTGTCATGTTATGATGAATTGAAAATGGGGGACCCTGATGTAAACAAGACGAAAGTCTTTCTCTGGTCTGCATCCCCTTAACAATTGTATGTATTGAGCCGTACTGTATTGTACCCATTCTGCAATCTGTTAATAAAGTTTTCAATCAATTCAATCAATCAAAACACGCCGTTTTGGTGGGTGTGGTAGTAGACGCCACATTTTAAACGAGGTATTTTGCTGTCCCTGCCCTGACCTGTCTGACCCACCTTGAGGAAGCTGGAGTCACTATCTGATGATGCATCAGGCTATATCTGGCTGCCCCACGTTTCCAAAAAGCACAGCTAATTGTTGAATTAAAGCTCATTTATTGTGTCCCTTTTGTGTCATCTCAGCAAGTAATAATTCAGAACAGTTTGTTCATCTGAAAACTTCAAACTCTGGCCAAACAGCAAGTAGTACATTTCAAGTTTCAAGTTGTTTTATTTGCCACATATACAGAAAGGGTACATTGCAGTGAAATGCTTGGTTCTGTATGAGCCTCCTGAGATTGTGCTTCATACAGTAAAATAAGAATAAAGACCAAACACTATACAAAATATACAAAACTAAAGTACAAATGCAAACAAAATGCCAAAAAATTCTAAACGTGGTAGAGAGGTAGTGCACATCTTCCAGTAATACATAGATAAAATATGGTTTAGTGTTTAAAGTGTCTAAAGTGAATGTTTAAGTGAGTGTGTGTGAGTGTAGACTGGATGTGTTAGTGTTGCATAGAGCCATTGAGCATCCTGATGGCCTGGGGGATAGAAGCTCTTTTTGGTCATGAGACTCCGGTAGCGCTTGCCCGGCCGCAGCAGTGCAAAGAGGCAGTTGTTTGGGTGGCTAGAGTCTTTGGTTATTCTCTTAGCCTTGGCCCTGCAACGCCTGTTTTAAATGTCCTGGAGAGTGGGAAGCCCACCTTCGATTGTGCGTTTGGCTGAACGAGCCTCTCTCTGCAGTCTGCTGCGGTCGTGTGCGGTGCTATTCCCAAACCAGGAGGTGATGTTACCAGTCAGGATGCTCTCTATTGTGCACGACTTCACAAACACTTTTACGCAACACACTTTCTGTAGAAATTGACTATTTTATACCTCATTTTGATATTTAATTTAATTTATCATACTACTACTACTTATTGTTTGTTATTGGACACACACACACACACCCTGCACTGCACCTTATCATGCACATACACTACACGCAAGACACTTTCTGTAAATAATTGACTATTTTATCTTACCTCTTTTTTAATTGTATTTTATGTTACTACTATTGTTACCATTCTTGTATTCATTGATGTCGCTTTAATTGCACACTGTTGAGTCTGAGCTCGAAACACAAGCATCTCATTACCTGCAATGCCCCCTGTATTGTTGTGTATTTGACCAAATAACTTAAACTTCAACTTGAGTAGCATTTTGTCGTTCCCTCGTGAGTGGGAGAGTTGGGTTATTTTACCGGTGTCTTGATTTATCGCCCCCTCTCTCTGCAGCTCCGTTCCTTCAGTTGCTGCGGATCTTGAGGGTGAGGAGTGCGGAGGGGCTGAGCTTGTCCTCTGTGCTGCTGCAGCTGTACAGCATCTCGGGGCCTCTGCTGTTCTGTGTGGCCCACAACTTCCCCGTCGGGTACGAAATGTACTGAACAGTGGCGGGAGCGTGTGTTTTACACCTGGGCCTTCAGCGCTATCAATTAAGCACTTTTACCTTCAGGGCTATCAATTAAACACTTTGACCTGCAGGGCTATCAATTAAACACTTTGACCTGCAGGGCTATCAATTAAGCACTTTGACCTGCAGGGCTATCAATTAAGCACTTTAACCTGCAGGGCTATCAATTAAGCACTTTATTAACCTTCAGCTATATCAATTAAGCACTTTAACCTTCAGTGCTATCAATTAAAAACTTTAACCTTCAGAGCTATCAATTAAGCACTTTAACCTTCAGAGCTATCAATTAAGCACTTTAACCTTCAGAGCTATCAATTAAACACTTTAACCTTCAGCGCTATCAATTAAACACTTTAACCTGCATGGCTATCAATTAAGCACTTTAACCTTCAGCGCTATCAATTAAGCACTTTAACCTTAAGCGCTATCAATTAAGCACTTTAACCTTCAGCGCTATCAATTAGCTATGAATGAACACAACACTCTAACTTACCATCTTTAGATAATAAAGTACTCAACCTCTACTGTCTTTAACTATGAATGAACACAACACTCTAACTTACCATCTTTAGATAATAAAGTGCTCAACCTCTACTGTCTTTAACTATGAATGAACACAACACTCTAACTTACCATATTTAGATAATAAAGTACTCAACCTCTACTGTCTTTAACTATGAATGAACACAACACTCTAACTTACCATCTTTAGATAATAAAGTACTCAACCTCTACTGTCTTTAACTATGAACGAACACAACACAATAACTTACCATCTTTAGATAATAAAGTACTCAACCTCTACTGTCTTTAACTATGAACGAACACAACACAATAACTTACCATCTTTAGATAATAAAGTACTCAACCTCTACTGTCTTTAACTATGGATGAACACAACACTCTAACTTACCATCTTT
The DNA here is from genome assembly GCF_963971535.1 of Notolepis coatsorum. Classification (NCBI taxonomy): domain Eukaryota; kingdom Metazoa; phylum Chordata; class Actinopteri; order Aulopiformes; family Paralepididae; genus Notolepis; species Notolepis coatsorum. The sequence goes on along the minus strand of NC_140172.1, from coordinate 148,146,175 downwards.
AGATAATAAAGTACTCAACCTCTACTGTCTTTAACTATGAACGAACACAACACAATAACTTACCATCTTTAGATAATAAAGTACTCAACCTCTACTGTCTTTAACTATGAACGAACACAACACAATAACTTACCATCTTTAGATAATAAAGTACTCAACCTCTACTGTCTTTAACTATGAATGAACACAACACTCTAACTCACCATCTTTAGATAATAAAGTACTCAACCTCTACTGTCTTTAACTATGGATGAACACAACACTCTAACTTATCATCTTTAGATAATTAGGTTTGAAAACATTGCCCATCTGACAACTTAAAACTGAATGATATGGTTCCTTGTCTGAAGTATTCATTAGTTACTGTACCTTCTTGTGTAGATTGACAAAGTAATGTTCTTCTTCGTCTGCTCTGGAACAGGGCGTGGGGGGAGAGGCTCTTCATGTCCACCCAGACCGCACTGATTGGCTTCCTCATTCTACATTACCGTGGGAACACCCTTAAAGGTTGGCTCAAAAACCTCACCTTTTAAATCTGCACATTCAGGATTGTGTCGTATCTCCACCCACTGACATGTAAACGGTGAGAAGGAGACAAGTTAAGGATGGGGCAGAAGAGGTCATGTAACCACCAGTACTAGGATTATTGACCTGGCATACCGTGTAGCGAAGGGAATGGCTCCCTCTTACCTCCGGTCAATGGTCTCTAACTACACACCTTCAAGACCCCTACACTCTGCATCTTCTAACTACACACCCTCAAGACCCCTACACTCTGCATCTTCTAACTACACACCCTCAAGACCCCTACGCCCTGCATCTTCTAACTACACACCCTCAAGACCCCTACGCTGTGCATCTTCTACTTACCCACCCTCAAGATCCCTACGCGCTGCATCTTCTAACTACACACCCTCAAGATCCCTACGCTGTGCATCTTCTAACTACATACCCTCAAGAACCCTACACTCTGCATCTTCTAACTACACACCCTCAAGAGCCCTACGCTCTGCATCTTCTAACTAGTACACACCCTCAAGACCCCTACGCTCTGCATCTTCTAACTACACACCCTCAAGAGCCCTACACTCTGCATCTTCTAACTAGTACACACCCTCAAGAGCCCTACGCTCTGCATCTTCTAACTACACACCCTCAAGACCCCTACGCTCTGCATCTTCTAACTACACACCCTCAAGACCCCTATGCTCTGCATCTTCTAACTACACACCCTCAAGACCCCTACAGTCTGCATCTTCTAACTACACACCCTCAAGACCCCTACGCTCTGCATCTTCTAACTACACACCCTCAATACCCCTACACTCTGCATCGTCTAACTACACACCCTCAAGACCGCTACGCTGTGCATCTTCTACTTACACACCCTCAAGACCCCTATAGGCTCTGCATCTTCTAACTACACACCTTCAAGAGCCCTACGCTCTGCATCTTCTAACTACACACCCTCAAGACCCCTCCACTCTGCATCTTCTAACTACACACCCTCAAGACCCCTACGCTCTGCATCTTCTAACTACACACCCTCAAGACCCCTCCACTCTGCATCTTCTAACTACACACCCTCAAGACCCCTACGCTCTGCATCTTCTAACTACACACCCTCGAAGAGCCCTACGCTCTGCATCTTCTAACTACACACCCTCAAGACCCCTACAGGCTGCATCTTCTAACTACACACCCTCAAGAGCCCTACAGTCTGCATCTTCTAACTACACACCCTCAAGACCCCTACGCTCTGCATCTTCTAACTACACACCCTCATGACCCCTACGCTCTGCATCTTCTAACTACACACCCTCAAGACCCCTACGCTCTGCATCTTCTAACTACACACCCTCAAGACCCCTACAGTCTGCATCTTCTAACTACACACCCTCAAGAGCCCTACACTCTGCATCTTCTAACTACACACCCTCAAGACCCCTACAGTCTGCATCTTCTAACTACACACCCTCAAGAGCCCTACACTCTGCATCTTCTAACTACACGCCCTCAAGACCCCTACAGTCTGCATCTTCTAACTACACACCCTCAAGAGCCCTACGCTCTGCATCTTCTAACTACACACCCTCAAGACCCCTACGCTCTGCATCTTCTAACTACACACCCTCAAGACCCCTACGCTCTGCATCTTCTAACTACACACCCTCAAGACCCCTACGCTGTGCATCTTCTAACTACACACCCTCAAGACCCCTACACTCTGTATCTTCTAACTACACACCCTCAAGACCCCTACGCTCTGCATCTTCTAACTACACACCCTCAAGACCCCTACGCTCTGCATCTTCTAACTACACACCCTCAAGAGCCCTACGCTCTGCATCATCTAACTACACACCCTCAAGAGCCCTACGCTCTGCATCTTCTAACTACACACCCTCAAGACCCCTACGCTCGGCATCTTCTAACTACACACCCTCAAGAGCCCTACGCTCTGCATCATCTAACTACACACCCTCAAGAGCCCTACGCTCTGCATCTTCTAACTACACACCCTCAAGACCCCTACGCTCTGCATCTTCTAACTACACACCCTCAAGACCCATTTGCTCTGCATCTTCTGGCCGCCTCAGACCCACTCCTATCCAAGCTCCTGGGGGATCATCAAAGCGAAGCAGGCTATTCTCTGTCCTCGCTCCACAAGGGTGGAATGAAGTTCCCACCCAATCTAATCGCGCCTATATTACTACCTACTATGCTAATATGCCTATATTACTACCTACTATGCTAATATGCCTATACTACTACCTACTATGCTAATATGCCTATACTACTATGCACTCAAGACTTAACTGCCAGGGTAACCCGTACTTGTTGTACAGAACTTTTAAGTCGCGTTAAGATAAGATATACAATAAGATATTCATTTTTGATCCCCTTGGGGAAATGCAGGCATCATAGCAGCATGGGGGAGGGGAGGTACATGTATGGGCAGGGAAATAGTAGAAAGACATAAATGTAGGCAATACAATTTTATAAAAATATAAAAATATGAGGAATATTTTATAAAAATGTCAGCTAAATGTAAATTACTAAATGTAAATTACTAATTGTAGATGACTAAATGTAAATGACTTAATGTAAATGACTAAATGTAAATGACTAAATGTAAATGACTAAATGTAAATGACTTAATGTAAATGACTAAATGTAAATGACTAAATGTAAATGACTAAATGTAAATGTAATGTTTTGAGTGCCCCTGTCCTCCCTGTGTGCTGCAGGGCTGTTGTGTCTCCTGGGCTACGCTGGAGGCCTGTACCTCGCCGGGCCTGCGGCTCCGCCAGCCGTCGTCTCCACCATGCAGGCATCCAGCGTCGCAGCTGTGGTTGCAAGCAAGGTACCGTAACACACCTGCTTTGAGCCTGGGCTTTGGGAGATATTGAGGTTTCAGGCATGGGCTGCTCTTTGACCTCGTCGTCGTCGTCGTCCCCTCCCCCCCCCCCACCCCCCCCCATCGTGAGTCACGGCACCACTGTAACACCTTGACTGGAAGCGTGGTCTAGTAGGGAAGCGCGTTGAGACGCGTGGTGCTACTGTTGTTACAGCTTGTTGTTGCACAAGTCATGTTGCACAATCACATTAGTTCAGAGTCACGAGTTCACATATTTGACTATTATATATATATTACTGTATTATATTTTATATCATAATATTATTTTCCGCCTCATTATTTTCCGCTAGCCCTGCTTCTTCCACCAGCATTATAACCTGTAGCTAGCCCTGCTTCTTTCACCAGCATTATAACCTGTAGCTAGCCCTGCTTCTTTCACCAACATTAGCACCTGTAGCTAGCCCTGCTTCTTCCACCAGCATTAGAACCTGTAGCTAGCCCTGCTTCTTTAACCAGCATTAGCACCTGTAGCTAGCCCTGCTTCTTTCACCTGCATTAGCACCTGTAGCTAGCCCTGCTTCTTTCACCAGCATTAGCACCTGTAGTTAGCCCTGCTTCTTTCACCAGCATTAGCACCTGTAGCTAGCCCTGCTTTTTCACCAGCATTAGCACCTGTAGCTAGCCCTGCTTCTTCACCAGCGTTAGCACCTGTAGCTAGCCCTGCTTCTTTCACCAGCACCTGTAGCTAGCCCTGCTTCTTTCACCAGCATTAGCACCTGTAGTTAGCCCTGCTTCTTTCACCAGCATTAGCACCTGTAGCTAGCCCTGCTTCTTCCACCAGCGTTAGCACCTGTAGCTAGCCCTGCTTCTTCCACCAGCACCTGTAGCTAGCCCTGCTTCTTTCACCAGCATTAGCACCTGTAGCTAGCCCTGCTTCTTCCACCTGCATTAGTACCTGTAGCTAGCCCTGCTTCTTTCACCTGCATTAGCACCTGTAGCTAGCCCTGCTTCTTTCACCTGCATTAGCACCTGTAGCTAGCCCTGCTTCTTTCACCAGCGTTAGCACCTGTAGCTAGCCCTGCTTCTTTCACCAGCATTAGCACCTGTAGCTAGCCCTGTTTCTTTCACCAGCACCTGTAGCTAACCCTGCTTCTTTCAGCAGCATTAGCACCTGTAGCTAGCCCTGCTTCTTTCACCAGCATTAGCACCTGTAGCTAGCCCTGCTTCTTTCACCTGCATTAGCACCTGTAGCTAGCCCTGCTTCTTTCACCAGCATTAGCACCTGTAGCTAGCCCTGCTTCTTTCACCAGCATTAGCACCTGTAGCTAGCCCTGCTTCTTTCACCAGCATTAGCACCTGTAGCTAGCCCTGCTTCTTTCACCAGCATTAGCACCTGTAGCTAGCCCTGCTTCTTTCACCAGCATTAGCACCTGTAGCTAGCCCTGCTTCTTTCACCAGCATTATAACCTGTAGCTAGCCCTGCTTCTTTCACCTGCATTATAACCTGTAGCTAGCCCTGCTTCTTTCACCAGCATTAGCACCTGTAGCTAGCCCTGCTTCTTTCACCAGCATTAGCACCTGTAGCTAGCCCTGCTTCTTTTACCTCCATTAGCACCTGTAGCTAGCCCTGCTTCTTTCACCAGCATTAGCACCTGTAGCTAGCCCTGCTTCTTTCACCTGCATTAGAACCTGTAGCTAGCCCTGCTTCTTTCACCAGCACCTGTAGCTAGCCCTGCTTCTTTCACCAGCATTAGCACCTGTAGCTAGCCCTGCTTCTTTCACCAGCATTAGCACCTGTAGCTAGCCCTGCTTCTTTCACCAGCATTATAACCTGTAGCTAGCCCTGCTTCTTTCACCTGCATTATAACCTGTAGCTAGCCCTGCTTCTTTCACCAGCATTAGCACCTGTAGCTAGCCCTGCTTCTTTCACCTGCATTATAACCTGTAGCTAGCCCTGCTTCTTTCACCAGCATTAGCACCTGTAGCTAGCCCTGCTTCTTTCACCAGCATTAGCACCTGTAGCTAGCCCTGCTTCTTTCACCAGCACCTGTAGCTAGCCCTGCTTCTTTCACCAGCATTAGCACCTGTAGCTAGCCCTGCTTCTTTCACCAGCGTTAGCACCTGTAGCTAGCCCTGCTTCTTTCACCAGCATTAGCACCTGTAGCTAGCCCTGCTTCTTTCACCAGCGTTAGCACCTGTAGCTAGCCCTGCTTCTTTCACCAGCATTAGCACCTGTAGCTAGCCCTGCTTCTTTCACCAGTGTTAGCACCTGTAGCTAGCCCTGCTTCTTTCACCAGCATTAGCACCTGTAGCTAGCCCTGCTTCTTTCACCAGCACCTGTAGCTAGCCCTGCTTCTTTCACCTGCATTATAACCTGTAGCTAGCCCTGCTTCTTTCACCAGCATTAGCACCTGTAGCTAGCCCTGCTTCTTTCACCAGCATTAGCACCTGTAGCTAGCCCTGCTTCTTTCACCAGCACCTGTAGCTAGCCCTGCTTCTTTCACCAGCATTAGCACCTGTAGCTAGCCCTGCTTCTTTCACCAGCGTTAGCACCTGTAGCTAGCCCTGCTTCTTTCACCAGCATTAGCACCTGTAGCTAGCCCTGCTTCTTTCACCAGCGTTAGCACCTGTAGCTAGCCCTGCTTCTTTCACCAGCATTAGCACCTGTAGCTAGCCCTGCTTCTTTCACCAGCGTTAGCACCTGTAGCTAGCCCTGCTTCTTTCACCAGCATTAGCACCTGTAGCTAGCCCTGCTTCTTTCACCAGCACCTGTAGCTAGCCCTGCTTCTTTCACCAGCATTAGCACCTGTAGCTAGCCCTGCTTCTTTCACCAGCGTTAGCACCTGTAGCTAGCCCTGCTTCTTCGTCAGACTCCACACTTTCATTCGTTGTTTCCATCTTTCTGGTGCCACGTCTCCTCAGTATTAATACTACACATACATGTATTACATACATCTGATAGCACTACTACTCAGTAGTACTAATTTATATATTATACCCAGTTTAATCACCTGTACATTGTATATTACTATTGCACTTTACTGTTACATTTGCACTCTGGTTGGATGTCAAACGTATTTTTGTTGTACTGTACTGTACTGTGCTGTATGATGACAAACAATACATTTGAATCTAATCTAAAAAGGATGAACTATTTCAGGATATATTCCAAACTTGTAGCCAGCTCTGGGTCATTACCAGAAGTCCTGAAGTTACCTGGAAGTTGAGCTAACAGCCCAACACAACCAGCGAACAGCCCCAACCCACTTTTTACTTCTTACTGATGATTTACCTTACTTTGCTACCTCTCTATCTTTTTTTTTATTCTCGCTTATGCCTGTATTTTTTACTGTTGTGAAGCACTTTGAACTGCAACTTCTGTATGAAAAGTGCTATACAAATAAAGTTTATTATTATTATTATTAACCCTGGAGATGACTCTACCAAAGCTCCCCATGTCTACCTACCACAATTTAGAGTGGCAACAGGACAAGTACAAGTCTACCCTGGGTGCAATTATGTTAACGTTATTCTTGTGTTTTTTATATCCAGGTTATCCAGGCTCGGACTAACTACGTGAGCGGCCATACGGGCCAGCTGTCCAGTGTGTCTGTGTTCCTGGTGTGGGCCGCCTCCCTGGCTCTCCTCTTTCCCTCTCTGCAGGTAGGGGGGCTCATACAGAAACAAGCATTTCATCATAAAGTATTCTGTATTTTATTATGACAAATAATAAACAAACTTGAACTTGAAACTTGAGGTATGGATAGACCTATAGGAGCCACAGCCATGTCCCCGTGTATGCACACGCATTGCAATGTAGTTTATGGTCATACAACCCATACAACTCTGTATGATAGCATGTACAATAATGCTGTATATACCGTATATATATTTATTCGTACCGTATATATATAAATATTAGGGATGCTCGATATTGGCTTTTTTACCGATACCGATATACCGATATTGTCCAACTCTTAATTTCCGATACCGATATCAACCGATATCAACCGATATCAACCGATACCGATATTATGCAGGGTTACCCCCCCCCCCCCCCCAAAAATGGAATAATTTCAGGTAATTAACATTACATATCTCTTGTTGTGGAATTAACACAACATTATGCATACTTTTGACAATAAATAAAATCAGAATTTGTTCTTACTTGCTTGCCTGGGTAAATAAAGGTTATAGAAATGTAAAAAAAAAAAAAATTGAAAACCGATACCGATATTTTCCGATATCACATTTTAATGCCGATATCGGCCGATAATATTGGACATCCCTAATAAATATATATCCACATCTGTATGTACATACCTGCATATAATCCTTTTTACACATCTGTAGATACTATATCTATATATGTACATATATCATCCCTTAGCTATGTACTTATGTAACTTACTCGTACTAGTTACGCTGCTGGCCAGTATGACTTACTACCATAGTGTCTTTATACCTGTATCACTGTACATAATACTACTACAATCCTGTACATACATCTGACTAATTTGTATATTTTATACCCAGTTTAATCACCTGTACATTGTATATTACTATTGCACTTTAATGTTACATTTGCACTCTGGTTGGATGCCAAACTTCTTTTCGTTGTACTGTACTTGTGCTGCGTGATGACAATACATTTTAATCTAATCGTATATAATATAATATGGGGCCTCCTGATATGAAAACAGGGTCCCATTTAAACCAAAATGACTAATGATATCTGCAAGTAATTTTGAAACAGGAAACTGCTGCCAGCGACCCCTGAGAACCATGTAGCCTCAGTATAAGTCTGTCATTGGCTGAGAACCATGTAGCCTCAGTATAAGTCTGCCATTGGCTGAGAACCATGTAGCCTCAGTATAAGTCTGCCATTGGCTGAGAACCATGTAGCCTCTGTATAAGTCTGCCATTGGCTGAGAACCATGTAGCCTCTGTATAAGTCTGTCATTGGCTGAGAACCATGTAGCCTCAGTATAAGTCTGTCATTGGCTGAGAACCATGTAGCCTCAGTATAAGTCTGTCATTGGCTGAGAACCATGTAGCCTCAGTATAAGTCTGTCATTGGCAGAGAACCATGTAGCCTCAGTATAAGTCTGTCATTGGCTGAGAACCATGTAGCCTCAGTATAAGTCTGTCATTGGCTGAGAACCATGTAGCCTCAGTATAAGTCTGCCATTGGCTGGTTTACAAGAGTGGCTTGTTTCTGTTCCCATGAGTGGAACAATGGCAATGCACTCTGCATAATGGTTATGTGTTTTCACAACGCTGGGGGTCACAGGAATCTTTCTAAACTCATAATGGGGTCAACAGGTCAACAGCTCCAGGCATCGTTTATTTGAACTCATGCTTGTTTCCCATTGGTTTCTTGTCCTCGTTTAGGACACAGGGGCGTCTCTCGACACTCTGGTCCACGTCTTGTCTGCCTGCGTCAGCTGTGTGCTGCTGGGACAAGTCCTGCGCAACGGGAGTGGCACCAAAGAGAAGAGCGAGTAGCGGTCGACCTCAACGACAACCATGTCCCAACGCGGTCGACCTCAACGACAACCATGTCCCAACGCCGTCGACCTCAACGACAACCATGTCCCAACGCCGTCGACCTCAACGACAACCATGTCCCAACGCCGTCGACCTCAACGACAACCATGTCCCAACGCCGTCGACCTCAACGACAACCATGTCCCAACGCCGTCGACCTCAACGACAACCATGTCCAACACGCAAACTCTGTATGGGAACATTTTCATATCACACTTTAATCACTCTATGTAACAAATGCTACCTACATGTTGTGTGTTTATGACCGAGTGGACAAAAATTACGGAATATAAGTTCCATTGCTGTTTAAGGGCATTTGAGCAGTTGAGGAGTTTCTCAGTCATGCGGTTTGCCATTCATGTCAGAAAATTAAAAGGCCTGTGTCTCCCCCGAGTGGTGTCTTTGAGAATAATAGCCAGTCTTAGAAGAAAATTCCACGTTGACCAAGTTCACGTATTTACATTTTTTCATTTACATTTAGTAATTTAGCTGACGCTTTCATCCAAAGCGACTTACAAGTTCTGTACAACAAGTCAGCAGGAAGGGTACAACTCTGGCAGCTAAGGGTCAGTAAGATTGTTCATCAAACAGTGTTTAACTTGAGTGCTACAGTCTTGAGTGCATAAAGTATAGACATGTTAGCATAGTAGGTAGTAGTATAGTAGTAATATTTGAAAAGACCGCTAGGGGGAGACACATATTTTTATTTTCTTATACAAATGACAAACCCATCACTTAACTGCATAATATTGATAAAAAGGACTTACAATATTGTATCTTGTGAGTTCACACATGCATTCACAAACATCCAGTTTCAGGACACAACATTAATTAAGGGAACAGCAGCAGAGGAGTGAGTGGAGTTTGACCACTTTCATCTCAAACTATGGGGAGATATATCACTTGAATCATTCCATGTAGCAAATGCTATCCAAATGCAATTTGTTTGCATCGAATGAACTAACAAGACAGAATATTCAAAATCCAACTGCTTTTCAATAGCTTTGTGCAGTTAGTTAGTGATGGAGTTTGTCAGTCAGTCATGCAGTTCTGTGTCAGAAAATGAAAAACGTTCACCATTGACCAAGTTTACATGCCTAGAATAATTCTATGTTATTCTCAAAGAGGCCACTAGGGGGAGACACATGCCTTTTGAAACTTGTTGTAACCCATGAGCACAGTGGTGATGTTACATTTATACAGGATAATGTTATATGCAGTGTTGGATGCAATTGGATGTAATTAAACTAGTAGTTTTGTTGTAGCGTGTTAGTAGTTTGACTAAATTCAAATTGGTATTGGTGATTTTAGTTACAGTAATTACCTTTTTTATTTAATTTTTTTTTACATTTTGAGGTGGGGTTAACAACTAAAACTACAATGTGGACTGGAGGTTATTGGAAAAGAATGAATTGCATTGTTACGTTTCAATAACGTTGTGCAGTTAGTGGTGGAGTTTGTCAATCAGTCATGCAGTTTCATGTCAGAAACTGTGTCTTCACCTAGTGAAGAAGAAGAAAATGGGGGACCCTGATGTAAACAAGACGAAAGTCTTTCTCTGGTCTGCATCCCCTTAACAATTGTATGTATTGAGCTGTACTGTACTGTACCCATTCTGCAATCTGTTAATAAAGTTTTCAATCAATCAATCAATCAATGGTATCTTTAAGAACAACAGCCAGTGTTGGAGAACTTTCACCATTGACATTCACCATTGACCACTAGGGGGAGACACACTGTTTGAAACTGATAGTTCTAACCCTAAGCTATCAGGTGTAGATCTCTCATAAGAAAGAACATTATAATGGTTATGTGGCATTTGAAACCTATGGAGTTCTAGAACCCAAGATATAGTTCTAAGGCTACGTTCACACTGCAAGCGAAACATAAAAACATTTTTGCTTATATGTGACTCAGATCGGACAGCACAAATCACATGGAATCTGATCTTTTCAATTCTGATTTGGGCCACTTTCACGTGTGGTCCTATCAGATACATTTGACATTTGTCACAATTTCTTTTTTTACTGTAATCTGATATTGACCACATTTACAAAATAATAATAATAGTAATGATGTGAACAGCCAAACAAATAAAATCAGACCTGAGCATTAAATCAGGATTGAGCACCAAGGCTTGCAGTGCGAACGCAGCCTATGAGAACTCATGTGAAAGAGCTAGTTTACCTGCACCAACTCGAAACAGAATACTCGAGTATCCACGGGAATATAAGCGTCACGTTGAAGGAGCGGGTCACATGCCGTTTACAAACTTCTATAGAATCATTGTTGAGGCTCAATGCAGCTTCTAGTTCAAGTTTTGTTTTATTTGTCACATATAAGGTACATGTACATTACACAGTGAAATGCTTGGTTCTGTAATATGAGCCCCCTCAGATTGTGCTTCATACAGTAAACAGTATAAGGACCAAACACTACAAAATATACAAAACTAAAATGTACTAAATGCTATAATTGCTCTATCAGTAGCTTGGGTTGCCTTTATGTTGTTGGCCAGGTACATGCGTGCATTTCAGATCTACATTTCCGTGGCTTTACTGTATATGCCATGCATGTTTTTGTATTTTTCTTTCTCCATGCTTGTGTTCTATTGACAAGTTCTCAGTGTCTCTCTATCATGTTCACGTCTATTGATCAATGCTGTGAATTATCTTGTGATTTTACATCAGACTTTGAAAGGAGCACAGTGGCGATGTTACATTTATTTCAAATACACGATGATGTTACAGTATATGCAGTGTTGGGGAAGTAGTTTTACTACATGTAAATAAACTAGTCGTTTAACTACATTTTGCAGTAGCTTGCTAGTGGTTTGACTACATTCAAATTGGTATTGCTGATTTTAGTTGTTAAGCTTTTAAAAGTACTTTTTTTTTATACATTTTGAGGTGGTGTTAGACTGCTATGGACTGGTTGCATTTTCGCTCCCTTCTAAATAAGTGTACTACTTAACCTTAACCTCTGACACCCTAAGTAACCCCTTTGGACTTACAGTGAAAGCCTTACAGAATTTAAAAAAAAAAAGGATGGGCATGTTTTTGATGACTTACTGCCTCGAGGTTGACTCCTCAGAGCCCTCTTCTACTCTGCCTACTATAGTCTTTTCTCCTTTTATTGTGTCTGATGTCTTGCATGCCCTGCAAACATTAGATCCTAAAAAGACTGCTGGCCCTGACCCCTATTTTCCAAAGGTTTCAGCTGCTCAACCCTTGACAGACTTGTATAATCTATCTATTTCTGAAGAGGTCCTGCCTGATATCTGGAAACAAGCTTTCGTCTCTCCCTCTGTTAAAAACAGGTCCTCCCTCAGAGATGAACAATTATCGGCCTATTTCTAACCTCTGTGTCCTATCTAAAATTCTGGAGTCACCATTAGTATCTTCCCAACTAAGGCTTTTTCTATAGACTCTCATTCCATCTTAAATACCATGCAGTCTGGTTTTAGAACCAAGCATAGTACTGTGACTGCATGCTTAGAAGTCATAGATAACATCAGGGCTGCTACTGACAATAAGTATTTTTGTGTTGCCTTGTTAGCGTTATGTGACATTGTTATTGTTCAAATGTTGTCTTACTGTTGTGTCAATAAAGTATTCAATCGATAAATCAATTGCTTATTGATCTGACTAAGCCTTTCGATACTGTCGATCCTCACAAATTATTTAATACTCTCCTGAGGGTGGGTTTCAGTCAAAATGTGCATGTTGCTTGGTTCAGGAGCTATCTCCTTGAATGTACACAGTGTGTTGTGAAGGGCCAGATTAAACCGAATATATATATTTATTATATATATATATTTAATTGTATTTGTATATTCTCTAATATTCCCTGATATCCCTTGTATATTCCTTGTACAATATGCATTGAATATCCATTCTAGCCTACTGAACATCCCATAATAGTCTCCATTCTACTATTGGTCGAGACCTTGGTGCCAGGCTGCCATACCCCCCAGACCCAGTTCAAACGTACCGCTCAACATGTACGAACAAGTCCTAGTTCCGCGTAGGAATCTGGCTACCGCACCACTAATGGGACTATTTGTTCATAGTGCGTATATATACTGCGCTACTAAAGTAGGACTTCCTTTTCAGTCCAGTTTCTTACCCTCCAATAGAGTGACAGACGTAAAGCCTCCCCGCGACGCCACGTGTGGGAGTAAGGCCAAGTTCGGCCTACCATCGGTATTGAGACATCGTGTATATTAATATTTGAATAGTCATATTTGGCACTATATCGTCGAGTTGGACGTAGTCTATTAAGCTAATAATAGTCTGTTAATATATAGTGCTTCGTGCGGTGAGAATACTACCGTAGTCAGCACCCCATCGTTTCGGGCAGAAAACTGGCTGCTTATCCAGGCTGATCGACCCCATGTGAGATTGCACCCGAGGAGCCCCAGAGCCGACGAGCGAGTGGACCTGTATACCGGATTATTCTACCGACGACAGCCCGCCTTCCCAGGCACGGATTATGCTTTGTATACGTTGATTATTCCATGGATAAAGACCCCCGACACTGCCGTGTGTTGGAACCCCCCCCCCTGGAGAGGACGCAAGGTGAGGAGACGCTCTGCAAGACGAGGTCGCTTCACGTCTCTCCTCCGTGGACCGGAGGACGCCGGCCCACAAAGAGTCCATCTGCTTTCATCTGTGGTCCAAGGATCGCCGGCGCATTGAACGGCACTACAGTGGGTTCACCTGGGATACCCTTGGCCGGATGAGGCAGCCGGACTCTACCCCCCCCCCCTTCCTACTCCTGTCGGCTTACAAGCGACCGGATTAACCCCCCCTAGTGTATCCAGTCTATAATCATTAAAGTATCATTGCTGTTATTCCTTAACTATTCCAGGTCGTATATGTACCACCTGCGCCTTCAGAGATTGGACATTCTCTATTGATATACCGACGAATACTCTTGCCATAAAAGTGCATACTAATTCCCATGCATAAATGTGATTGATTTGATTAAGTGCTTGCTCTACACACCATCGCTGTGTAGAAATAAAGACCTATTTCTAATTCGTACATTTGTGTTGGATCCGTTTCATCTACGTGACAGTGTTCATCATAATATATTTATGCCGAGTACTGGGTGGCCGAATATTAAGTACAAAGGTAGTGGTAGTAAGTATCATATCTAGTAATACAGTCAGGGAATTGTACCCCTCAGTTACACAGTGTGTTAGGCTTGGTGACTCTGTCTCTGATCCAATTACTTGGATCAAGTAATCAAGGATCAAGTAAACAAGGTTCAATTTTGGGTCAGCTTCTTTTTCTATTATATGTAAATAACATCTGTGATCATTTAACTCACTCCCGGTACCATATATATGCAGATGATACAGTTATGTATTCTTGTGCTCCTTCTCTTGAGGCTGCTGTCACAAATGTACAGTCTGATTGTGCCTCCTTGCAGCATACTCTCATTGAATCAAAACTGCTATTGAATGGTAGCTAAACAAAGGAAATGGTATTTGCTCCAACTAGGTCAACCCCCTCTATGTTCACCCTTGATGGTTGTTCTATTGAGGTTATTGAAACTTACTAAATACCTTGGCATCTGGCTGGACAAGAACCTAGATTTTAAACATCATATTGATGCTTCAATAAAAAAAAACGTCGCTTTTTTCTATAGGGTTAAATCATGCTTTCCCCCCGCCTCCCGTAAACAGGTGGTTATGGCCCTTTTTTTTTGTCACAACTAGATTATGGCGACATAGTTTATAGATTTGCTTGTCCTACTGCCTCAGCCAAACTCGATCAGCTTTACCATGCCGCTCTGAGATGTATCTCCAACTCACCTTATAGGACGCATCACTGTACACTTTACTCACTGATTGGTTGGACTTCACTGACTACACGCAGGTTGCAGCACTGGTATGTTTTTATATATAAGGCTGTTCTTGGTAAACTTCCATGGTACATTAGTTCCAAGCTTGAATTAATTCAAAACTCCCTCAATCTCAGATCCAGCACCTGGATGCGCTTTAAAATACAGCCCGTGCGGACTGAGGCATGTAAGCCTATTTTATTTTGGTCCTTGGGCCTGGAATAACCTCCAGACACGCAGGGGAGTAGCTGGGGGTGGGGGGGGGTTAGGATGATTCCAAGGGCCCAGCACTGGGGGGGGCCCAGAGAACACTATTATTATCTTTTTATTAACATGGTTTTATTATTATCCTAAAGTAAGTTAATGTAGATGACTCAAAAGTATAATTGCCTGTATTATAAAAAAAATAGGTAAAAACCATATTATGCGTTTTCATCAATAAATAAGTGCCCGAAATTTTTTAAGCTCGCGCGCGTGCTCGCATGGATTGGGGGCCCACAAATAGATTCTTTCATGGGGCCCAGAATCTCCAGCTACACCAAAATTTGGCCTCTTCGATCTCTTTGTGTTGCTTCAAACTAAAAATATCTGAAATCCTCGCCTCCTGCTGCTCCTGCTCAGATGTGTAGCACTTTTCTACAGGTTGATTCTTACTGTTGTGCTTGCATTTTATTAAGCTGAATTTAATTTAAAATGTCGGTTGTATGGTATAGTCTACTGTATGTGTATTGTGCTTTGTTATGTATATGTTTTGTCATAATTCGTGCTCGCCTTCTTGGCCAGATCACCCTTGAAAAAGAGACCTTGGTCTCAATGGGTTTTTATTTTTATTTCTGGTTAAATAAAGGTTTGATGATTTGATGATGTTAAAGGAACACGCCAACATTATGGGAAAAGCGCTATAGATACCAATTTACCCCCTGTGTGTTCAGTAGAAAGCTATCCGGCTGCAAGCCAGTCTAGCTTAGCACACATGAATGGAAGCGGATACAGACCACTAGCCTAGCTGTTGACCAAAAACCCCTCTCCTGGAGTTTTAAGCTATAGGCTAGTGGTCCGTATCAGTGGAAGACATAATTTCATAACTCTCAATAACTGTAAAGGCGAATGTGTGCAAAACTTTTGACAGTGAATAATACACCAGCATTTTTTTTGTGTGTGTGAAGTGCCCCTTTAAGTAGGGCCCCTTTAACCCTTTCACTACCGCACTACCAAAGGGTTAACCCTTTCACGGCAACAATACAGAAGGTTAACCCTTTCCCTGCCGCACGACAAGTGTTTAACCCTTTCACTGCCACACAACAAAGGGTTAACCCTTTCACAACCACACTACAGAAGGTTAACCCTTTCACTACCACACTACAGAAGGCTAACCTTTCACTACCACACTACAGAAGGTTAACCCTTTCACAACCACACTACAGAAGGTTAACCCTTTCACTACCACACTACAGAAGGTTAACCTTTCACTACCACACTACAGAAGGTTAACCCTTTCACTACCACACTACAGACGGCTAACCGGCATCATCTATAGTCAGGAATGTGTAATGTCTGCTATTTTTTTTAGTGCCTCTAGCAAGTGACGTTAATAAGCAACAACAGTGACGCGCAGTCAAAGCTAATGATCAACAGTTCCTTGTGGCCCAAATTATTTTTAAATAATCTATGACCATAGACCTATACAAGTGTGCAGTGAGTCATTAGTTCACTCACAACATAAATGACTTAATTAGGCTATATAACACAGTAACTATGGTTTCAGTTTCAGTAGATCAATGCAATTTGATATCCACATCGCGATGTATTTATTATTATTAGGCTATATTACCAATGCGCGCCGCTTCTGACACAATCACTGATGTATCTCGTGTAGTACTGTCTATCTGTATGTCATATATGTCATGATGAATTGAAAATGGGGGACCCTGATGTAAACAAGACGAAAGTCTTTCTCTGGTCTGCATCCCCTTAACAATTGTGTGTATTGAGCTGTACTGTACTGTACCCATTCTGCAATCTGTAATTTTCAATCAATCAATCAATCAATCAATCAATCAATCAATCAGATTAGATTCAAATGTATTGTCGTCATACAGCACAAGTACAGTACAGTACAACGAAAATAAGTTTGGCATCCAACCAGAGTGCAAATATAACAGTAAAGTGCAATAGTAATATACAATGTACAGGTGATTACACTGGGTATAAAATATATAAATGAGTACTAGTACTGACTGAGTAATAGTGCTAATCAGAGGTATGTACAGAGTTGTAGTGTTAATATGTACTACAGTGATACAGGTATAAAGACACTATAATAATAAGTCATAATGGCCAGCAACAGCGTAACTAGGTCAGGGATAATGTACAGATATAGATATTATAAGGATTATATATGCAGATATATACAGACAGATGTGGATATATATATATATATATATATATATATATATATATATATATATATATATATATATATATATATATATATATATATATATATATATATATATATATATATATAAAGCTGTGTGCATAATTGTGTATGGTATATAGACACAATTTATTTTGTTTACTTTCTTTATTTATTAGATTAGATTTTTTGTACATATTCCATTATACATTAGGTACACAGACACTAGACACTAGACAATAAAAAATAAAACAGATTACATTGTACTATTATAATGCCAGAGTGTGTGTCAGTCATTATATTCGCTTGATCATAGGTGTTAATAATTATGACAATGATCTCCTATAATAGACGTCGAGCGTGCGCACGCAATATGTCTGCGCGACTAGGATGTACTTGAACAGAGGAACGGGGAGTCATGTGGAACTAAGCAGCCGGATGACGTCACACTAGGTTTGACGGTTAACCCGGTTTACATAGCGCCATAGATATCTATGGCCATAACGACACTCCTCTTATCTGTCGGTATTCGCGGTATGGCAGACAGTTGAAGTGTGCTGCTGCGGGCGAGAAGAGGCTGGTTCCTCTCCGCCTCTGCCATTGGTAACAGTTACAGCCTGTAACCACGTGACAGCAAACAATCTGTTGTTATATATTTTTTTATTGAACAATCTTATCACACTTTTTTTTTACTGTCCGTTCAATTTTATTATTTTTAGCCTATTTTAAACTGAATCAAACAGCACTTATTTTTGTACTCTATCTACTCTATTCTATTTTATTATTTGTATTACTGAATAACTGTGATTTGCCTTACCTTGCTACCTCTCTATCACTTCTTTGTATTTAATGCTCGCTTTTATGCCTGTATTTTTTTTTTACTGTTGTGAAGCACTTTGAACTGCAACCTCTGTATGAAAAGTGCTATAAAATAAAGTTATTATTATTATTATCACGGCGGGCGGATGGGGAAAAGCTTACATTCTCGAAGTCAACTTCCTGTATTTTTAACTTTCTGTCTAAGTGCATGTCTAGATGGCTTGGGGGAAACATGCACTTTAGAATCACCAGAAAGGCCTTCGAAATAGTGAAATGCCATGTTGGCCTCAATATTTTCAAAACAAATGATACTTAGGTTATGAAATGAACAAGAATGTGATAAAATATGTAATAAAAACGGAGCTCAACGCATACATTTGATCAGTAGAAATCCGTTTGTTTCCCCAATACCAAGATGGCGGCGGTCTCGTGACGTCAGAGTGTCTACGAGCTTACATAATATCCATCAATGAGCTTACTTGTGATGATGGGTTGTGGACATGCGCAGTGTGGTGCTACACAACGACCCTGAAGAGGAGGCGCAGAATGGCTGTAAACTTTGGACGAGAGGCAGCAGCAGTCAGGGGGGCGAAATTGATGGACACGATTCCGTAGAGATGATGGAAGAAGACGCGACACTCCACAGCAGCATCATCAGATCCATCAGATCCTGAACATTTAATATTGATTATGGATTTCGTCCTGAGCGGCACGGCCGCCTGCTTCGCCTGTCTGTTCACCAACCCGCTGGAGGTGGTGAAGACCCGCATGCAACTCCAGGGGGAGCTCAAGAGCCGCGGCACCTACCAGGTAACAGTACTGTATATATTTGCATATCGTATATGTCACAAATGTAACAGTACTATATACAGTACCTGTATGTCCCTATGTCATAAATGTCACGATGTCATGTATGTTGTGTATGTCATTAATGTCATTATGAATTGATGTAAACAAGACGAAAGTCTTTCTCTGGTCTGCATCCCCTTGTGTTTGATTGATTGAAAACTTTATTTAACAGATTGCAGAATGGGTACAGACTAGTGTACAGTACAGCTCAATACACACAATTGTTAAGGGGATGCAGACCAGAGAAAGACTTTCGTCTTGTTTACATCAGGGTCCCCCATTTTCAATTCATCATAACATGACAGCAGTAGGGCCTACTGCTACATCTATACATTTATGACATACCAGATTTGCAAATACAGTACTGTTTGATACAAAAAGAGTTAAAAAAAGAGAGTATATACATTTGACGTAGAAACTGTACATTGGAGGAGGTTGGGTAGGTGGGGTGGGGGGGGGGAACTGTACATTGTAGGTGGTTAGGTGGGTGGGGTTGGGTAGGCGGGTGGGGGAAACTGTACAAGCAAAACTGTACATTGGAATATCGACGAAACCATACTTGGTTCCAAGAGGAGGGTCTCGTGTATTCTTGGGTTAGGTAATTTACTGTACATTGGAGGGGGTTGGGTTAGGACATTTACAGGGGCCAGTTTCGAATTGCAGTCTCCCGTAGGTGTTCTTTGAGAGTGGTTTTGAAAGTGGGTAGTGATTCACATTCCTTTACAGCTTTGGGTAGGGCGTTCCACATTGATGTGGCATAATTGCGAAACGTGTTTAGTCCCTTGTTTGAGCCGAATCTGGGTTTAACATGATTTGTGGAGCTCCCTCTGGTGTTATGGTCGTGGTATTCACTGACCTTTGGGAAGTATTTTGACATGTACATGGGTACCTACCTTGGTCATGTAGTGTATCTTGTAGACCAGGCCCATTGCAAGTTGCTGTACTCTGTCGTCTACTCTAAGCCATCCTAGGTTGTCAAAGTGGGCAGGGGTGAGGTGGGTTCTAGGAGTAAGGTCAAGTAGTAGTCTGACCAGTTTGTTTTGTGATGTTTGTAATCTTGTTTTTAGCGCCGTTGAGGTACTTTGGTACCATGAGGTGCAAGCATAGTCGTAGTACCCTTGAATGAGTGCTCCTGCCAGAGTCTTCAGGGTATTCTTGTTTACCAGAGAGGAGATCCGGTACAAGAATCTAGTTCGTTGGTTGACTTTTTTTATTACATTTGATGCCATTTTGTCACAGGAAAGATTTTCCTCTAGGATGGAACCTAGGTATGTAATTTCATCTTTCCTTGTGACAATATTGTCACCCACTGTAACTGAGAAGCCGTCGGTCTTGCTGAGTTTGTTATTTGATCCGAAGAGAATGGACTCTGTTTTGCCCATGTGTAATGATAGTTTAGATCAGCGAGCCAGGTGCAGATTCTGCCGAGTTCTGAGCTGAGTTTTTTTTTCAACCTGTAACTTGTTCTTGTCAGAGACCAGCAGGGCTGAGTCGTCCGCAAACAAGAACAAGTTGCAGTCACAAGCTGACGACATGTCATTTGCATAAATTAGGAACAGTAGCGGTCCTAGTATGCTTCCTTGAGGGGGGGGGGGTACCGTTTACCTCCACCATCTGTTCTCTCCCCTCCAGGTAGGATTGCATCCAGCTCACTGATAGACTATCAAAATCAATGGCTTTTAGCTTGTCAATCAGAATGGAGTGATTGACAGTGTCGAAGGCCTTTTGTAGGTCCAGCATGACCATGCCGCAGTATTTGCCTGCGTCCACCTCTTGTTTGATGTGGTTGTTCAAATAGAGAAGGCATGTGTCAGTGGAGTGGGATGTTCTGAAGCCAGATTTGAATTCGTAGATTCGATTTTTTTCCGCTAGGTACTTTTTGACCTGTTCGTCGAAAAAAATGTCCATGACTTTCGAGATGGAGGTAAGAATAGAAACAGGGCGGTAGTTGCCTGGGTCTAATTTGCTGCCCTTTTTGTGAAGAGGGGTCACTCTCGCAATTTTGAAGTCCTTGGGGACGTGTCCCTTTTTTATGGAGAGGTTTATTATGTGTGTGATGACTGGGGTGATGGCGGCTGCTGAGTCTCTGAGGAATTTGGAGGGGATGTTGTCATGGCCAGTGGCCTTGTTAGGTTGGAGGGCGCTCAGTTTTTTGAGTACCTCATCTGTTGTTACCATTTCCAGTTTGAAGTCGTCCTTGCGGACCCCTAGGTTTTTGTAGTATGCTACTATGTGTTCTACCCCATAATGCCTTGAGTGGGAGGGTAGTTTGTTTACCAGTGTTGTGGCTATGTTTGTGAAGAAAATGTTTAAGTAATT
Source organism: Notolepis coatsorum (assembly GCF_963971535.1). Taxonomy (NCBI): domain Eukaryota; kingdom Metazoa; phylum Chordata; class Actinopteri; order Aulopiformes; family Paralepididae; genus Notolepis; species Notolepis coatsorum. Next base: position 148,125,008 of record NC_140172.1, on the reverse strand, counting down.
GGCTACATCCAGCTTGTCTGTGATGAGCGTGTTGTCCGTCTTTATGTTTATGTTTGAGAATCTGGTTTTAAGTTTTTTACTGCAGCCTAGTTGATTATTGAGTAATTTCCAAAGTTCACGAGGTTTGTTTTTGTTTTCCTCAGTTTTGTCATTGATGAAATTCTTTTTTGCAGTTTTGATCATGGAGTTTACATCGTTTCTTAGTCTGTTTCTTTCCAGTTTGAGTTCAGTCACGTGGGCTTGGAGTTCACTGCTCGTGCTTTTGGTAAGCTTTGACTGACTTTTACGAAAGTCAGAGCATTTTTTGTCTCTGGTTTTCATAGCGGCCAATATTTCGGAGTGCATCCACGGCTCAGTGCGATTTTTTACCCTGGTGGTTCTTAGGGGGGCCATGTCGTTTAGTATTGTTGAAAATTTGGTTTTGAAACCAAGACATGTTTCTTCAACCAGTGTACCATTGAGCTCATCTGACCAGTCCAGGCTCTCCAGTTCAAGGTTAAAGGCCTCGCTAGAGTAGGTTTTGAGGTCTCTAGATGTGACTGTTTTGTGACAGCCAGCCTTTTGTTTTAGCTTTTTGTGGGTACAGAATATCATATAATGATTGCTTAACCCGCATGCTATAACCCCTTTATTGGATATCTTGGACTTGTCAGAGATCAGGATGAGGTCAATGGTAGTCTGAGTTGATTCACATACGTGTGGGTTGGGTGATTAGCTGGCTGAGGACGTGCAGATCACAAAACCTATTGAAGGATTTGAAGACGGGTGCATCCGTGTTCCAATCCCCAATAAGAATCTTTTCTGCATCCTCAGCTCCAGCTAAGCACACATCCAGAGTATCATAAAAGCCATTTTGATCTGGCGGTCTGTAGATTGTGCCGACTAGAACAGTTTTAGCCCTTTCAAATAGAATTTCCACCATACGGTTTCAATTGCCTCATGATATAGGTCAGTATGGTTAATGAATTTGGTGTCCTTATGAATGTATGCAGACACCACCTCCATACTTGTTTCTATCATTACGGACTATTGAATAATTCTCCAACTCTATTTCAGGGTCTGTTACCGATGAATCAAGTTTAGTTTCAGAAAAACATAGTATGTTTACCTTACCGCTAATAAACAGATTTCTTATTTCAGCCAGCTTATGTCTTAGGCTGTTTGTGTGTATTGAGCCGTACTGTATTGTACCCATTCTGCAATCTGTTAAATAAAGTTTTCATTCATTCAGGTTTATTATAGGAACGTTTTCCACGCGTTCTACACCGTTGGTAGAGTGGAGGGGCTCGCCGGGCTGCAGAAGGGACTGGTCCCGGGACTCTTCTACCAGTTCTGCATGAACGGCGTGCGCCTGGGCTCCTACTCGCTGATGGAGTCCCGGGGCTACATCCACACGGACGGCAGGGTCAGCGCCGCCAAGACCACGGTTGCGGGTGCGATTGCGGGGGTCGTCGGCGCCGTGATGGGGAGTCCTATTTACTTGGTCAGTAGTAGTTTCAAGTTTCTTTATTAGTTGTCACACACAAATACAGAATACTTTTATATGAAATGCTTTTTTCCGTTCTGCTCCTGAGAGTGTGCGAGATCAAAATAAAAATAGATAAGTATAAAATAGAAAGTCAAGTACGTAAACAAAAGTGTTCAATATACATTATATACAATATACAATACAGAGTAGAAAAAAATAATTAGTAACTGAGTTACAATACAATATATACAGTACAATGCACTAGTACTAGTAGGCAAGCAAGTCCGTCATATTTGTAAAATTAAATGTACACATACAAAAAAATAAATAAATTAAAAGTCGCTCGTCGTGGCAGAACACAAGGTGAAGTGTGTAACTAACTTGTGTGTCTGGTCGCGTGGATGTAAACAACTGAATCACGTTTTCCATTCCAACAGGTGAAGACTCATCTCCAGAGTCAGTGCACCTCCTCCATCGCAGTTGGACATCAATATAAACACCAGGTAACGTGCGTTGACCCGCACTGTGTGGATCTATATATCAATTATTAAAGGGGTATGTCAACCGTCTTCGGAATTCACTGTGTCATCATCCCTGTGTACAGTACTGTGCATACCTGTAAGTAATGTATGTCAGAAATGTCAAAATATATATCTGTATATCATAAATGTCACTATGAATTGAAAATGGGGGACCCTGATGTAAACAAGACAAACGTCTTTCTCTGGTCTGCATCCCCCTTAACAATTGTGTGTATTGAGCCGTACTGTATTATTGTACCCATTCTGCAATCTGTTAATAAAGTTTTCAATCAATCAATCAATCAATCATGTGCCCCAGGACACTCTTAGTGAATTTGTGAACACGCGACACTCTCTCCTAAAGGGAGAACCTTCAAATTGATGTCATTTGACATACAGGCAATGAACGGGACTCCTGACTTTGTGAGGCTTTTTAACTGATGCTTAAATTCAGTTGCAGACCTGTTATAGCAAAGCTAGGATATACGTGGGGGAGTGATAATTCAAGGTACTGTTTTAGGGCTCCAATTAACCCTTTCACTGCCACACGACAGAAGGTTAACCCTTTACTATCACACAACCGACGGCGATGCTCCATCATTAGCACCATAAGCGTCTTTGAGCACCTGGAAAAGCGCTATATAAAATAGATGTATTATTATTATCATTAGCTCCGCGGATGCTAATGATGGAGCATCATCACAGTGAAAGGGTTAACCGGCTGTCGTGTGGCAGTGAAAGGGTTAATGTCTATGGAGCAGCCATGGCACCAGATTTTACATCCCAGTGACATCACAGATCGGAGGGTTCTCTCTCTGATTTCTGTGGTGTCACAAATACCGACTTCTTAAAGCGGGTGACATTCCTCGTTATTCCATGTACATTCTTTTCATTATTTTTGCACATTACTGCTCAATTGCACAACCATTTTTATTTTATTCTAATTTGTTATAGATTCTAAATTGTACAGCCCTGGCCTATTATATTTTATAATTCTATTCTATTCTATTCTACTTCTATTTTGATTTAGTTTATATTTCATTTTATTCTTATTCTACCTTTTATTTTATTCTACCGTTATTGTCTGTTCCGTTAATGTCGCACCGAAAACGACCAAATCAAATTCCTTGTATGTGAAAACGACTCTGCAATAAAGACCTTTCTGATTCTCCTTCTGTTGATCACATCCCTCTCCTCCCATCACCAGGGGATGTTCCACGCCCTGGCAGCCATTCACAGGCAGCACGGCATTCTGGGACTGTGGCGCGGGTCCAGCGCCGCCGTGCCGAGGGTCAGCGTGGGGTCAGCGGCTCAGCTGTCCACCTTCTCCGCCTCCAAGGAGCTGGTGATCGACCTGGAGGTGAGGAGTTGTCTGGCAGGGGGCAGGAGTCGTCTGGGAGGGGGAGGAGTCATCTGGCAGGGGGAGGAGTCGTCTAGCAGGGGGGAGGGGTCATCTGGCAGGGGGGAGGAGACGTCTGGCAGGGAGGGGGGAGTCGTCTAGCAGGGGGGAGGGTTCATCTGGCAGGGGGAGGAGACGTCTGGCAGGGAGGGGGGAGTCGTGTAGCAGGGGGGAGGGGTCATCTGGCAGGGGGGAGGAGTCATCTGGCTGGGGGGGGGGGGGGGAGTCATCTGGGAGGGGGAGGAGTCATCTGGCAGGGGGGAGGGGTCATCTGGCAGGGGGCAGGAGTCGTCTGGCAGGGGGAGGAGTCATCTGGCAGGGGGGGGGGAGTCATCTGGCAGGGGGAGGAGTCATCTGGCAGGGAGGGGGGAGTCGTCTAGCAGGGGGGAGGGGTCATCTGGCAGGGGGGAGGAGACGTCTGGCAGGGGAGGGGGGAGTCGTCTAGCAGGGGGGAGGGGTCATCTGGCAGGGGGGAGGGGTCATCTGGCAGGGGGGGGGGGGAGTCATCTGGGAGGGGGAGGAGTCATCTGGCAGGGGGGGGGGGAGTCGTCTAGCAGGGGGGAGGGGTCATCTGGCAGGGGGGAGGAGACGTCTGGCAGGGGGGGGGAGTCATCTGGCAGGGGGAGGAGATGTCTGGCAGGGGGGAGGAGTTATCTGGCAGGGGGAGGAGTCGTCTGGCAGGGGGGGAGGAGATGTTTGGCAGGGGGGAGGAGTCGTCTGGCAGGGGGGATGAGACGTCTGGCAGGGGGGAGGAGTCGTCTGGCAGGGGGGAGGAGTCATCTGGCAGGGGGGAGGAGTCGTCTGGCAGGGGGTGGAGTCATCTGGCAGGGGGAGGCGTCGTCTGTCAGGGGGGAGGAGTCATCTGGCAGGGGGGGGGAGTCGTCTGGCAGGGGGTGGAGTCATCTGGCAGGGGGAAGAGTCGTCTGCCAGGGGGGAGGAGACGTCTGGCAGGGGGGGAGGAGTCATCTGGCAGGGGGAGGAGTCGTCTGGGAGGAGATGCCCCTCCCGCCCCCCTGCTGGGCAAGTTACTCAGGAAGTGTAATTAGTTACTTATTACTGATTACTCCTTTAAAAAGTAATCACAATTACTTTACTGATTACGTTTACATTCTAGTCATTTAGCCTGGCGGTTTTGTCCAAAGTTCTGTACAACAAGTCAGCAGGAAGGGTAGGCCTACAAAAAGTGATATTGTTCATCAAACAGTGTTGAACTTCAGTGCTACACTCTGAGTGCATAGTAGTATAGACTAGCATAGTAGGAATATAGGCAAGGTAGATTACTTAGTAGCAAAGTGCATGATAGTAAAAGACTGACAGTATGAGGGTTAGTTTATTTATTTTGTATTACTTCGTATCAAAGTAGTTTTCAAGTTTCAAGTTTGTTTATTAATTGTCATAGTAAAATACAGAATACTTTATCATGAAATGCTTTTTTTCTGTATGAGCCCCTGGGAGTGTGCTAGATAAAAATGGTTAAAAAGTATAAAATAGAAAAAGTCAAAAGTACGTAAGATAAAGTGTTTGTAGACTCCTTTACCTATAAGCCTACTGCGAGGGGCAAGTGGGCTGGCTTGAGTTAGACGCGTGCTTGAAGAATTCAATGTCCAGAGTGCTCGTATCATTTTCGATATGCCAATCCTTTTATTGACCATTATCAACCAAATAATATAATACAAAAAACTCTTTTCCTAATTACACTGAACGCCGACCTATACGGCACATCAACACGAACACGACAAGACACGGTCAAAAACTGTATGGCTATTCCCCTTGCGCACCTGGGGCTCGTCACCCACTGATCAGTATATATGGGTAACCACCCCCTGTGGTGGTTGCCATGGTGACTGATAATGCCAAACCTCTTCACCGTGAGTTAAAATAAAACTAAATAAACAGAAGGGCATTTTGGCTCCAACAGTGTTCAGTCAATATACATATATACAATATACAATACAGAGTAAAAAGAGTAACAGTGAGGTACAATGCAGAAATGGGATGAGGTACAAACTTAGGGTAAGGTGCAATGAGGTATGAATTGTAGTGCAAATCTCTTAAATATATAAAAATAAATATAAAGTGTGTTAAAGTGTCTAAAGTGGGTGTTAAGGTGAGTGTTTATTTAAAGTGAGTGTGTACATGTGGAATGTGTGTGCTGTGAGTGTAGATGATGGGTTGTTACAGAGTGTCATTGTCATTGTGCATCCTGATGGCCTGGGGGCCATGAGTCTCTCTGTGCCGGCCATGAGACTCCGGTAGCGCTTGCTTGACCGCAGCAGTTCAAAGAGGCAGTTGTTTGGGTGACTCGAGTCTTTGATTATTCTCTTAGCCTTGGCCCTGCAACGCGTGTTGTAAATGTTCTGGAGAGTGGGGAAGCCCACCTTCGATTGTGCGTTCGGCTGAACGGGCCACTCTCTGTAGTCTGCTGCTGTCTTGTGCGGTGCTATTCCCAAACCAGGAGGTGATGTTACCAGTCAGGATGCTCTCTATTGTGCACGAGTAGAAGTTCTTGAGGATCTTCTGACTCACTTTGAGTAATTAATTAGTTACGTTAATCGTTATGTTACTCATTACTTTATTACACCACCACCCCCCCGAAGAAGTTATGTACAACCTGTTTAGCTTCTGTTGTTAGCTGTCCAGATGTCAGCTGTGGTGGAAACAAAGTCTACCTCTGCGACTGTGGCCTTCAAATGAGATTCAATGTTGTGTTTACAAAAGTCACCGGTCCTCTTTGGTTGATTACATATATATTATACACACAGGATATTTATTTGTTATTTATATAAAAAAAAAATGTGTCTCCTTTGTGGGTTTCCCCGTTTTTAGGGTCAAGCTAGCTTAGAATGTGTTGATGCACTTAATGTAATTTGGGGGATTTTGGGGGGTTTTCAGAAAAAAGCTGCTCCTCTGTCGCAATAGATGATGATTTCTCATATTTTTTAGGTCGCAGTACAGAGTAGCTTAAGTTTCACTTTCATTTAGAGTAGAAGTAACTTTGTGTGAAGGAGAAGAAGGAGGCTCTAGAGACACAGTAGGCTATTTAGGATTAAACCTACAGCAGCTCGACTGGAGAGGAGCTCAGAGGACCAGTCCAGACCAGCAGCAGTATGTTTGACTGGAGAGGAGCTCAGAGGACCAGTCCAGACCAGCAGCAGTATGTTTGACTGGAGAGGAGCTCAGAGGACCAGTCCAGACCAGCAACAGTATGTTTGACTGGAGAGGAGCTCAGAGGACCAGTCCGGACCAGCAGCAGTATGTTTGACTGGAGAGGAGCTCAGAGGACCAGTCCGGACCAGCAACAGTATGTTTGACTGGAGAGGAGCTCAGAGGACCAGTCCAGACCAGCAGCAGTATGTTTGACTGGAGAGGAGCTCAGAGGACCAGTCCAGACCAGCAGCAGTATGTTTGACTGGAGAGGAGCTCAGAGGACCAGTCCAGACCAGCAGCAGTATGTTTGACTGGAGAGGAGCTCAGAGGACCAGTCCAGACCAGCAGCAGTATGTTTGACTAGAGAGGAGCTCAGAGGACCAGTCCAGACCAGCAGCAGTATGTTTGACTGGAGAGGAGCTCAGAGGACAAGTCCAGACCAGCAGCAGTATGTTTGACTGGAGAGGAGCTCAGAGGACCAGTCCAGACCAGCAGCAGTATGTTTGACTGGAGAGGAGCTCAGAGGACCAGTCCAGACCAGCAGCAGTATGTTTGACTGGAGAGGAGCTCAGAGGACCAGTCCAGACCAGCAGCAGTATGTTTGACTGGAGAGGAGCTCAGAGGAGCAGTCCAGACCAGCAGCAGTATGTTTGACTGGAGAGGAGCTCAGAGGACCAGTCCAGACCAGCAGCAGTATGTTTGACTGGAGAGGAGCTCAGAGGACAAGTCCAGACCAGCAGCAGTATGTTTGACTGGAGAGGAGCTCAGAGGACCAGTCCAGACCAGCAGCAGTATGTTTGACTGGAGAGGAGCTCAGAGGACAAGTCCAGATCAGCAGCAGTATGTTTGACTGGAGAGGAGCTCAGAGGACCAGTCCAGACCAGCAGCAGTATGTTTGACTGGAGAGGAGCTCAGAGGAGCAGTCCAGACCAGCAGCAGTATGTTTGACTGGAGAGGAGTTCAGAGGACCAGTCCAGACCAGCAGCAGTATGTTTGCACGATGCGCTTAATAAGGCTGCAGCTACATTGATCCGTCATTGATCTGTCAACGTAAAAACAGACATAGATAGACAGACACAGTGGAGCAATGTAGCCACATAATGTTAAAGATCAAAGTAAACGCCCAGATATTATAAATAATAATAATAATAGGCGGCTAGGTGGTGCAGTGGGCAAGGCACTCACCACCAATGCAGGAGACGCTGGGTTCGAGCCCAGCTCTCCGCATTGCTATCAGCTTGGCTGGTCGTTCATACTAATACAATTGGCAGTATTAGGGGGTGGGAAGCTGATGGGTGGGGATCGGACGTTGTGGACAGCGACTCCTACAGGTCGGTTAGTGCGCCTGTGCAGCATAATCAGGAAGCGGCGGGGGCGGCGTGCCCTCCCACGCAGACTCCCGACGCTGAGAGATCGTGCTGTGCAGGTGAAAAGATGCGACGGCTGCTTCCTCGAGTACCGGAGGGGACACGTGATGTAAGGCTTTGTCCACATTGCAGCCGGCTTGTGGGAGGCATGGCCTAACAGCGTTTGAGACAGGGGAGGGTAGAATTGGACAATACGAAATTGGGATGGGAGAAAAATAGAAAAATGGGAGAAAAAGCAGATAAATAATAATAATAATAATAATAATAATAATAATAATAATAATAATAATAATAATAATAATAATAATAATAATAATAATAATAATAATACACCTTATTTGTATAGCACCTTTCATACAGAAATTGCAGTTCAAAGTGCTTCACAGCAGTAAAAAAAAAATACAGGCATAAGATCAGATAAGACATATAGAACATTATAAAACATCATTGGTTACAATACAGACATAAAATGAGCATAAAAAAGATTTTTTTAAAGGTAGCAGCAAGGTAAGGCAAATCACAGTTTTTCACATTAGGATCTAACATCCCATGGCCTCTCTGTTTACGGTTTGATTCAGTTTTAAAATAGGCAGTAATAAAAATAATAAAATAAAATAGACAGAGTAAAAAAGTGCAATGAAATAGTTAGTAAAATAGAATAGACGGTAAAATGATGCAGTACTGTAGTGCGATAATAGTTAAAAAAAATAATAAGATACAATAACATTTACAACAGAGCAGTGCATCGCTCATAACATTTTATAGAACAACAGAGCAGTGCATCGCTCTTAATACTTTGAGTTTCTTTACAAAGTTCAGTTCTAAAATACAACAGAGCAGTGCATCGCTCTTAATACTTTGAGTTTCTTTACAAAGTTCAGTTCTAAAATACAACAGAGCAGTGCATCGCTCTTATCACTTTGAGTTTCTTTACAAAGTTCAGTTCTAAAATACAACAGAGCAGTGCATCGCTCTTATCACTTTGAGTTTCTTTACAAAGTTCAGTTCTAAAATACAACAGAGCAGTGCATCGCTCTTATCACTTTGAGTTTCTTTACAAAGTTCAGTTCTAAATGACCTTATAGAACAACAGAGCAGTGCGTCGCTCTTAACAACAGAGCAGTGCGTCGCTCTTAACTTAACAACAGAGCAGTGCACCGCTCTTAACACTTTGAGTTTCTCTATAAAGTTCAGTTCTAAATGACCCTATAGAACAACAGAGCAGTGCATCGCTCTCAACAACAATCTCTGCTGTAACAGAACAGGCAGGTGACAATAAAGACCATTACGACGATCACTCTCTGAAGGAAGCTCGTTAAGAGAAGGTGGCTGAATAATGGCTTGTCATCTGAGCCCTTGTCACAAGCAGAGATGACTGGAGCGTAGACCATCACAGTAGAGAAGGACAGACTCTCCAGTAATAAAACACTTTAATTGTATAGCACCTTTCATACAAGAATTGCAGTCCAAAGTGCTTCACAGCAGTAATGTAGACATAACATGAGCGTACAATAGACAGAATAAAAGTAGTGCAGAGAATAAGGGTAAAGCAATGCAGGTAATAAAACGCAACGTAATGTAATGTGTCAATGTATTAAAAGGCTATGGTGAAGAGATGTGTTTTTAGAGCGCAAAGTGTCAGAATGCATTAAAATAGCAGCATAAACAATAAAATAGCTCTCATTTACAATAATCACAGTGTGGATGTAATGACTCTAAGTGTCAGAATGTATTAAAATGCAAAGGTGAAGAGGTATGTTTTTAGAGCGCAAAGTGGCAGAATGCATTAGCAGCATAAATGTATTAAAAGGCTATGGGTGAAGAGGTATGTTTTTAGCGCTTTGCTCCAGTAGTGACTGGCGATAAGAAAGTAAGCACTGTTTCTACAGGACAAGAAGTATAATAGAATAGAATAGAATAGAATAGAATAGAATAGAATAGAATAGAATAGAATAGAATAGAAGTACTTGATCCTGAGGGAAATTCAGCACCACAGATTGCTCACAATAAACATTTAGGTAGTCAAAAGTACTTGTTCATAAGAATAAGAATAAGAGTACACAGTCAGAGATATACATTCTAAATATGTATATACATTCTAAAATATACAGTCAAAAAAATATACAGTAATTTACAGTCAAATGTAAAATGTACAGGAAGATATCAAATCAAATAAAATGTATTTATAAGGCCCGACAACACACGTTAATGTCCCCATGGGCCGGACACGTCTTCTTTAAACAAGTCAAGAAGAAACATCACAATAAGTCAAGAACAAAACAAAAACACCATAAAGTCCAATTTTTTTTTAAAATAAATGCAACACTCCCAGACTTCCCACGCGAAGGTAAGGAAAAACTCACTAAAACCTAGCAATAGGAAAAAATGCACCACAGGCAATGTGGAGGAGAGAAACCTTAGAAGGGCCATTCAAGGGGGGGATCTCCCTTCTTTAAGAGACATGGACATTAAGAGAAGAACCGGAATTGCAAAGGGCGCATTCTGGAACCCTAAAGAATTATTGAGAAGAAACATAAGTTGGAAAACGAAGACCAGGATTTTGGAAACGTATGTTATGTCAGTCTTTTCATACGGAGCAGAAGCATGGACGCTGAATGAAGAGGCAAAGAGGATGATAGACTCTTTTGAAATGTGGACGCTGAGGAAGATGCTGAAGATAACATGGAAGGATAAGATCAAGAATGAGGAGGTACTGAGAAGAGCGGATATGCAAGGAGGACAGCTGCTGGAGAGGTTGAAAAAGAGAAAGATGGAGTTGTCCGGGCATGTTCTGAGAGGATCCAGCGGGGAGATGTTCAAGAAGGTGGTGATGGGGAAGGTGGATGGAAAGAGAGGAAGTGGAAGACCAAGAAGAGGCTGGGTAGACGACGTCTGTGATTGGAGCGGAGTCACGGAGTTGGAGAGAAGAAGTGGGGACAGAATGGGTTGGAGAGTGATAGGCAACCTTCGGAACGAAGAAGCCACCAAATGATGATGATGATAGTAGTGTTGCAGTAAAACAGGTGAACAGTTGGTAGCCATGCACTCATATGTGTGGTGAAACACAGATAAGTGCATGCGATAGCAACTGAACATTTTGAAAGATTAAAGATAGAACTGATAGCGGATATACAAGGATTTATACTGTTACTCTGTGCCCAGTGAGGCGTTATATAGTCTGATGACTTCCTTTGACGTGCAGTGTTGCAGTGTTGGGTCAGTGTTTCTCACCACATCATCTCTGGAACTTGAGCCGCTCTCCAGCACACAATAAATGTTTTATTATTTTGTCTGCCCCCCTGTGACCCAATGTGCCCATTGAAATAGTACAGGAGTACAAATACCTGGGCACTATTATCAACAGTAAACTCACATGGAACGCTAACACCAATGCCAGATCTGCAAAGGCTCAACAACTTCTGTACTTCTTGAGGAAACGTAGAAGTTTCAAAGTGGACAGAACTTATAAGACCTGCATCCAGAGTGTGCTGACTTTCTGTATTCAGTGCTGGGGGGGGGGGGGCACTAAGTGTACAGAATAATAATACATTAGATAGGGTGGTCAAATTAGGAGGTAAGATAACTGGTGAAGCAATGTGCAGTATTACAAACATGTCAGACCAGTACACCAGGAAATTGGCAGAAAAGATCATAGCCGGTCAACTGCACCCACTATGGTCTGAGTTAGGGCTGACCCCTATTAGTCGAATAGTCGACTAATCGATCAAAAGGAGCCATAGTCGACTGCCAACCTCTTAGTTGAATCCACCCTTTCTTAAGGTGAGCCGCACTGTGTTAAACGTGGACAGTGTGCATGTTGTCTGTGAGGAGTTCATCTTGGGAAGAGAGGCCGGGCTGCTCGTCTTTCAAGGGGTCAGGGTATGGTACAGGGACTAGGGGTCAGGGTAGGGGACTAGGGGTCAGGGTAGGGCACAGGGACTAGGAGACAGGGGACTTACCTTAGTGACACCCGGGGGTTAAACATTCTGCCAACTGGCAGCGTTACTTTTAGCCAACAAGAAAGACCTGATCCCGGGCCACTTGAGCTCGACGGGGAGGGTGGGGCATTCTGTTCTGTTCAGAATCTATCTATAGCATCTATTTCCACCCCTGTATGAAAGTCCCTCGTGGGGAAAGATAATAGACAAACACGGGCACGTCAGCGCGGGCGAATCACTGGACCCCCGAGAGACACAAGCATGACTTTAGAGAGAGAACTGGAGCACAAGAAGTGAGACAGACGCCGGATCTAAGACATAGATAGATAGATAGATAGATAGATAGATAGATAGATAGATAGAGATCTTTATTGATAATGAAACATATACAAGTATACATATAAGGCCCACCATTATCAAAAGGATAAAACACAATAAAGCTTACAGCTTATTTCCATTGCGGTCCAATGACAGCTGGGGAGGACAAATTGTAAAGCGCTTTAGATAAAAGAGATATATAAATGCATCATTTACCAAATGACAATGACTAGTCATTAAATAAATAAATAAACTTAAATAAATGTGACATTTCATCAAATCATCATGAAATGTCATCGTGGTTCATCCCTCAATAAGGGGCTTTATTCTCCTCCCTGTTGTGAGTAAGAAATGTTAGGTAATATTAAATGTTAGTTTGTGAGACTTCTAGGCTCTAATTGGTCAAGTCACTTGTATTTATAGCACGTTTAAACCTTAAATAAAAAAAAAATTAAAAAAAGTAGGGCAACCTCCAACTGCACTAAAAGCAAGAGAAAAAAGGTGGGTCTTTAGATTTAACAATAGTGGGACAGGACTTAATTTGAGACGGAAGACCGTCTCCTTCGGTTATGAGACGTGAGTGAAGGACTGAGAGGAGCTGTTGTGAGGACGAGCCGAGTGACCTGGAAGCAGAATAAGGGGTCAGCAGGTCAATAATGTACTGTGGTGCTAATCCACGGAGGTCTATAAAAACAAATAATACCATTTTTCGGTTCCGGTTAAAAGTCCAGCAGCTGCGTTCTGAACCACTCGCAGGCGAGGCGGAGTAGAATGCACTCAGACCCAAGTAGCTACAAATCAAATCAAATCAAATGTATTTGTAAGGCCCGACAACACACGTTAATGTCCCCATGGGCCGGACACGTCTTCTTTAAACAAGTCAAGAAGAAACATCACAATAAATCACGAACAACACCATGAAATCCAAAATTTAATAAATAAATAAATGCAACACTCCCAGACACGAAGGTAAGGAAAAACGTACTAAAAACCTAGCAATAGGAAAATAGCACCACAGGCAATGTGGATGGGAGAAACCTTAGAAGGGCCGTTCAAGGCGGGACCTCCCTTCTTAGATGTCGGTGATAGTATTGTTGCTATAAAACAGGCGAAATAGTTGGTATGTATGTACATATACGTGTAATGAAACACAAATAAGTACATGCAATAGCAACTGGGGTACATAAGAACATTTTGAAAGATTGTTTACATTTTACAAGGAATTACAGTAGTCCAGCCGAGAGGTAATACAAGCACGGATAACTGTTTCAACGTCCTTAAAAGATAATAATAAAAAAAAAAAACTAGCTTCAAATTTGGCTATGGCTCTAAGCTGATAAAAAAAACAAATGTGAAACATTTTCCCAGTAGCCGACATAATTAGCGGCACTGAACCTAGCGACCGCACCAACTGGAACATTGGCCAAGAGCCGTCGTTAACTCAGGTGATCTTGTGATGTGGTCCCGTCTGAAGGTCGAGCAGATTGGCCGAATTCTGAGATTGTAAAAGTGAAAGGACTTAGGAAAGTAGACTGTAAGGAGACCAGGAGACCAGGAGACCAGGCTAAACTCTCTGAAATGGGGAGACAATCCCATTCAGGCCAGGGACACCAAGCTTTGTTGATCTCTCCCCCTGTGCTGCGGCTTCCACTGACACAGTAGTAGTCAGTAGTGCATACAAACTACACATCAATCAGTGCTTTAGGCCTGGCAGTGTACCAGCAGGCTGTGCCCCAGACTGGAACAGATATGCGACACCATTCATTCTCCCTCGCAAGAGAGAGTTACACAGCGCTGCCGCTTTAGTTGCGTAGGCTCCTAAGAATAAACCCACGCTATACGGAAGAAATGGGCGTATGAATTATAGTGAGGTACAACAGTATTAACCACAGTACTGTACGTGTGTGTTATATATTATAGTGAGGTACAACAGTATTAACCACAGTACTGTACGTGTGTGTTATATATTATAGTGAGGTACAACAGTATTAACCACAGTACTGTACGTGTGTATGAATTATAGTGAGGTACAACAGTATTAACCACAGTACTGTACTGTACGTGTGTATGAATTATAGTGAGGTACAACAGTATTAACCACAGTACTGTACGTGTGTATGAATTATAGTGAGGTACAACAGTATTAACCACAGTACTGTACTGTACGTGTGTATGAATTATAGTGAGGTACAACAGTATTAACCACAGTACTGTACGTGGGTGTTATATATTATAGTGAGGTACAACAGTATTAACCACAGTACTGTACGTGTGTATGAATTATAGTGAGGTACAATAGTATTAACCACAGTACTGTACTGTACGTGTGTATGAATTATAGTGAGGTACAACAGCATTAACCACAGTACTGTACGTGTGTAACGGAGGTACCGCGAGTATATCCACAGTCACGAATGGACTTATTGTTATGAAGTGACTGTGGACGTTAGCGGTACTGCAAGTTAAACTCCCTCCCCCTTAAAAGGCACCCAGACACGTTACCAAGAAGTGAATTCACCTCTTGGTATAGTGGTCTGCGATGTCGCCCGCGGCGCGGGAGACGGGGGTTCGAGACTCACTCGGGGCAATCCCTTAACAGGGGTCGAACTGTAACACAACGCAGAGATGGCAATACGAGCCCGGCGGCTACATATATATTATAGTGAGGTACAACAGTATTAACCATAGTACTGCCAATGTAAAATGGTTGCATTTATATAACGCTTTTATCCAAAAGCGCTTTGCAATTCTTTCCAACTTTCCAAAGACACATCCTATGACTCATCCCGTCTCATCCACTTGTCACTTGTGACTTTGGTATTGATGGACTGCAGAGTATTCATCTTGGCACACTGCCTCTCCCAGAATGACCCGAGTGACGAGTGAGGCAGCAGTTCAACTGGCGTGTCTCACTGCACAGCGAGACAAACGCCTCGACTTTACAAACAAACGCAGTAACCTGACCCTGCTTTCTTTTTTTAGATTAGATTAGATTCAAATGTATTGTCGTTGTACAGCAACGGTACAACAAAAATAGATTTGGCATCCAACCACAGTGTAAATGTAACAGTAAAGTGCAACAGCGATATACAATGCACTGGTGATTCAACTGGGTATAAAATATATCAATTGGTACTACTGAGTAATAGTGCTAATCAGATGTACAGAGTTGTAGTATTAATATGTACAGTGATACAGGTATAAAGACACTGTGGTAGTAAGTCATACTGGCCAGCAGTGTAACTAGTAAGAGTAGGTAAGGGATGGATGTGAATGAATGAATGAATGAATGAATGAATGAATGAATGAATGAATGAATGAATGAATGAATGAATGAATGAATGAATGAATGAATGAATGAAAACTTTATTTAACAGATTGCAGAATGGGTACAATACAGTACGGCTCAATACACACAATTGTTAAGGGGGGGATGCAGACCAGAGAAAGACGTTTGTCTTGTTTACATCAGGGTCCCCCATTTTCAATTCATAGTGACATTTATGACATACACAACATACATGACATCATGACATACAGGTATATAGTACTAGTATTTGTGAAAAGGATTATATGCAAGTATGTACAGACAGATGTGGATATATATGTGTGTGTTGCATTATGCTCCTAAAAATGAACTCACGCTATACGAAAAAAAGAAAAGAAAAGAAAAGAAAAGGAGCAGGTGTGTAACTTGAGATCCTAAGAAGGACCGGGTCACTTTCAGTCGTTCACCCCGGAATCACATCCCTTCACGGTCCTTCCTGTGCGCCCTGGAGAACGTGTCCCTGCCATGGAGACGCAAACTAAAGCTACGCCGAGGCGGAATTGTATAGCGCGCCAAGCGAAAGCCGTGTGTCAAACGGGTTCATGTCATCATGTGAAACCGGGAGTAGCGCTGGAGGACGAGGCACTAATAATAGCTCCATTCTCCCGTTTTAACTGCCGTGGCGGAGCATAGCAAGTAGCTGCTCACTCCATTGTCTCATTGATACTGATTGTATGGTAACTCAGTTACTTCTAGTCTGCATCGAACATTGTACATATGTCTATACTGAACACTGGGACCTCTATTTTTACTTCTTTTTACATGCTACTTTATTTTATTTCATACTTATTGTAACTGAGGGGTACAATTCCCTGACTGTATTGTTAAGTATGGTATTATTAAACCACTACCTCTTGTACTTTAACTTCTGGCCATCCAGTACATGATATAGATATGATGAACACTTTCCCACCTGATGAAACGAAGTCCACACAAATGTACAAATCGAATATTTAATATAGCAAAAGGTATATACAACGTTCACTTGTTTACACTTATGATTTGAAATGCACTTGTATGGCAAATGAGTATTCGTAGGTAAATCAACATTGAATGTCCAATCTCTGGTTACGCAGGGAGTAAGTATACAACCTGGTTCTTTAGGAAACTATAGCGATGGTACTTAAATGATTATAGCTGGATACACTAAGGGGGGGGGTGTCCCGCTGGTTGTAAGACAGTAGGAGGGGGGGGTTAGAGAAGCCGCTGGCGGTATCCCATCTGGCCGACGATTTCTTGGGAGAATTCAAAGTCTTGAACACGGTGCCCACAGAACCTCGGTCCGCAGACGAATACAGCTGGACCCTCTGGTGGACGGTAGCTGCCGGTCCACAACGGAGAGACGTGAGGCGACCTCACTGGTGTAGAGCGCCGTCTCACCTGGAGTCCTCTCCGGGGGGTAGTTCCAACACTCCGCAGTGTTGGCCGTTATCCATGGAATAATCAAAGCACCCAAAGCATAATCCAAGCCGTGGAAGGCTCGCCGTCGTCCGGGTAGAGTAATCCAATGTACAGGTCCAGTCGCCCTGGCCCGGAGCTCCTCGGATGCAAGCACCACTAGTGGTATGCCCAGCCTGGTTAAGACTCCAGATAACGTCAGGAACGATGGGGGTACTGATAACTTTATAACTCTAACCGAACGATGCACCATACATAAATAGACTATTATTAGCTTAATAGAATACGTCCAACTCGACGGTATAGTGCCAAACTATGACAATTCAACTATTAATCCACACGATATCTCAATGCCTATTCTGAGGCCAAGTAGGCCTTACTGCACCACACGTGCGTCGTGGGTGAGGCTTCGCGTCTGTTACTCGGTTGGAGGGTAAAGAACTAATGGACTAAAAAAAGGTTCTACTTTACTTGCGCCATATATATATGCGCTGTGAACAAATAGTACCATTCGTATTTCGCCAGACGTATTCCTACGCGGAACCGGGCTTGCCACGACATGTTGGGCGGCACGATTGAACTTGAACCTAGGGGTATGGCTGCTGGCGCCAGGTTCTCGTCCAATGGTAGAATGAAACTATTATGGGCTGTTTAGTAGACTAAAGGGATATTCAGTGCATATTGTACAAGGAATATACAGGGGATATCAAACGATATACAAATACTATTTAAATATATATATATAATAAATATATATATTCGGTTTAATCTGATCCTTCACAACAGCCGCCCCCTAATTAGTCCCACCTAATTAGCTAAGCAGAGACAGATTAACCGCACTGTCTACCACTCAAGGTCCGCTGTAAGGGTCAGTCAACTCACAAAGTCATGGGGTCATGGTCATCATCGATAGTGTCTGGAAGTCGGGGCAGTTCTATTAGCCTCGCCACGGGTCGTGTGTAAGTGCGCCCTTGGACGAGTACTTCAGCTGCTCGGACCTTGCCATCGGCACCGGTGATCACTTTGCTTACGCGGCCAGCCGGCCACATAGCTCTGGGTAGTGACTGGTCGATAATCATGACGACTGTTCCTTCTGTCAAATTGTCTCTCTCTTTTACCCACTTCTGGCGGGTCTGTAGAGACGGTAGGTAGTGGAGTAGGAAGCTGCTCCAAAACTTGTCAGCTAGTACTTGACTGTACCTCCACATTCTTCGGCCGTTCGCTTCTTCAGGCCTGTACATTGTCTGGGGTAGCGCGGGGTCCAGCCGCCCCATTAAGAGTGTGTTGGGGGTGACTGGGTCGACATCTGCTACATCACTGGAGACGTAACCGAGGGGCTTTGAGTTCAATACTCCCTCGATCTCCGTGAGGACTGTCATTAGGACTTCCTCCGCCACAGTCTGGGCCCCAAGCACGGCGTACAGGGCTGTCTTTATAGAACGTACTTCTCGTTCCCAGGTTCCACCGAAGTGGGGTGCGTTCGGGGGATTGAACTGGAAGTCAATCTGGGATGGAGCGAGGTGGGTCTTAAGTTCTGGGCCCATAGCTTGGAAGCTCTCTCTCAGCTCTCTTTCTCCGCCTTTGAAGTTTGTCCCGTGATCAGACAACAATGTAGACGGTTTTCCTTTCCGTGATGTGAATCTTCGGAAGGCCATAAGGAATGAGTCTGTGCTCATGGTCGGAAGGAGCTCGATATGTATCGCTCTGGTGGTCATGCATTTGAATACAATACCCCACCGCTTCTCGGTTCCTCTTCCTCTCTTTATATACAACGGGCCAAAACAGTCCATGCCTGTGGAGTGGAATGGCTTGTCGCCGAGTCGGAGGCGACAGGGAGGTATGTCAGCCATCCGTGGTATGCTGGGCTGCGCGCGCCACTTTCGGCAGTCTAGACAGGTTCGCTGGAAGCGTCGCACCGCTTCTCTTCCTTGAAGTATCCAATAGCGACGTCTGATCTCCGCGAAGACTCTCTCTGCTCCTGCGTGGTGTACATCCTCGTCGTATTTCTTTATGATCAGCTCTGTGACCTTGTGTCGGCTGTTCAAGACGATCGGGTACTTAATGTCATCCGGTAGATCGGGGGCTCTCCGCAGGCGACCACCCACTCTGATGAGATTATGGGCGTCACTCTCGGGTGCCAGGTGGAGCAGTCTGCTGTCTGATGGGACGGGCTTTCCTCCCTGTAGACAGTCTAGCTCATCGGGGAACGAGTCTCTCTGGGCTCGTTGTAGTAGAAGAAGTTCTGCTTCTTCGTAGTCAGCTGCTGACATGTCAGTGGTGGACTGAATCTCTGGGTGGTGCCACAGGAATGTCTTTTGCTGCGCACTCTCTAGGGTAATGCAGTCATCTATGTTGGGGTCTGTGGAGGCGACTGTGCTCAGTCCACAGAACATAGGTTTCTTGTTCTCAGCCTCCTCGTTACTTGCTTCCCGTGGGGTGGGCGTAGGCCACTCTCCTTCCGGGAGCTTGAGGAATTCTGGTCCGTCACTGTAGATGTTGCGACGGGTGAGGTCATCCAGGGACATTCCCCGGGTGATGACGTCAGCTGGGTTGTGTTTGGTGTCCACATACCGCCAGCTCGCTGCTTCTGTTAACTCTTGAATCTCGGTGACTCTGACTCCCACAAAGACTTTGTATCTGCATGAATCAGACTTGATCCATGTGAGTACTGTCGTGGAATCTGACCACAAGATTGTTCTGTGCACCGGGATGGTGAGTTCACGTTGGATTAACGTGGCTAGATGCGCTCCTGCTAGGGCTGCGCAGAGCTCTAGACGCGGGATAGATTGTTGCTTTCGTGGGGCTATTCTTGAGCGAGCCAGGATGAAAGCAGTGTGTATCTTTCCTCCCTTCTCTTGGGCACGCAAGTAGGCCACCGATCCATAGGCTACTTCGGAGGCGTCGCTGAAGACGTGTAGATCAATCTTGCATGTCTCTGGCCTCACTGTGGATGGGAAGTAGCTGCGGCGTATATTGACGCCTGGGAGTGAGCGGAGTTCCGTCTCCAACTCTCTCCATGTTGAGGCAAGGTGTGCGGGTATTGGGTCGTCCCAGCCCTGGGCCTTGTCCCACAGTGCTCGTACAATCATCTTTGCCCTGGTGGTGTAAGGTAGAATACATCCCAACGGGTCATATTGTCTGGCGAGTGTTCTGTACACACTCCGTCTGGTGGTCGGTGTCGCCGTCGACCTTCCCTGCTCTGTCAGGGGTTTGTGTCTATAGTGGAGCGAGTCTGTTTTGAAGCGCCAGACTAGTCCTAGTGTCATTTCTTGGGCTTCTCCTGGGATGGTCGCCATCCAGGTCTTGCTGCTGGCAGCCTTGTCCGCGGGGGAGAGGCTGCGCAATACGTGCGGGTCACTGCTGGCCCACTGCCTGAGATCAAAGCCGCCTTTGATCAGGGAGGCGCGTAGCTTGATTAGGAGAGCCTCGGCTTCTTGTTGAGTCGAAACGCTTTGTAAACAGTTGTCCACGTAGAAACTGTTCTTCACACTGTGTCGGACCTCTTCATCTGCTGTTGGGTCCTCTGCGACGTGTTTCTGTAGTGCAAATGTAGCACAGCACGGGCTGCATGTGGTTCCGAAGGGGAGTACTTCCCACTGGTAGATGGCTGGGTTCTCATCTCCGATCCTCTCTCTCCATAGGAACCGCAGCAGGGGCTTGTCCTCCTCCACTAGTCTCACCTGCAGGAACATCCCTTTGATATCCCCGCTGATAGCCACCTTGTCCTGGTGGAAGCGCAGTAGCACGCCTAGTAGGGAGGGGCCGAGTGTGGGGCCGGGCAAGAGCTCTTTATTCAGATTTTGGGATCCGATCTGGTAGCTGCAGTTAAACACAATGCGATCCTTGCCGTTGTGATGGACCTTGTGATGCGGCACGTACCATGATTCGGTCGTCTGATCGGCCTCTTTAATGTCAATCTTTGTGACGTGTCCCGCTGTGATTAGCTTCTCAATCTCAGCGCGGTACACACTCTCTTGAGCGGGGTCTTTGGCTAGGCGCCGCTCTGTGTTCAATAGATAGCGCTCCGTGGCGTCTTTCTTTGCGTGAAAGGTGGGCATTCCCTCTCGCCTCAGGAGTGGAGTTGCGTATCTCATCACTCCGCCGACTGTGACTCTCTTTGTCCCTTGCTCGAGTAGGTTGATGGCGTAAATGTCTTCTTTAGAACGAATATCTTTCTTTTCGTTCTTAAAGGGCATTGTCTCTAGTGTCCATAGCCTCTCGACATGCTGCAGGAGAGTGGTGTCTTCTTCTGTCGTTCTGGAGTGGAGGCAGCTGGTGGCTGCTGTTCGGTTGAGAGATTTAGCGAGGGGGCCTTGTAGGGTCCACCCTAGGCGGGTCTCGACTGCTGCAGGACAGCCTCTCCAAAATCCTCTCGACATTAGAGTTGCCGTATAGCTCATGCATGCCCTTTTCCCGTTGCGCTCCCAGCATCCCTAACAGGGACTGCACTTTGATTGACAGGTCGTCTAATGAGCGATTGTCTGTTGCTGGGGGTAGGCGATCAATATGCCTTATCTCTTGGATTACGTAATCCCATATACGTCCATATCTCTGGTCCAGCGCCGCTAGGGCCGCTGTGTATGGTGTCGTAGAGGTGGCATAGGCTAGCGCTATATTGTGCGCTCGCGGTACTTTCAGGTGCTTCAGTAATATTGCATATTTGTGGCGTTCATCAGCGACATCCACCATCATTGTCTCTAAGCACATCCGGAGCTCCGTGTACTGTGCTCGATTCTCATAGGTGAAGTCTGGAAACGACGGCGTGGCAATGTATGACGCCGTGGATGGCTGATACATCGGCGAGCGTTGGGGGAGAGACCTCCTAGGCGAGTCCCCTCTTGCGCCTCTCTGTGGGCTGGTACCGACAGGGTACCATGGCCCGCTGGTCCAGGTGCTATTCCTCGGGGCTGGTCGTGCGTCGTGCTCACCCGTGAATAGAGTCGGGGGTCTGTAGCGCAGCGCCGCGGGGGTATAGCCTGGGCTGTACTGGACCTCCTGGTCCGGTGGAGTACTGTGCTGTCGTCGGGCTTGGTTCTCCTCCTCTCCCTCTTCTTCCTCTATCAGGTCTTCCAGATCCTGTAGTCGTTGATTTAGCTTCTCCGCAGTGTATGCCGCTCCTTCCTTGTAGCTGGGTCTCGCTTGGACCGGTCTGGGAAGGGGGTCTGCGGGGGGTATAGGCTTGGTCTGTTGGTCAAGTTCAGGGTCGCTTGCTCGGTTAGGAGACGCTGCCCTTGACTGTTGTCTCGACGAGTTCCTTGAACCCCTGGCGGAGGGAGAGGGTGTTGCCTTGCGGATCAGCTGCTCCATTAGCTGCGCTTGTAAGTTGTCGCGCTCGACTTCGCGCTTGGTGAGATCTGCTTCTCTTTGGGCACCGGCAGCGGCGCGCTGGGCGTCGGCCCGGTCTCTTGCCATATTCTCTTCCGTCTGAAGGCGTCTTATCTCCAGGCGTGTGCGCTCTTCTTCGCTCCGTTGCTGCGCTTGGAGTTGTTTGCGCTCGCTAAGCGTCTGTGCTTGGAGACGATCGCGTTCACCCTGAAGTCGATCGCGTTCGGTAGAGGCTGTCAGGCTGACGAGGAACGCCTGTTGTAGCATCCTCTCCGCTTCGCTGGGGGAAGGCGGTTGTGGAGGTGAGCCGCTCCTGGGTGAGCCGCTCCTGGGTGTACTCGTTGGGGAGTCCTGGAGCTCTATTTCCTCGGCGCTCTCCTCCTCTTCTTCCGTGCAGAGTTCTCTCTCTGTAGGGTTGTCTTCCTCCCGGGGCTGGTCGGGGACTACTTCTTCGGTATTGGCGGGGGGTAAAGGCATGTCAGCTCCCTCCTGGTCCCCACCGTGAGCTTGGTCAGTTACATTAGAACCTACTAGGGCCTCTGTGGTCGGGGAAACCTGGTCGTTAAGGTCAGACATAATTTTACTTTCTACTTTTACCGCGTTTACCGTTTGTCGAAGGCTAGGTAGTTGACTGACAGCGTAATCCTCTAAGTACTGAGGTGGCTGTCGTCTGCGCTGCGGGCGTTCTACGTTAGGAGGACCGTTTCGTGGAGTGTTCATCATAGGCCATTTTAATATTAATAACACTATATTAATATTACACTAGTTACCCTCCGGCTCGAAGGACCAATTGTAACTGAGGGGTACAATTCCCTGACTGTATTGTTAAGTATGGTATTATTAAACCACTACCTCTTGTACTTTAACTTCTGGCCATCCAGTACATGATATAGATATGATGAACACTTTCCCACCTGATGAAACGAAGTCCACACAAATGTACAAATCGAATATTTAATATAGCAAAAGGTATATACAACGTTCACTTGTTTACACTTATGATTTGAAATGCACTTGTATGGCAAATGAGTATTCGTAGGTAAATCAACATTGAATGTCCAATCTCTGGTTACGCAGGGAGTAAGTATACAACCTGGTTCTTTAGGAAACTATAGCGATGGTACTTAAATGATTATAGCTGGATACACTAAGGGGGGGGGTGTCCCGCTGGTTGTAAGACAGTAGGAGGGGGGGGTCCCGCTGGCGGTATCCCATCTGGCCGACGATTTCTTGGGAGAATTCAAAGTCTTGAACACGGTGCCCACAGAACCTCGGTCCGCAGACGAATACAGCTGGACCCTCTGGTGGACGGTAGCTGCCGGTCCACAACGGAGAGACGTGAGGCGACCTCACTGGTGTAGAGCGCCGTCTCACCTGGAGTCCTCTCCGGGGGGTAGTTCCAACACTCCGCAGTGTTGGCCGTTATCCATGGAATAATCAAAGCACCCAAAGCATAATCCAAGCCGTGGAAGGCTCGCCGTCGTCCGGGTAGAGTAATCCAATGTACAGGTCCAGTCGCCCTGGCCCGGAGCTCCTCGGATGCAAGCACCACTAGTGGTATGCCCAGCCTGGTTAAGACTCCAGATAACGTCAGGAACGATGGGGGTACTGATAACTTTATAACTCTAACCGAACGATGCACCATACATAAATAGACTATTATTAGCTTAATAGAATACGTCCAACTCGACGGTATAGTGCCAAACTATGACAATTCAACTATTAATCCACACGATATCTCAATGCCTATTCTGAGGCCAAGTAGGCCTTACTGCACCACACGTGCGTCGTGGGTGAGGCTTCGCGTCTGTTACTCGGTTGGAGGGTAAAGAACTAATGGACTAAAAAAAGGTTCTACTTTACTTGCGCCATATATATATGCGCTGTGAACAAATAGTACCATTCGTATTTCGCCAGACGTATTCCTACGCGGAACCGGGCTTGCCACGACATGTTGGGCGGCACGATTGAACTTGAACCTAGGGGTATGGCTGCTGGCGCCAGGTTCTCGTCCAATGGTAGAATGAAACTATTATGGGCTGTTTAGTAGACTAAAGGGATATTCAGTGCATATTGTACAAGGAATATACAGGGGATATCAAACGATATACAAATACTATTTAAATATATATATATAATAAATATATATATTCGGTTTAATCTGATCCTTCACAACACTTATCTTGTCTAGCACAGTCTTTGGAGCGTAACAGTAAAAAGCATTTTGTATAAAAGTATTCTGTACTTCTGTATGACAACTATTAAAGAAACTTGAAACTGTTTTGAAACCACTGTTGTGAAACAAATTACATTGAAAATATTTAAGTGATGTGTACTTTTTCCCCTTCTCAAAATAAAGAACCTCAAGTAAACACAAGTTGTCTGATTATTTTAAGTTTGCTTTTGTGTTTGTGTGTAAAACAATTTCTTTAATTGAATTAACTTAATTTGTTAATTTAGTTTGTATTTACTTTTCTAGTTTAAGTTGATTCAATTAAAGAAATTGTATCAATACATTTAAAACATTTTTAGTTTTTCAACCATATCTGTTGACAATATAGGCAACATCCTGCTACCTTTTTCAGCTTCTCTATTTCAAGACAAAAAAAAAAAAAAATCTGTGCCAAAAAAAACTGTGCATGCGCGCGCGGAGCGTTTGGCCTACTGTCAATTTACCGCTGCACCACTGATTGTCTGTCCTCTCCGCCGGTAGGTGTTCTCCAGGGGCAGCTGGCTGGTGGCCCTGAGCGCCGGCATGATCAGCAGCGTGGTGGTGGTGTTGGCCATGACGCCCTTCGACGTGGTCAGCACGCGACTCTACAACCAGCCTGTGGACAGTGTGGGCAAGGTGAGGAAGCAGGTTGATATACGTTTAGGTCAGGGGTCAGCGACCTTTACTATCAAAAGAGCCATTTTCCCCCCCTCCCACAAAATAAAATTCCTCTGGAGCCGCAAAACCAATTGACCCTTAAAATGACGATAACGGTGTAAAACATTTTATAGTTGTCCCCAAGCATACCCCACATTTAGCATAAAACGCCTGACAATTGCATACCCAAAGTAATTTGCGATTTATTATACCACTTTATACTTATAGCACACAGTTTGTTGCATTAATGGAATTATAAAGCAACAAAAAGAAAATGTTTGACTTTTTATTCCTGTTTTTACCTGTTATAACAAAGGAAAACCTCAAACTCTTATGAAGAGGAGAAAAAAAGACCGGCTGTGTAGACCTATTTTTAAATAAAACACAGAAGAGGAGACAAAACACTGGTGTCTGTAGACCGACTTTGAAATAAAACCCTGAACTATTCAGGTATATTAGAGTCTTTCCCTTATTTGTGGAACATTTATAAAATAAAAAGTAGTCCACTTTGAAAAAAGACTACCATGTGTAGACCTACTTTGAAATAAAACCCTGAACTATGCAGCTCTATTTGAGTCCTTCCCTTATTTGTGGAAAATCTATAAAATAAAAAGAATTTTTGTTGTTGTTTGCTAATTTCTCACCACATATCAGGCATACAGGTAAGCCTGCATCGTTAGCCGCCGAAGCAAATTAATCTGTCCATGCTGAATTAAACCCTCAGCCTTTCCTTTTTTTGGATTTATCCATGGTTAGCTTACTGGGGGGTCGGAAACTCAAGATTAGCCACTTGCAGACGGCAGGGCGCGGGGTGTGACGTACTGTATATTTTAGTTGATGAAATATTTTAGTTGACTAAATATTTTAGTTGATGAAAATATGTTTTCATTTCAGTGTCACAGTATGACATATTCTTTTCACATATACATATTAGGTGTAGAGATGCAGTACATTAGGTGTAGAGACATGGTACATTAGGTGTAGAGATGCAGTACATTAGGTGTAGAGATGCAGTACATTAGGTGTAGAGACATGGTACATTAGGTGTAGAGATGCAGTACATTAGGTGTAGAGATGCAGTACATTAGGTGTAGAGACATGGTACATTAGGTGTAGAGATGCAGTACATTAGGTGTAGAGATGCAGTACATTAGGTGTAGAGATGCAGTACATTATGTGTAGAGATGCAGTACATTAGGTGTAGAGATGCAGTACATTAGGTGTAGAGATGCAGTACATTAGGTGTAGAGATGCAGTACATTAGGTGTAGAGATGCAGTACATTAGGTGTAGAGATGCAGTACATTAGGTGTAGAGATGCAGTACATTAGGTGTAGAGATGCAGTACATTAGGTGTAGAGATGCAGTACATTATGTGTAGAGATGCAGTACATTAGGTGTAGAGATGCAGTACATTAGGTGTAGAGATGCAGTACATTAGGTGTAGGGACGCAGTGCATTAACACTTTGGACGCCAGACCCGATGATGGTCGGGTTAACTTGCCGACGCTTGGGCGCCAAACCCGAGTCAGGTTTTCATCGTTATTTCTTTTATTCGATATTTCCATTAATTACAGGCACACGGACATCTGGGTTAACATGGGGAATCATCCTGAGAATGTCCAAGTGCAATACCGGCCGCATCCACCCAGGTGGCAGTATCGAGCACCCTTTGAAACATTATATCTTGGCCTGTGGGTCGATCAAAGGTCTCCGGTCGGATTTCTATTGGTCGGGCAAGGGGGCGGTTATAACGGCAATCGACACCAATACTGGGACTCGCGATCAGATAATTGGAATATTCTTTTTGGGGTACATCCTAGTGAAGGTAAGGCCTATATGGTATCAATCCTGCTGTGATCCAACCATGATTTCACTTCGATCACAATATATGTGTGTATTTTACTCCACAACGTGTGCCGTTGGTGACGATCAAAGCATCAAAAAACGACCCCCCCCCCCCCCCCCCACCCTTTCATGCATTCATGATGAAACATAATACCGATAATATAGATGTGATTTCAAAATAGTAGCGTGTACAGGCGAGAAATGGCAACGTTTTTAGTGAATTGCACGTATTGCTGCATAGCGTTGTTTTCTGGGATTAGACAGGATTACTCTAAAACTATAGTCATATATTCACCACGGTATAAAACGGGAATGTATGGATGAAAAAAATTATTTCTTTAACACATATTGAACGATAGATAGTCAATGTCAAATGGGCCATAGTATTGTATCCATAGCTATAATATAGAATATAGTTATAGCCCTGCGAACACCGCCACGTATTCCTATATTTTAGAGCGTCGGTCTTTTACAACACATCACGCATATCGCTGTGGCGTCCAAAGTGTTAAGTGTAGGGGTGTAGGGACGCAGTACATTAGGTGAAGGGACGCAGTACACTCAACCCAGAGTATTGCCCATCCCTACTATTTGCTGTATTTTGTGTTTTAATTACATTGGTAATGTTTGTAAACTCTGGAGAAAATAAACAGATCAACAGTATGTTTTGATTTGCAATGGATTACGAAATTGTTTATTTTCCATAAACAGATTCCACAACATTGATATGATAAAAGAAAATCCTGATAAAACATGATCTCCTCTTCCTCCAGGGTGAACTCTATCGAGGATTTGGTGACTGCTTCTCAAAGACACTGAAGAAGGAGGGTGTGACTGGACTCTACAAAGGACTGGGAGCCTCATATTTCCGTCTAGGGCCACACACTATCCTGTCCTTGCTCTTCTGGGATGAACTGCGCAAACTTTACCAGAATCACAGATAGCGCCATGCAGAATTGTGTGTGAAAGTGGGTACCTCAAAACCTGTAGTTCACAGTTAATCTAATGACTTTAATTCTGAGAGGTCGAGGGAGATATTTCTCCTCGTGGGAAAGACGTTTGTTCCTCACTCCGACTAGAACTCCTCACCTCAGTGGGAAATGGATATGAGGTAACTGCTGTGAGTAAATGTAGTAACATAGTAACCAACATAGGTGGTGGGTAATGAAGGCTAGGGTAGGCTAAGCCTACCCAAATGTAATGCTGGGAATTTAGAAAATTATATATAATATATGTGCGCAGCATTATATAGGCTACTATATTGTGTATGTGTTGTCGCTGCAGCCCCCTGGTGACAATCTGGTGATTATGGGTAGGCCTCAGGTTAAATCATTTAGCCAATCATATCCCGCGGCAAAGCATAATTAATTTTTTGTAAACATCTACATTCCGAATTTCCGCCCGCCAATCGCTTTGTAGCGAACACCAGCGCGCTATTTTGAGTCAAATTTCAAAAAGCTAAATGGATACACAGTCTTTTTCCAAGGCAACATATAAACAAAGTAATTCAGAAGCTGCCAGCAGCAGCACCAGCTATATCGCACACCTGCAGCCACAGCGAACCCTTGCAGCCACAGCGAACCCTGCCCGGGCTGCCCCTGGGCAGATCACCTGAGGCTATTGTATGTTGCTTTATCTTGGCAAACAAGGGCTTGCTCTACAAGGGCATGATGAGAGTCAGAGTTAATCAAATCGTGGAAACCTTTTAGAGCTACTATATGTACATTGTTTTCAAAGCATGATGAGATCCAAATTACGAAAAACGTTTCCTTCATTGCCCGTCGGCACCGCAACTTGTGAACGGTCTTTCTCAGCAATGAGGCGCATCCGAAACTGGCTAAGAACAACAATGCGCCAGGAAAGACAGTCAACTCTGAGTCTGCTTCACATTGAAAGTGATCTCACAGACAAACTTAAAGCAGAAAAGATAATTGATGCCAAGACGAAGACGTTTGCAGACGACACAGCACTCTGCTTTGTCTTCAGCCGGCCTCTAGCCGCTAACTGAGCCATCTCTAGCCGCTAGCTGAGCCACCTCTAGCCGTTAACTGAGCCACCTCTAGCCGCTAACTGAGCCACCTCTAGCCGCTAGCTGAGCCACCTCTAGCCGCTAGCTGAGCCACCTCTAGCCGTTAACTGAGCCACCTCTAGCCGCTAACTGAGCCACCTCTAGCCGCTAGCTGAGCCACCTCTAGCCGCTAGCTGAGCCACCTCTAGCCGCTAACTGAGCCACCTCTAGCCGCTAACTGAGCCACCTCTAGCCGCTAGCTGAGCCACCTCTAGCCGCTAGCTGAGCCACCTCTAGCCGCTAGCTGAGCCACCTCTAGCCGCTAGCTGAGCCACCTCTAGCCGCTAGCTGAGCCACCTCTAGCCGCTAGCTGAGCCACCTCTAGCCGCTAACTGAGCCACCTCTAGCCGCTAGCTGAGCCACCTCTAGCAGCTAACTGAGCCACCTCTAGCCGCTAGTTGAGCCACCTCTAGCCGCTAACTGAGCCACCTCTAGCTGCTAACTGAGCCACCTCTAGCCACTAGCTGAGCCACCTCTAGCCGCTAGTTGAGCCACCTCTAGCAGCTAACTGAGCCACCTCTAGCCGCTAGCTGAGCCACCTCTAGCCGCTAGTTGAGCCACCTCTAGCTGCTAACTGAGCCACCTCTAGCCGCTAGCTGAGCCACCTCTAGCCGCTAGCTGAGCCACCTCTAGCCGCTAAATGAGCCACCTCTAGCAGCTAACTGAGCCACCTCAGTGAGTCAGATATTTGTTTCCACTTTCGGGCCACTTCTGCGTTAGTTTTCAGCGTGCTGCCGCCTTAATACGCCTACTCACTAGTTCGGCCTGCACCAATGACGAGACGGAACACATCAATTAAAAGTTATTTATTGATGAGTTTGCGAACGAATCGGAAAATAGACTATAAGAGGGATCGATACTAGGGCTGTCAAAGTTAGCGTGTTAATAGCGTGTTATATCAAATGCGTATCAACGACAGAAATATTTTTTGCGCGAAATGCACATAAAATTCTTTCTTTTCTTTTTGTAAAACAAACATTAAGTCAAACCAGTTCAGATATCAAGAAGACAGGGCAGCTCACTTCTTCTGAACAATAAGCCCAGAAAATAACCTCTCACATGGTACTGTGTGAGAGGGGGAGAGAGAGAATACAGTTTTACTGTACAAAAGTACATTAGTCTGTAAAAGAGATTAACATTTGACCGTTCTGATTCCACATAGTAGAAGGGGATTTCTTTGTGTGACCCTATATTTTTCCCCCATGTGAGGTTGGACACAATTACATTGTGTGATTTTCTTTAGAAGTGCGAGGGATCCAGGGAATGATCTTTGAGTAAAATGTAGCTTACCAATGTACCTGTTGTACAATGTGTCTGTTACATTGAGGTCCATAGTTTGCTTTTAATGCTTAAAAATAACAGGGGATGTTTTAGTGAACCTTTATGAGAGTAGAGTCGGACACTACATTGTGTGAGTACACTGAGTATTACTGAGTAATGTTACATTTAGCCGGCAGGTAACCTAGGGGCCAGAGTAATGAGCATGTCATTGGTGCAGTCCTCCTCCCGAAATTAATTTAATAATACCAATTAAGTGACATTCCAAAAGGGTAGTCATTCACTGATTATTTCATTGACTAACTGACTGGAGAAATTAACCATGCGAGGACAAAACATTTTATTGGCACTGGCACTTCTGTTGACATAAACACTCCACGTAACCCACGCTAACAGATGTAGCTGTGAAGACCGATGTTGATCACATGAGTTACTGTAACGTATCCAATGTGAAATCCTCGGCAGCTTGCCTTACTGTAAGATCAGTATTAGAATGTATATGTAACTTGATTAAAAGGTCCCATATTTTGCACTCTTTCCACAATTTCCTTGAGTCTGTGGAACATGTTTGGTATATTTGGTAGGAAACTAGTCTCCATCTGATTTTAATTCAAATCAATTCATTATTTTCCAGCACCTCTTTCTTCCCTTGTATTGAATAGCTTGTTTTTGGGTGGGTGTAGCCACACCCACACATTTAAATATAGTATTCCCTTCCCCGATTGGTTACCCCATACCCAAAAGTAAAAATAAATAAATAATAACAAACTGGGCAGTAGACAGTGTTCCTTACCCCAAAGGGACAGTTAATTCATTAATTAAAGCTAATGGTTTGTGTCCTGGGTGTGACATCACAAAGGAGGCTCCCCCCCCCCCCCCCCCCAGAGAGTAAACAATTTCAGACAGCAAAAGCCACACCAAGACTTTTTTCACAACATGGAATCTGGTCTTTTCCACTTTCATATGTGGTCCTAAATCAGATACAGGTCTGATTTATTTTGCAATGTGACCTCAGTCTGAACAGTATAATGCGACCTCAGTCTGAACAGTCATGTGACCTCAGTCTGAACAGTCATGCGACCTCAGTCTGAACAGTCATGCGACCTCAGTCTGAACAGTCATGCGACCTCAGTCTGAACAGTCATGTGACCTCAGTCTGAACAGTCATGTGACCTCAGTCTGAACAGTCATGTGACCTCAGTCTGAACAGTCATGTGACCTCAGTCTGAACAGTCATGTGACCTCAGTCTGAACAGTATAATGTGACCTCAGTCTGAACAGTCATGCGACCTCAGTCTGAACAGTATAATGTGCCAAACCAAAAAAATCTAATTGAGCAATAAATCAGAATTGAGCACTAAGGCTTGCAGTATGAAAGCATCCCAAGAGTAATAATAATAATAATAAATTTATTTTATATAGCTCTTTACATAAGGTATCTCAAAGCACTTTACAGACATTGCATTACAGTACATGGACAAACACAGTACATGGACACACACAGTACATGGACTTTCACAATGACAACATGGAGGGGATACTACAGAGAAAGGGAGACAGCTTAGAGACAAGACAGAGAGACAATTTAATAAATAATAATAATTAAAAAAAAGAATAATACTAATATATAGGTGTGTAGAGATGTGAAAATGTAAGTGATGCAGGGGTTGGGGGGTCAGGAGTGAGGGTATGCAAGGTTGAACAGGTGGGTTTTGAGGTGTGACTTAAATGTGTCTACGGATGGAGCTTCTTTGATGCGTGATGGGAGTCGGGGAGCAGAGGAGGAGAATGGACTTTTTCTGTGGACTTAAGGCGGTAGTGTGGTGTGCTCAGAAGGGCTAAGTTGGATGAGCGGAGGGAGTGTAGTGTTGAAGGAGGTTGTAGATGTAAGCAGGTGCTAGGGAGTGGAGGGCTTTGTAAGTGAGGAGACGGATCTTAAAGTCAATCCTATACTTAACAAGGAGCCAGTGAAGTGAGGAGAGGACCGGTGTGAGTTGGGGCAGCGGGTGATGATGCGGGCTGAGGTGTTCTGAACTAGTTGAAGTTTATGGAGGGATTTAGATGTTGAGCCAATGAGCAATGCATTACAGTAATCTAGACGGGAGAAAATGAGGGCAGGAGGAACCAGCTTTTCGGTGTCGGAGGGGGACAGTAGTGGTCTAATGCGGGAAATGTTCCTGAGGTGAAAGTAGCATGTCTTGGTGATGTTATTGATGTGTGATTCGAATGATAGTTTGGGGTCAAATAGAACACCCACGTTTTTCACTGGGGGGGAGGGGAGGATAGAGTGGTTGTTGATGGATATGGAGCAGTCAGGGGTTTTACGGAGAAGGTGAGGTGGACCTATTCGAGTACTATTAGTACTGTTGAGTTGGAGAAGGTTGTAATTCATCCAGATTTTTATTTCAGAGAGGCAGCAGTGGTGTCAGGAGGAGAGTGGATGTATAACTGTGTGTCATCGGCATAGCAGTGATATTGGAGACCATGTGTTCTGAAAGAGTAGGCAAAACCCACACCAAGACTAGGCAAAACCCACACCAAGACTAGGCAAAACCCACACCAAGACTAGGCAAAACCCACACCAAGACTAGGCAAAATCCACACCAAGACTAGGCAAAACCCACACCAAGACTAGGCAAAACCCACACCAAGACTAGGCAAAACCCACACCAAGACTAGGCAAAACCCACACCAAGTCTAGGCAAAATCCATCTTCCATGATATGGGACCTTTAAATGTCACTTATTCTATCTCATGTATTGGTTTGGGTACATTTTATTTGAGATATACAGCCAAAATGTATTTTTTCTGATTTCAGTTTTTATCTGGCATTATGTACTATTTATTTTAGCATAGTGTTTACTTACTTTTGTTTGCCATGGCTATAGACCAGTGACACATGATGTATTTAAATAGTGGTTTTAGATTTGAAGGCTAAACATAAAGATTTCTCACATTGTTTCTACAATGAATGATGAACCTATTGTGTGCAATGAGCCGAGGACGGCGTAGTGAGACCAGAGAGACAAGAGGAAACTGGTTTGGTTTTAGTTGTTGTTTTAAGCTGAAGGCCATTTGCTCACGTTAAACATGTGGTTATTGGTTCACAATTCAGGTGCCAAAATAAAAAGAACATCATGGGAAAACCAAGGACATGCGAGTGTCTTTTATTAAATGCCATGATCCCCATGGCAACAGCACCACCAATAGCATTTAAAGGGGCAGTGCATGAGTTTGAATGTGGCCACCAGTGATGTCATCAAGGACATTGAATCCTTAGTTAATCACAGCTCCATGAAATTATGTAGATGTAAAAAATAATTAAAGCAATACCTTGTCTTATAGGGACCGATACCTTATCATTTCGATTGAGCTGTAATCAACAACACAATGATTCAATATCCCACGATGACATCACTGGTGACCAAATGCGTCCACATTTTTATAGGATTCTATCACATTTTCATAATAGCGAATATAATTTACCCTGCGCCGTTTTCATTGAGGTTTCTTACAAATTAACGATGTTTTATTTGTCCTTTATATGCGGATAACATTCAAATCTTAAATTGTACCATTATGTTCCTGTTTAGACAACAAACATAATGCTAATGATGCACTTTTGTTAAGATAATTAGTTTACCATTCGCGGTCACTGAGGTCGCATTAATAGTTTACCGCTGTTCAGAACGCGTCAAAGAATAGACGCGTCCCAGTGACCTGTGACCTGTGCTAAAGGTCTTGGGAAATGTATTCATGTTGTAGTTTTCAACATTTTCACCTTTTAATTTTAAACCAATGCTGCCATCTACTGACAACAGAAAGTGTTGCGTATCGTCAACTTGAGAGGCTACCCCCGCACTTCCGTAAACACCATCGCCCAAACACATTCTAGAGATTCCCACTTTTTACTGGGAATGGGGCATGACCGAATTTGGTCCCAGACGATAAGAGTGACTGAGATTGGTCTACGTTCCGTTACTCTCCCGTCAATGGACGTGTTTAGAGTTTTTGGATGTGTGTGAGATTATTGGGGTATATTCTATTATACGATAAAATATTCCTTTATTGATCCCCTTGATGTATATTCTATTTATAAGATCAAATATTCCTTTATTGATCCCCTTTGTGTATATTCTATGATAAGATCAAATATTCCTTTGGTGTATATTCCTTGGTGTATATTCTATTATAAGAGAAAATATTCCTTTATTGATCCCCTTGGTGTATATTCTATGATAAGATCAAATATTCCTTTATTGATCCCCTCGGTGTATATTCTATTTTGTTGGGGGTATATTTAGTCTGTTTTTGTGGTCTGGGTGCCCAGTGAGGTGGTCTCTGTGTCTCATGTGGGGACAACATATAGAAACGGCTTGTATACACCTCGCACAGCAGCTGATCCTGGAGTTCTGCTTTGAACAATAGAAATGTCACGTCGTCTTTGTTCTCTAATGGAGGAACCGGTTACGGTCTGGTCGGTGTGTTGGACCCAGGTGCCGTGCAGAACGGAAACGACGAGAGACAGATGTTGATTTTCTAAATGAGCATTGCTCCTTTAACCTGTTGTGTTCCGCAGGAGCATCATAAAAGGTCTATCGCCATGGCAGCCTATAGCTCAGGGGTCGGGAACCTATGGCTCGCGAGCCATATATGGCTCTTCTGGTGACAGCATATGGCTCCCAGAAATTTTTTAGTTAAAAAAAAAAAAAAATTTATTTTTTTTAATACTTGTGATATTTCTTAATAATACTGTGTCATTTTAAAGTAAACAGAAATTAGTTTTGAAGATACAGCTAATAGTATCTGTAGCTGAAGATATAGCGAGCAGAGCTGGCAAGGGAACACAAGTGGACAGAAATGAAAAATCTTCAACCTGAAGACCAGCTGATTCTTAAAACTTGGAACGAGCTTCCTGTGACATACCACACAATGCAGCGTGAGTATTGCCGTATTGACCATGTTTGGCTCGACATATGCATGTGGGCAGTCATTCTCGCATATGAGGAACATTAAGACCAACCTACGCTCACGTTTAACTGATGGAAGCCTCAACGCCTGCATGAAGCTCAACCTCACCACGTATGAACCAGATTACAAGGCCATCAGCAAAACCATGCAGCACCAGAAGTCGCATTAAAAGTAAGACATATTTAATTTATTATACGTTAAAAATACTATATGGCTCTCAATGAAATATATTTAGAAATATTTGGCTTTTATGGCTCTCCCAGTCAAAAAGGTTCCTGACCCCTGCTATAGCTTAACGCAATGAATGGAAGCGGATTGGTACAAGCGAGTCCAGGAGTTGACCAACTAACACGTCTCCTGGAGTTTTAAGCTAGGCTAGCCTGTACCAATCCGCTTCCATTCATTGCGTTAAGCTATAGGCTGCCATGTCTTTCTACTGAACGCACAGAGAGGAAGCCGGTATCTTATCTTATCTTGTCTGAGCCTGGAGAAGACGGTAAGCAAATTTCCCCCATGGGCCAGAGGCCAAAATTTCACTTGTCGGTGCCACTCACGGTGAATAAACTTACATATCATTTTTTCAAGGATCTAGGTCTGTAGATGATATTTTTTTATGATAGCCCTTCCAGAGTGGTAGCTTAATCTTAATTATCAGGTCATGAAGTATACCTACCCCCTCAGGAAATTGCATTTCAGATGCTGGCGCATATCCTGTTTAGACTCACGTAGAGGACATCTGTCAATGTTTCACAATATTGTGTTTGGTATCATTTTAAAGGGGACTATGTAATCTTTCATTCAAGCTAAGATGTGAATCTTTCTGACCAATATAGAGGTCACTGGAGCTCTTTGAACAGTCAACAACACACATTTTACACGATTTTCGCCTAAATTATATACTATCTTTTAGCCTTGTGTCATCTAGGAGCAATAGGGACACAAAATACAAAATCTACAACACTCTCAGGACCATAAGGATTCAGGAAATGTATAATATGCCTATACTATTTATTGTGAAGGATCAGATTAAACCGAATATATATATTTATTTATGGATATATATTTAATAGTATTTGTATATCGTTTGATATCCCTTGTATATTCCTTGTACATATACACTGAATATCCCTTTAGTCTACTAACAGCCCATAATAGTTTTATTCTCTCATTGGACAAGAACTTGGCGCCATCGGCCAAGCCCCTTGGTTCAAGTTCAATCGTGCCGACGAACATGTCGTTACTAGCCCGGTTCCGCGTAGGAATACGTCTGGCGAAATACGAATGGTACTATTTGTTCACAGCGCATATATATATGGCGCAAGTAAAGTAGAACTTCTTTTTAGTCCCTTAGCCCTTAGTTCTTTACCCTCCAACCTAGTGGCAAGACGTTAAGCCTCACCCACGATACACGTGTGGTGCAGTATGGTCAACTTGGCCTCAGAATGGCATTGAGACATCGTGTGGATTAATAGTTGAATTGTCATAGTTTGGCACTATACCGTCGAGTGGGACGTATTTCTATTAAGTTAATAATAGTCTATTATGTATGGTGCATCGTTCGGTTAGAGTTTTTTTTTTTTTGATCCACTTTTTCTCCCATTTTTCCATATTTTCTCCCATCCCAATTTCGTATCATCCAATTCAACCCTCCCCTGTCACGAACGCTGTTTCTTGCCTCCCACAAGCCGGCTGCAATGTGGACTAAGTCATACATAGCACAAGTCCCCTCCGGTACTTGAGGTAACAGCAGTCACATCTTTTCACCTGCGCAGCTCGATCTCTCAGTGGCGAGGAGTAACGCGTGGGAGGCTCACGCTGCCCCCGACACTTCCTGATTCTACTGCGCAGGCGCACCAACCGACTTGTAGGAGTCGCTTGTTCACAACGTTCGATCCCCACCCTTCAGTTTCCCTCCCCGTAATACGGCCAATGTGTATTACTGCGGACGACCAGCCAAACTGAAAAACAATGTGGAGAGCTGGATTCGAACACGCGAATCCTAGCGTCTCCACACTGGTGGCGAGTGCCTTGCCCACTACACCACCTAGCCGCCCTGGTTAGAGTTATACAGTGAGTAGTACCCCCATCGTTTCCTCGCGTTATCTAGAGTCTTAACCAGGCTGGGCAGACCACGTGTGGTGCTTTCATCCGAGGAGTTCTGGGCTAGGACGAGTGGACCTGCACATTGGATTACCTTACCCGGACGACGGCGAGCCCTACACGGCTTGGATTATCTACTTGCTTTGGGTGCTTTGATTTATGCCATGGATAACAGCCAACACTGGTGAGTGTTGGAACTACCCCCCGAGAGGAGTCCAGGTGAGACGGCGCTCTACCCCGAGTGAGGTCGCCTCACGTCTCTTCGTTGTGGACCGGCAGCTACCGTCTACAAGAGGGCCCAACTGTATTCATCTGTGGACCAAGGTTCTGTGGGCACCGTGTTCAGCACTCTGAATTCTCCCAAGAAATCGTTGGCCAGATGGGATATCGCCGGCGGCTCTCCTAACCCCCCCCCCCCCCCCTACTGACTTACAACCAGCAGGACCCCCCTTTAGTATATCCAGCTATAATCATTAAGTACCATCGCTATAGTTCCCTAAAGAACCAGGTTGTATACTTGCTTCCTGCGTAACCAGAGATTGGACATTCAATGTTGATTTGCCTACGAATACTCATTTGCCTTACAAGTGCATTCAAATCATAAATGTCATTAAGTGAACGTTGTATATACCCTTTGCTATATATTAAATATTCGACTTATACATTTGTGTGGACTTGGTTTCATGGTGGGAAAGTGTTCATCATATCTATATCATGTACTGTGTGGCCAGTAGTTAAAGTACATAAAGCGGTAGTGGTTTAATGATACCATACTTATCAATACAGTCAGGGAATTGTACCCCTCAGTTACACTATTTCTTATCAGGGGTGATTGTGAGCCTTAAATTAGAAGAGCGGTATTAGGCTCCTATTAAAACTATACAGAACAGCCACTAGGATAATGTCACAAAGTGGTCTGTCTTTATCATACATATACAGGAAGGAGCAACAGGGGCACAAAATACAAAATCTACAACACTCTCAGGACCATAAGGATTCAGGAAATGTATAATATGCCTATACTATTTCATTGTTACGGGTCATTGTGAGCCTTAACCTGTCCATGAATGAACTTGCCATCTGACATTACAAAAAATCTAAAAAGATAAATGGTTATGATCAGGGCTGAAGTTGAATTAAAGATTTATGACTGTTTAGACTGCACTACTCTCTGTCACAGTGATCTCCTGGTTGTTCCCCACTTAGGTTATCTAACTATCGCGCCGCCGCAACCAGAAACACTGGCCTGACCTGCTTCTAAGTTCAGTGGCCTGACTGAAAAAAAAATTATTTGCTTTTTTGTAAATGTTTTCAAGTACCACCAGCAGTACCACCAAGTACCACTAGTGGTACGTGTACCACAGTTTGAGAACCACTGCCTTAGAGTCTTCCTGTGCTATCTACTCTCTGGCAATAATGATCCTGATCATGCATCCCAGAGAGTTTTGCAGCTCATACAGTCATTCGGCCATGACATGGTATATGCAGTGACAAGCATCATGCAGTGCTTAGACCTGACAAAGATTGTCTGTGTCTTTGACCAAGCCCTGTATGCAAAGGCTGTTGAGATCACATGGAAACATGCTGGCAAGTTCCAGAATATCATCATCAGACTTGGGGTATTTCACACCATCTGCACACTGCTGGCAATCATAGGAAAGCGTTTCCAAGATGCTGGACTCCAAGACCTGTGCATTCAGTCTGGCATGATCGCAGAAGGCTCCATTGCTGGGGTCATGGGTGGCCGCAAGTACAACAGGGCAGTGCGACTACACAAGCTCTTGTATGAGGCTCTCATGCGACTGACATGGAAGGGTTTCCTCTCTTGGTTGGAAACAACTGAATGAGATGGTTTATTTGGATGAAACACTGAAGGTAATTGACAGCCTTGGGGAAAATGTCTCACAAGCCACTTTGAAGGAAGCCCTCGAGAACAGCTCTTGTGCACGCATCATAGAACTGTTTGAAGTCTACCGCAAGTTCCTCAGAGGTGGGAACAGCAGCCTCTCCAGCTTCTGGGTGTCCTATTTGGACATGGTCGAAATCTTGCTGGGGCTCATCCGAGCATCCCGAGAGGGAGACTGGATGCTACACTTGGCAAGCATTCGAGCAATGATCCCATGGTGCTTTGCCTATGACAGGATGAACTACGCACGCTACCTCCCCTACTACTACGCCCAGATGTCTCAGCTGTACATCACACACCCAGATGTGTACACAGAATTCATGAAAGGAGGTTTCTCTGTCCAACTGGGCCCCACTAATCCCTTTGGCAGGATCCCAGTTGACCAAGCTATAGAAGAAACAGTGAACAAAGACACCCAGACAGCTGGAGGGACGAAGGGATTCAGCTTGAAGTCAGGAGCTGTGGCCAAGTATTACCTAACCGCTGAGTATAGAAGCATGTACCTCAGACAGCTGAGAGACCTGACAGATCAAGGCACGTCCAAACTGTCCCATCCAGATCTACAGCGTCCAAGAATCAAGAGAGATTAAGCCGATGTCCAGTCTCTTCTTGACCTTATGCAGAACAAGTGGTTCAATCCTATGTCCCCTGATGAGAACGATCTGGTTAGCCTGTCCACTGGCTTCATGGCTCCACCTGATGTGACAAGAGATCTCCTGAGAGCTCATGAGATAGGAGAAGAGGCATACCAGGTATTCAAACAAACAAGGTTAGATGAGGACCCACCATCTTTAAAGTTTATGACAA
Source organism: Notolepis coatsorum (assembly GCF_963971535.1). NCBI lineage: Eukaryota > Metazoa > Chordata > Actinopteri > Aulopiformes > Paralepididae > Notolepis > Notolepis coatsorum. The sequence goes on along the minus strand of NC_140172.1, from coordinate 148,084,953 downwards.
GATGACCAAGCAAAGCCTGAAGACATTCTCCAGTGTCGGCACAAAAAAAGCTAAAGGAAAGAAAGGGCAGGATGTGGTGCTGAGGGCAGACAGAAACCTGTTCAGCCACATGATCCTGTTGGCTGAAAGCAGGAAGATAGACATGAAAGATGTCCTTGCCCACCCACTGGGCCCACTGCCATGGGCACTTGCAAATGCTGATGGGTCTCTACGAAAAACAAACAAGGCTGCACTTGCCAGAGAGCTGGAACAGAATGTGTCTCCTGTTGAAGAGATCCCAACACCATCCACTTCCATCATTGATGGGATGAGCCTGGTCCAGAAAATGAATGGCAACAACAAAACCTTTGGACAGGTGGCAGAGTCACTCTTCACCCAGGTCCTCCATGAGGGGGCACAGAGTCAATACAGAAAGAGGCTGCATGGCAAAGTGTTGTACACAACCTGTGAGGAAACCTGCTACAGGTTGACAGATGGTGGGTGTGAAGAAGTAGCAGAACTGCAATCAACACATGAAGAAGCTGACACTCGCCTGCTCCTGCATGCATCAGATGCTGCAAACATGGGCTCAAAAGCAGTCATCATCATAGCTGAGGACACTGATGTCATGGTGCTTTGTCTTGCCTTCCAGAAGGACATCACCTGTCCCATCTACATGAAGTGTGGGACCCAGAACCGCACACGATATGTGAACATCAGCAAACTTGCAAGCTCAGTTGGAGACAGCCTCTGTGACAGCCTAATTGGCTTACACGCCTTCACTGGCTGTGACACTGTCAGTGCATTCGCTGGCCGGGTGAAGCTGAATGCCCTGAAGATGGTGAAGAAGGATACTTCCTACCAAGAAACCTTCAGTGGACTAGGGCAGTCATGGGATGTGAGTGAGGAGCTGTTCCAGAGAATTGAGGAGTTTACATGTCACATGTACTCTGCTAACAGCAGCACAGTAGAGGTGAACCAACTGCGCTACCAGCTCTTCTGTACCAAAAGGGGAGAGGTTGAGTCCAGCCAGCTTCCACCATGTAGGGACTGTCTCTTCCTGCATGTTGAACGAGCCAACTATCAGGCAGCAATCTGGAAGAGCAGTCTGCAGTCTAACCCTGTGGTCTCAAGTCCTACAGAGCATGGATAGAAAGACGATGAAGGCAAGCTGGAAATTTACTGGATGCGCTCCCTACCTGCACCAGATGTAGTCCTGGAATTGCTAAGATGCAAGTGTGTCCGTTCATGCAAAATGCCAAGCTGCACATGCTTATCAAATGGACTGGCATGCACAGATATGTGCAAGTTACAGACATGCAGCAACCAAAAACTGCAGGATGATCCAGAACCTGACTTCGAACTCGAGGAGTCAGAGACGAGCAGTTTGAGTGATTCAATGTACATTTAGTATATAATGTTGTTCTGTTTAATAGGTTGTTCATAAAACTCTAAGTGGTTCCTTATCTCATTGTGGTGTCCTTTATGTCCTGTATATGTATGATAAAGACAGACCACTTTGTGACATTATCCTAGTTATCTGACCCAGTTAATAATGCCCATCTAATTTAAGGCTCACAATGACCCGTAACAATGAAATAGTATAGGCATATTATACATTTCCTGAATCCTTATGATCCTGAGAGTGTTGTAGATTTTGTATTTTGTGCCCCTGTTGCTCCTGTATATGTATGATAAAGAGAGACCACTTTGTGACATTATCCTAGTGGCTGTTCTGTATAGTTTTAATAGGAGCCTAATACCGCTCTTCTAATTTAAGGCTCACAATCACCCCTGATAAGAAATAGTATAGGCATATTATACATTTCCTGAATCCTTATGGTCCTGAGAGTGTTGTAGATTTTGTATTTTGTGTCTCTATTGCTCCTAGATGACACAAGGCTAAAAGATAGTATATCATTTAGGCGAAAATCGTGTAAAAATGTGTGTTGTTGACTGTTCAAAGAGCTCCAGTGACCTCTATATTGGTCAGAAAGATTCACATCTTAGCTTGAATGAAAGATTACATAGTCCCCTTTAAAATGATACCAAACACAATATTGTGAAACATTGACAGATGTCCTCTACGTGAGTCTAAAGCAGGATATGCACCAACATCTGAAATGCGATTTCCTGAGGGGGTGGGTATACTTCATGACTTGATAAGTATGATTAAGCTACCACTCTGGAAGGGCTATCATACAAAAATATCATCTACAGACATAGATCTTTGAAAAAATTACATGTAAGTTTATTCACCGTGAGTGGCACCGATATCTGGTCTGGCCCATGGACTAATACTGTTTAATTAGTTTGCACTGTGTGAGCGTATGGCAAGTCATAGGGGCTGTCTCCCAATGAATCTAGTTAATCAGGCGGTTTGAACGATTTTTCTTTTTGTTCCTGGAGAATGTATATCTCTGGTAAGCGGTAGATTTAAAGTGATCCCTCTGCGTGTAGGAAGCACAATTTTACATATTTGCCAATTAAAACATACTAATCGATTAGTTGACTAAGAATATCTTTAGTCAAGGGCAGCCGTAACAAGTCCACTGTGAACACGTCTACTGGCCCCCGTCCTCAGTGTTCCCTTCCACGTCTTGAATTACCTTTTTTAAATCAGCAAAAGTAATCTGTTAACTTACACTTGAAAGGCGCATTGTTGACATAGGTGTTTTAAATTGGCCACTTCCGTTACTGTTGCTGTTATGGAGTACATCAGTGAAGTCGCACCTTTTATTGTCATTTTTGGGAGTAAAGTAAAAAATCCCCTCCCTGAATAAAACCAAGAACACTATAAACAAAGGAAGGGTCATTATGTTACTGTGTAGCACATTGGTGCCGAACTTGAAAGCTCTCTGCACAGTTAGTGTAGTGGTGAATGGGCAGACCACTCCTTCATCTTTCCCCTCTTAGTGTAATAGGTTATTATTAATCTTGATGATGTAGGCACCTGTATTTTGTTGTTATTTAGCTAATGTTTCATGTGTTTTCAAGGTACATCTTGTTTGATGTGTATGTTAATTCAATCATTTATTTGCATGGAAGTTGTGTTAATGTTATCCTAGATTTTATAACAGACTGGAGCTTCTGATGCATATGTGATTGAGGTTAATAACAGACTAACGTTAGTAGCTAAACTAACAAGACAGTCTACATAATGAGGAGACGGAGCATAGTGGTTTTGAATGTTGAAATGAACATTGAAAATTGAAATGTCCTAACGCAACCCCCTCCAATGTACAATAAATGTCCTATTAAACCCAATAATACACAAGACCCTCTTCTTGGGACCAAGTAAAGTTTTGTCAATAATCCAATGTACAGTTACCCCCCCCCCACCACCTCCAATCTACAGTTTCCCCCCCACCCCACCCCACCTACCAACCTCCTCCAATGTACAGTTTCTTCGTCAAATGTATATACTCTCTTTTTTAGACTCTTCTTGTATCAAAAACAGTACTGTATTTGTAAAAATACAGTATGTATTTCTGGTATGTCATAAATGTATAGATGTAGCAGTACTGTCTATCTGTATGTCATATGTTATGATGAATTGAAAATGGGGGACCCTAAGCGGTCAGGTGGCGTAGCGGAGATTGCGTTCGTCACCAACGCCGGAGACGCTGGATTTGCCTGTTCGAATCCAGCTCCCGGCGTTGTCACCAGCTTGGCTGGCCGTTCACACTAATACAATTGGCAGTATTAGAGGGTGGGAAAGCTGGAGGGGTGGGTCCGGGTCGTTGTAAACAGCGACTCCTACAGTTCGGTCGGGGCGCCTGCTCAGCGCGGATAGAATCTAAGGGGTGTAATGTGATCCTTCCACACGTTACACCCTCTCAGTGAGAGTCCGCGCTGCCAGGTGAAAAGAAGCGGTTGAGTGGCTAGACGTGTGTCGGAGGAAGCACGTGGTAGCCTCCACTCTCCCAGACCGACTGTGGGGGGTAAGTGCACAGCGACCAGGAAGGGGATTGGGAATTGGCATAACGACTAACATTGGGATGGGAGAAAATCGGAGGAAAAAGGAGGGGGGAAAAGATCAATAAAAAAAAAATGGGGGACCCTGATGTAAACAAGACGAAAGTCTTTCTCTGGTCTGCATCCCCTTAACAATTGTGTGTATTGAGCTGTACTGTATTGTACCCATTCTGCAATCTGTTAATAAAGTTTTCAATCAATCAATCAAAACAAATGTAACAGTACTGTATACCTACCTGTATGTCATAATGTCATTATGAATTGACCCTGATGTAAACAAGACCAGTGGCGGACTCAGACTGTTTGAAGGGCGAAAAGAAAAAAAGGGCACCTACTGCACAACATGGGACCCCATCAGTGAGCAAAAAGCTATGATGCGTCATTTATGGTGAGATAGTGTGATTAACATTCGAATAACATAGACAATCCAGATTAATAGTATGTAAATGATCATGGTGTTTGAAAAGTGGATTTATCATAGTGTTTGAAACTTAGATTTATCATGGTGTTTGAAAAGTAGATTATGGTGTTTGAAGGCCTAAACCATTGCTGCAGTGGTACATTTCTCAATGCTAAAGATATCAGTGAGGAATATAAATATTTGGGAAACAGCATTTTAATATGGTCTGGGTTGAAAAATAGTGAACCTATTCTTTAAAAGCTATTTACAACATATACAGTATTTTACAGGATATAAAACAGTTAACAGTTAAAGTTAATTTGAGTGCCGTTGAGCTTCTTCCTTTCTCTCTCCTAACTCTCCTTCTCTCCTCATGTCCTCTCCTTCTCTCCTCCTATACTCCCCTTCTCTCCTCCTGTAATCCCCTTCTCTCCTCCTGTACTCCCCTTCTCATCTCCTATACTCCCCTTCTCTCCTCATGTCCTCTCCTCTCCTTCTCTCATCCTGTGTCCTCTCCTTCTCTCCTCTATCTCTCTCTCCCCCCTCTCTATCTTCCCCATTCTCTCCATTAAAGTTAATATATTGTACCTGGATACTGGCTGGATCAGTGGGATATTTAAATGGCAACAGGAGAGCATTCAAGTTATTTGTTGTTGTGTCGTTTGAATCATTTCTCTCCCTATCATCATTTTCATCCTCGCTTTCTTTAGCATCTCCATGACCGTCTTCATCATCATTTCTCTCCATAGCATCATCTGCATTCTCTTTCCTCAACTTCTTCATCATTTCTCTCCATAGAATCATCTGCATTTTCTCTTTCCTCCACTTCTTCACCATCTCTCTTCCTGATATCATTATTTCCCTCTTGAATATCTCCATCTTCATTGTCTGTACTGTCTTTATCTAAGGTGGAGCAAATAATATTTGTTTTATAATTGTACTGTATATAATATTCGTACTGTAGCGTACAATGTTAGAATTGTATTATAATAATAATAATAATAATAATAATAATACATTTATTTTATATAGCGCCTTACATTAGGAATCTCAAAAGCACTTTACATACAGGCATTATAGCATACAGACAAACACAGTACATGGACTTTCACAATGACGACATAGTGGGGTTAATGGGGGACCCTGATGTAAACAAGACGAAAGTCTTTCTCTGGTCTGCATCCCCTTAACAATTGTGTGTATTGAGCTGTACTGTATTGTACCCATTCTGCAATCTGTTAATAAAATGTTCAATCAATCAATCAAAACTCCTTGTGCTGCACTGCCATCTTGTGGCCTGTTATCTACCCGACCAAGTCCAATCCATTGATTGATTGATTGAAAATGTTATTAACAGATTGCAGAATGGGTACAGTACAGTACAGCTCAATACATACAATTGTTAAGGGGATGCAGACCAGAGAAAGACTTTCGTCTTGTTTACATCAGGGTCCCCCATTTTCAATTCATCATAACATATATGACATACATGACATACAGATAGTACTGCTACATCTATACATTTGACATACCAGATTTGCAAATACAGTACTGTTTGTGATACGAAAAGAGTCCAGAAAAGAGAGTATATACATTTGACATAGAAACTGTACATTGGAGGAGGTTGGGTAGGAGGAGTGGGTGGGGGACACTGTACAACTGAACAAGCAAAACTGTACATTGGAATATTGACAAGACCATACAAGGTCATTTACTGTAACAACGGTTGCTAGGCAGCAACCGTAACACCGAAACAGACCGCAGGACTGGAGCATTGTACCGTACGAGGCCACTCAGAAGAAGTTGACAAAAAATAAATAGCACTGGAAGATGAGGTGAGTATCTGTTCTGTTGCTGGTTTTACTCACTGTTCATGTTCATGAACCACAACAACATCCCCTCCAAATTCCTCAGAGACTCAGCAGCCGCCATCACCCCAGTCATCACACACATAATAAACCTCTCCATAAAACAGGGACACGTCCCCAAGGACTTCAAAATTGCGATAGTAACACACCTGCACGAAAAGGGCAGCAAATTAGACCCAGGCAACTACCACCCTGTTTCTATCCTTACATCCATCTCGAAAGTCATGGAAAAAAATACTGCGGCATGGTCATGCTGGACCTACAAAAGGCCTTCGACACTGTCAATCACAGCATTCTGATTGACAAGCTAAAAGCAATTGGTTTTGATAGTCTATCAGTGAGCTGGATATCCTACCTGGAGGGGAGAGAACAGATGGTGGAGGTAAACTGTACCCCCCCCCCCCCTCCCAGTGAGCTGTGGTGTTCCACAAGGAAGCATACTGACCATTACTGTTAAACACGTTAAACACTGTTAAATTACGTTAAACAAATACAACTTCAAATGCACATTCAATGTACTCAAACACTCTGATTGTCATCCAATACGGTAGGTAGCGCTGTCGCAAAAAAACACGGTGGTCTCCTGGGCTGCAGCGCCACGTTCTCTGGTTCTTCCTCCCAGATCTATAGGTCCAGCTGCAGCGCCGGAGAATCCTCTCAAGGGGTAAGCCTGTGGCAGCCACGAACCTACTTTCTAGCAGCTCGGAGGTGCGCTGTTTTAAGTGAGCGTGTGTTATTGGATTCAAATGCATGATTGATTTATTGATTGAAAATGTTATTAATGTCCGCCTTGTTTCGAACTGGTTATGCATTGCTTTGGCCCTCTTTCGAAGTCTAAGACTAAGAAACGACGTAAACTCCATGATCAAAACTGCAAAAAAGAATTTCATCAATGACAAAACTGAGAAACAAAAACAAACCACGTGAACTTTGGAAATTACTCAATAATCAACTAGGATGCAGTAAAAAACTTAAAACCAGATTCTCAAACATAAACATAAAAACGGACAACACGCTCATCACAGACAAGCTGGATGTAGCCAATTACTTAAACATTTTCTTCACAAACATAGCCACAACACTGGTAAACAAACTACCCTCCCACTCAGGGCTTTATGGGGTAGAACACATAGTAGCTTACTACAAAAACCTAGGGGTCCGCAAGGACGACTTCAAGCTGGAAATGGTAACAACTGATGAGGTACTCAATAAACTGAGCGCCCTCCAACCTAACAAGGCCACTGGCCATGACAACATCCCCTCCAAATTCCTCAGAGACTCAGCAGCCGCCATCACCCCAATCATCACACACATAATAAACCTCTCCATAAAACAGGGACACGTCCCCAAGGACTTCAAAATTGCGAGGGTGACCCCTCTGCACAAAAAGGGCAGCAAATTAGACCCAGGCAACTACCGCCCTGTTTCTATTCTCACCTCCATCTCGAAAGTCATGGAAAAAATAGTCTACGAACAGGTCGAAAAGTACCTAGCGGAAAAAAATCTAATCTACGAATTCCAATCTGGCTTCAGAACATCCCACTCCACTGACACATGCCTTCTCTATTTGAATGACCACATCAAACAAGAGGTGGACGCAGGAAAATACTGCGGCATGGTCATGCTGGACCTACAAAAGGCCTTTGACACGGTCAATCACTCCATTCTGATTGACAAGCTAAAAGCAATTGGTTTTGATAGTCTATCAGTGAGCTGGATGCAATCCTACCTTGAGGGGAGGGAACAGATGGTGGAGGTAAACGGTACCCTATCCCCCCCCCTCACAGTGAGCTGTGGTGTTCCACAAGGAAGCATACTAGGACCGCTACTGTTCCTAATTTATGCAAATGACATGTCGTCAGCTTGTGACTGCAACTTGTTCCTGTTTGCGGACGACTCAGCCCTGCTGGTCTCTGACAAGAACAAGTTACAGGTTGAAAAAACCCTCAGCTCGGAACTAGGCAGAATCTGCATATGGCTCGCTGATAACAAACTATCATTACACATGGGCAAAACAGAGTCCATTCTCTTCGGTTCAAATAACAAACTCAGCAAGACCGACGGCTTCTCAGTTACAGTGGGTGACAATATTGTCACAAGGAAAGATGAAATTACCTACCTGGGTTCCATCCTAGAGGCTAATCTCTCCTGTGACAAAATGGCATCCAATGTAATAAAAAAAGTCAACAACAAACTCTATTCTTGTACCGGATCTCCTCTCTGGTAAACAAGAATACCCTGAAGACTCTGGCAGGAGCACTCATTCAGGGGTACTACGACTATGCTTGCACCTCATGGTACCAAAGCACCTCAAAGGCGCTAAAAACAAAATTACAAACATCTCAAAACAAACTGGTCAGACTACTGCTTGACCTCACTCCTAGAACCCACCTCACCCCTGCCCACTTTGACAACCTAGGATGGCTTAGAGTAGACGACAGAGTACAGAAACTTGCAATGGGCCTGGTCTACAAGATACACTACACGACCAAGGTACCCATGTACATGGCAAAATACTTCCCAAAGCTCAGTGAATACCACGATCACAACACCAGAGGGAGCTCCACAAATCATGTTAAACCCAGATTCGGCTCAAATAAGGGACTAAACACGTTTCGCAATTATGCCACATCAATGTGGAACGCCCTACCCAAAGCTGTAAAGGAATGTGGATCACTACCCACTTTCAAAACCTCTCTCAAGGGACACCTACGGGAGACTGCAATTCAACACTGGCCCCTGTAAATATCCTAACCCAACCCCCTCCAATGTACAGTCATTTACCTAGTATGGTTTTGTCAATAGTCCAATGTACAATTTTGTTTGTTTGTACAGTGTCTCCTCCCCCCCCCCCCTCAATGTACAGTTTTGCTTGTTTATACAGTGTGCCCCCCCCCCCCCCCAACCACCTCCAATGTAAATTACCCAGTATGGTTGTCAATATCCCAATGTACCCAACCCCCCCCACCCAACCTCCTCCAATGTACAGTTTCTACGTCAAATGTATATACTCCCTTCTCTTGACTCCTTCTGTATCACAAACAGTACTGTATTTGCAAATCTGGTATGTCATAAATGAATAGATGTAGCAGTACTGACTATCTGTATGTCATGTATGTCATATATGTCCTGATGAATTGAAAAATGGGGGACCCTGATGTAAACAAGACGAAAGTCTTTCTCTGGTCTGCATCCCCTTAACAATTGTGTGTATTGAGCTGTACTGTATTGTACCCATTCTGCAATCTGTTAATAAAGTTTTCAATCAATCAATCAATCAGTCGGTTATGCTTAGAGTTTGGAATCATGGCTGGTGGTCTATCGCCCTGCTCTAAAGATAAACTCTAATTGATTGATTGATTGAAAACTTTATTAACAGATTGCAGAATGGGTACACTACAGTACAGCTCAACAATTGTTAAGGGGATGCAGACCAGAGAAAGACTTTCGTCTTGTTTACATCAGCGTCCCCCATTTTTTATTCATCATAATATATGACATACACGACATACAGATAGACAGTACTGCTACATCTATACATTTATGACATACCAGATTTGCAAATACAGTGAATGAATGAATGAATGAATGAATGAATGAATGAATGAATGAATGAATGAATGAATGAATGAATGAATGAATGAATGAAAACTTTATTTAACAGATTGCAGAATGGGTACAATACAGTACGGCTCAATACATACAATTGTTAAGGGGATGCAGACCTGAGAAAGACGTTTGTCTTGTTTCCATCAGGGTCCCCCATTTTCAATTCATATAGACATTTATGACATACACAACATACATGACATTTATGGCATAGGGACATATAGGTATTTAGTACTGATACATTTGTGACATAAGCGGTATTCAAATATACAGTACTGTTACCCCTAGATCCTGACTGAGTATATATGGGAGGGGACTGTACATTAGGAGGGGGTGGGTGGGTGGGAGGGAAATATACATACGGCGGGGAGGGAATATATACATGCGGTGGGGAGGAGACTGTCTATTAGGAGGTGGTGGGGGTTTTGGGCATTTACGGTGGCCAGTTTTGAATTGCAGCCTCCCGTAGGTGCTCTTTAAGAGCGGTTTTGAATGTGGGCAGGGATTCACATTCCTTTACAGCTTTGGGTAGGGCGTTCCACATTGTTGTGGCATAATTGCGAAACGTGTTTAGTCCCTTGTTTGAGCCGAATCTGGGTTTAACATGATTTGTTGAGCTTCCTCTGGTGTAGTGGTTGTGGTATTCACTGACCTTTGGGAAGTATTTTGACATGTACATGGGCACCCCGGTCGTATAGTGTATCTTGTAGACCAGGCCCATTGCAAGTTGCTGTACTCTGTCGTCTACTCTAAGCCATCCTAGGTTGTCAAAGTGGGCAGGGGTGAGGTGGGTTCTGGGGTTCAGGTCAAGTAGTAGTCTGACCAGTTTGTTTTGTGATGTTTGTAATTTTGTTTTAAGCGCCTTTGAGGTGCTTTGGTACCATGAGGTGCACGCATAGTCATAGTACCCTTGAATGAGTGCTCCTGCCAGAGTCTTCAGGGTATTCTTGTTTACCAGAGAGGAGATCCGGTACAAGAATCTAGTTCGTTGGTTGACTTTTTTTATTACATTGGATGCCATTTTGTCACAGGAAAGATTTGCCTCTAGGATGGAACCCAGGTAGGTAATTTCGTCTTTCCTTGTGACAATATTGTCACCCACTGTAACTGAGAAGCCGTCGGTCTTGCTGAGTTTGTTATTTGAACCGAAGAGAATGGACTCTGTTTTGCCCATGTGTAATGATAGTTTGTTATCAGCGAGCCATATGCAGATTTTGCCTAGTTCCGTGCTGAGGGTTTTTTCAACCTGCAACTTGTTCTTGTCAGAGACCAGCAGGGCTGAGTCGTCCGCAAACAGGAACAAGTTGCAGTCACAGGCTGACGACATGTCATTTGCATAAATTAGGAAGAGTAGCGGTCCTAGTATGCTTCCTTGTGGAACACCACAGCTCACTGTGAGGGGGGGGGGGGGGGGGATAGAGTACCGTTTACCTCTACCATGCATCTGTTCTCTCCCCTCCAGGTAGGATTGCATCCAGCTCACTGATAAGCTATCAAAACCAATTGCTTTTAGCTTGTCCATTAGAATGGAGTGATTGACAGTGTCGAAGGCCTTTTGTAGGTCCAGCATGACCATGCCGCAGTATTTGCCCGCGTCCACCTCTTGTTTGATGTGGTCGTTCAAATAGAGGAGGCATGTGTCAGTGGAGTGGGACGTTCTGAAGCCAGATTGGAATTCGTAGATTAGATTTTTTTCCGCCAGGTACTTTTCGACCTGTTCGTAGACTATTTTCTCCATGACTTTCGAGATGGAGGTAAGAATAGAAACAGGGCGGTAGTTGCTTGGGTCTAATTTGCTGCCCTTTTTGTGCAGAGGGGTCACTCTCGCAATTTTGAAGTCCTTGGGGACGTGCCCCTGTTTTATAGAGAGGTTTATTATGTGTGTGATGACTGGGGTGATGGCGGCTGCTGCGTCTCTGAGGAATTTGGAGGGGATGTTGTCATGGCCAGTGGCCTTGTTAGGTTGGAGGGCGCTAAATTTTTTGAGTACCTCATCGGTTGTTACCATTTCAAGTTTGAAGTTGTCTTTGTGGACCCCTAGGTTTTTGTAGTATGCTACTATGTGTTCTACCCCATAATGCCCTGAGTGGGAGGGTAGTTTGTTTACCAGTGTTGTGTCTATGTTTGTGAAAAAGATGTTTAAGTAATTGGCTACATCCAGCTTGTCTGTGATGAGCGTGTTGTCCGTCTTTATGTTTATGTTTGAGAATCTGGTTTTAAGTTTTTTACTGCAGCCTAGTTGATTATTGAGTAATTTCCAAAGTTCGCAGGGTTTGTTTTTGTTTTCCTCAGTTTTGTCGTTGATGAAATTTCTTTTTGCGGTTCTGATCATGGTGTTTACGTCATTTCTTAGTCTGTTTCTTTGAATTTTTTGTTCAACCACGTGGGCTTGGAGTTCACTGTTTGAGCTTTTGGAAAGCTTTGTCTGACTTTTATGAAGTTCAGAGCATTTTTTGTCTCTGGTTTTCATAGCGGCCAGTATTTCAGTGTGCATCCATGCCTCAGCGCGATTTTTAACCCTGGTGGTTCTTATGGGTGCCATGTTGTTGAGTATTTCTGTGAATTTGGTTTTGAATCCAAGCCATGTTTCTTCAACCTGTGTACCACTGAGTTCATCTGACCAGTCCAAGCTCCCCAGTTCTAGGTTAAAGGCCTCTCTAGAGTAAGTTTTGAGGTCTCTAGATGTGACTGTTTTGTGACAGCCGGCCTTCTGTTTTAGCTTTTTGCGGGTACAGAAAATCATATAATGATCACTTAACCCGCATGCTATCACCCCTTTATTGGAGATCATTGACTTGTCAGAGGTCAAAATGAGGTCAATGGTGGTTTGTGTCGAATCGCATACCCTTGTGGGTTGGGTGATTAGCTGGCTGAAACCGTGCAGATCAGAAAATCTACTGAAGGCCTTGAAGACGGGTGCTGCTTTACGCAGCATATCCGTGTTCCAGTCCCCAATAAGAATTTTTTCTACCCCCTCCACCCCAGCTAAACACCCATCAAGTGTGTCATAAAAGCCACTCTGTTCTGGTGGTCTATAGATTGTGCCTACTAGTACTGGTTTCGCCCTGTCTAATAAGATTTCAATCCAAACAGTTTCAATTTCATCATGGTTAAGGTCAGTACGGTTGATGTATTTGGTATCCTTGTGTATATACACACAGACACCACCTCCATACTGGTTCCTATCCCTCCTGACTATTGAGTAGTTTCCAATTTCAATCTCTGGATCCTGTACAGATGAGTCTAATTTTGTTTCTGTGAAACACAATATGTTAGTGATACAAAAAGAGTCCAGAATAGAGAGTATATACATTTGACGTAGAAACTGTACATTGGAGGAGGTTTGGTAGGTGGGGTGGGGTTGGGTGGGGGACTGTACATTGGAGGTGGTTGGGTGGGGGTGGGGGGGGGGGGTTGGGTAGGAGGGGTGGGTGGGGGACACTGTACAACTGTACAAGCAAAACTGTACATTGGAATATTGACAAAACCATACTTCGTCATTTACTGTACATTGGAGGGGGTTGGGTTAGGACATTTACATGGGCCAGTTTCGAATTGCAGTCTCCCGTAGGCAGTGGCGGTACCACGGGGTACCACGCCGTCCTAGCAGTTCGCTGAGCAGAAGTGCGCGCAATCGCGCACGGATGTGCACGCGTGCACACAAAAATGCGTTCACAATTTTCACTGGACTCGTCGCGCCGTGCGCCAAGTACCCGGCACTTATCTATCACCTAGACTTTGCATAATAATAGGATACCGATAGCATAACAAAGAACGAGAAGAGCCAAACCAAAATACAAGCCCTGTACCAATTGGTGGGGGTTTGCTTGATCTGTGGTCCCGACTGGAAGGATGAGACATTAAGTTGTGCTTCTGTCCTTCTGTAAACTAAGTTACATTGTTAATTTAGTTTGTATTTACTTTTCTAGTTTAAGTTAATTCAATTAAAGAAATTGTAACTACAATTACATTTAAAACATTGTTTGTTTTTCAACCATATCTGTTGACAATATAATTTCTTTATATATTGAAGGCTACATCCTGCTACCCTTTTCAGCTTCTCTATTTCAAGGCAATATTTACAAAAACTAAACAAAAACTAGTAATTTCCTATACAAACATGTTTTCCTACTATTTATGCATAATAATCATCTGTTCTGTGCGCAAGCGAGGGAACATGTGTGCACATGCGTGTGCGTGCGTGCACGTGGCGTCCAGGCAGTTCTGATATTACGACTGCACCACTGCCCGTAGGTGCTCTTTGAGAGTGGTTTTAAAAGTGGGTAGTGATTCACAAATCACATTCCTTTACAGCTTTGGGTAGGGCGTTCCACATTGATGTGGCATAATTGCGAAACGTGTTTAGTCCCTTGTGTAACTGAGGGGTACAATTCCCTGACTGTATTACTAGATATGATACTTACTACCACTACCTTTGTACTTAATATTCGGCCACCCAGTACTCGGCATAAATATATTATGATGAACACTGTCACGTAGATGAAACGGATCCAACACAAATGTACGAATTAGAAATAGGTCTTTATTTCTACACAGCGATGGTGTGTAGAGCAAGCACTTAATCAAATCAATCACATTTATGAATGGGAATTAGTATGCACTTTTATGGCAAGAGTATTCGTCGGTATATCAATAGAGAATGTCCAATCTCTGAAGGCGCAGGTGGTACATATACGACCTGGAATAGTTTAAGGAATAACAGCAATGATACTTTAATGATTATATACTGGATACACTAGGGGGGGTTAATCCGGTCGCTTGTAAGCCGACAGGAGTAGGAAGGGGGGGGGGGTAGAATCCGGCTGCCTCATCCGGCCAAGGGTATCCCAGGTGAACCCACTGTAGTGCCGTTCAATGCGCCGGCGATCCTTGGACCACAGATGAAAGCAGATGGACTCTTTGTGGGCCGGCGTCCTCCGGTCCACGGAGGAGAGACGTGAAGCGACCTCGTCTTGCAGAGCGTCTCCTCACCTTGCGTCCTCTCCAGGGGGGGGGGTTCCAACACACGGCAGTGTCGGGGGTCTTTATCCATGGAATAATCAACGTATACGAAGCATAATCCGTGCCTGGGAAGGCGGGCTGTCGTCGGTAGAATAATCCGGTATACAGGTCCACTCGCTCGTCGGCTCTGGGGCTCCTCGGGTGCAATCTCACATGGGGTCGATCATCCTGGTTAAGCAGCCAGTTCTCTGCCCGAAACGATGGGGTACTGACTACGGTAGTATTCTCACCGCACGAAGCACTATATATTAACAGACTATTATTAGCTTAATAGACTACGTCCAACTCGACGATATAGTGCCAAATATGACTATTCAAATATTAATATACACGATGTCTCAATACCGATGGTAGGCGAACTTGGCCTTACTCCCACACGTGGCGTTGCGGGGAGGCTTTACGTCTGTGACTCTATTGGAGGGTAAGAAACTGGACTGAAAAGGAAGTCCTACTTTAGTAGCGCAGTATATATACGCACTATGAACAAATAGTCCCATTAGTGGTGCGGTAGCCAGATTCCTACGCGGAACTAGGACTTGTTCGTACATGTTGAGCGGTACGTTTGAACTGGGTCTGGGGGGTATGGCAGCCTGGCACCAAGGTCTCGACCAATAGTAGAATGGAGACTATTATGGGATGTTCAGTAGGCTAGAATGGATATTCAATGCATATTGTACAAGGAATATACAAGGGATATCAAGGAATATTAGAGAATATACAAATACAATTAAATATATATATATAAATAAATATATATATTCGGTTTAATCTGGCCCTTCACAACAGCCACCCCCTGATTGGTCCCAGACCTAATCAGTTAAGCAGAGACAGATTAATCGCGTTGTCTATTTACACATAAGGGTTTGCTGTAGGGGTCAGTCAACTTCACAAAGTCATAGGGTTATAGGGTCATGGTCATCATCGATTGTGTCTGGGAGTCGGGGCAGTTCTATGAGCCTCGCCACGGGACGGGTGTAAGTGCGACCCTGAACAAGCACTTCAGCTGCTCGGACCTTGCCGTCGGCACCGGTGATCACTTTGCTTACGCGGCCGGCCGGCCACATAGCTCTGGGCAGTGATTGATCAATAATCATGACGACTGTTCCTTCTGTCAAATTGTCTCTCTCCTTTACCCACTTCTGGCGGGTCTGTAGAGACGGTAGGTAGTGCAGTAGGAAACTGCTCCAAAACTTGTCGGCTAATACTTGGCTGTACCTCCACATTCGTCGGCCGTTCGCTTCTTCAGGCCGGTACATTGTCTGGGGTAATGCAGGATCTAGCCGCCCCATCAGGAGTGTGTTGGGGTCTGCGGAGATAACAGTGCTCAATCCACAGAACACAGGCTTCTTATTTTCCACCTCCTCTGGACTTGCTTCCCTCGGGATAGGCATGGGCCACTGTCCTTCCGGGAGTCTTAGGAATGCGGGGCCGTCACTGTAGACATTGCGACGGGTGAGGTCATCTAGGGGCATTCCCCGGGTGATGACGTCAGCTGGGTTCTGTTTTGTATCAACGTAGCGCCACTCTGTTTCTCCGGTTAACTCTTCGGTTAAGTCTTGAATCTCGGTGACTCTGACTCCCACGAAGACTTTGTACTTGCATGAGTCCGATTTGATCCAGGCGAGTACTGTCGTGGAATCTGACCACAGGATTGTTCTAGACACCGGTATGGTGAGCTCACGTTGGATGAGCGTGGCTAGGTGCGCTCCGGCTAGGGCTGCGCAGAGCTCTAGACGTGGGATAGATTGTTGCTTGCGTGGGGCTATTCTCGAGCGGGCGAGGACAAATGCTGTGTAGATCTCTCCCCCCCTTTCTTGGGCCCGCAAGTAGGCTACTGATCCGTATGCGACCTCTGAGGCGTCACTGAAGACGTGTAAGTCCATTTTACATGTCTCTGGCCTCACCGTGGGTGGGAAGTAGCTTCGGCGCATATTAACGCCTGGGAGTGAGTGGAGCTCCATCTCCCACTCTCTCCAGGTGGATGCAAGGTGTGCGGGAATGGGGTCGTCCCAGCCCTGGTCCTTGTCCCACAATGCTCGTACAATCATTTTTGCCCTGGTGGTGTACGGTAGAATACATCCTAGCGGGTCATATTGTCGGGCGAGTGTTGTGTACACACTCCGTCTGGTGGTCGGCGCCGCCGCCGGCCTTCCCTGCTCCGTAGTCAGGGGCTTGTGTCTGTAGTGAAGCGAATCTGTTTTGAATCGCCACACCAATCCCAGGGTCATCTCCTGGGCTTCTCCCGGGATTGTAGCCATCCAGGTCTCGCTGCTGGCTGCCTTGTCCTCGGAGGAGAGGCTGCGCAGTACTTGCGGATCGCTGCTGGCCCACTGCCTGAGATCAAAGCCGCCTTTGATCAATGAGGCGCGGAGTTTAATCAGGAGAGCCTCGGCTTCTTCCTGGGTTGAAAGGCTTTGTAGACAGTTGTCTACGTAGAAGCTGTTCTTTACGCTGTGTCGGACCTCTTCGTCCGCTGCTGGGTCCTCTGCTACATGTTTCTGTAGTGCAAATGTAGCACAGCAGGGGCTGCACGTCGTTCCGAAGGGGAGGACTTCCCATTGGTAGATGGCTGGGTGCTCATCTCCTGGCTTCTCTCTCCATAGGAACCGTAACAGGGGCTTGTCCTCCTCTACTAATCTCACCTGCAGGAACATTCCTTTAATGTCCCCGCTGATGGCCACCTTTTCCTGGCGGAAGCGGAGTAGAACGCCGAGTAGGGAGGGGCCGAGTGTGGGACCGGGCAGTAGCTCTTTATTCAGATTTTGGGATCCGATCTGGTAGCTGCAGTTAAATACTATGCGGTCTTTACCGTTGTGATGGACCTTGTGGTGAGGCACGTACCACGATTCAGTGGTCTGGTCAGCCTCTTTAATGTCCATCTTTGTGACGTGTCCCGCTGTGATGAGCTTCTCAATCTCAGCGCGGTATACACTCTCTTGGGCGGGGTTCTTGGCTAAGCGCCGCTCCGTGTTCAGCAGGTACCGTTCTGTGGCGTCTGTCTTGGCGTGGAAAGTAGGCATTCCTTCTCGCCGCAGGAGTGGCGTGGCGTATCTCAACACGCCGTTGACCGGGACTCTCTTGGTCCCTGTCTCGAGGAGGTGAATGGCGTAAATGTCATCTTTAGAGCGAATGTCTTTCTTTCCGTTCTTAAAGGGCATTTGTTCCAAGGTCCATAACCGCTCTACGTGTTGCAGGAGTGCGGTTTCTCCCTCTGTGACTCGGGAGTGGAGACATCTAGTGGCTGTACTTCGGTTGAGAGATTTGGCGAGCGGGCCTTGGAGAGTCCATCCCAAACGGGTCTCGACTGCTGCAGGACAGCCTCGGG
The DNA here is from genome assembly GCF_963971535.1 of Notolepis coatsorum. Taxonomy (NCBI): domain Eukaryota; kingdom Metazoa; phylum Chordata; class Actinopteri; order Aulopiformes; family Paralepididae; genus Notolepis; species Notolepis coatsorum. The sequence continues at coordinate 148,066,772 of NC_140172.1, read as the reverse complement.
GTCCGGTATGAACCCGGTCTATCGGGACAATGAGGTCTGCATGGTCGGAGCCTATCAACAGGGTCGGCATAGCATTGTCTATGAGCGGGATCGGTAGCTTGCGCAGATGTACATATTTCTCCATCAGCTTGGCGACGGGGTATGTGTACCGCGACAGTCCTACTTCTTGGCTGGTGAAAGCGTCTGTAATCTGGTACCGTCGCTCAGGCTGGCCGCTTGCTGCGATAGAGAATGAGACATTCTCGCCCTTTATCGTCTTCAAATCTCGTCTTATTGTCCGAATTGTCATTTGGGTTTCGCTTCCCCGCAGCCCTAGCTGGGCCGCAGCGGAGGCGAGCAGAAGGGTCTTCTCTGACCCGTCATCGAGGACGGCGTAAGTGTCCAGGACTTTATTCTGGTAGCTTAGTGTCGCACGCACTACTTTTAGGAGTACTCGGGCTCCACTGCTGCTGGCGGGATCGATGTACATGACGCTCGCTTTGCTGCTGGGTGGTGCGGGTGAAGGGCGCCGTCTGTTACTGTCGTGAAGTATGTCCAGATGGGCTCCATCGCACTTGGTGCACCTTTTCTTTAAGCGGCATTCGGCTGCCATGTGTGAGCGCGCACAGCGAAAACAGCGCTTGTTGGACTTTATCCATTGACTTGCTTCCTCCGCGTTCAGCTTGGGGAAGGAGTCACATTGCGCTAGCCAGTGTTCTTTCTCACAGTAGGGGCACACTATCTTCCACTTCTCCGTTCTGGAGGGGGTACTGTGGCTCCTGCTGCTCGGTACTGACTCCGATTGGTGCATCACAGTCACCGATCTTCTTCCATCATTTAGTCGTCTGGTACCTTCTCTGGAGCCAGGGGTGCTCCGTCCGAATGTATCTAGCCGTAGGCTGCTGACTTCTCTCGCCAGGAAGTCTGCTAGATCGAGGAGGTTCGGTTCGGGGCCATTCGGGTCTCGGTGGTCTCTCTGCCGCCTAAAACGCTCCTGTCGAGCGGGCGGCAGCTTCTCCAAGATCCTTTCCACATTTGAGTTGGCGTAAAGTTCATGCCTCCCCTTCTCTCTCTGCGCTCCCAACATCCCTACCAGGGACTGCACTCTGATGGACAGGTCGTCCAGTGCTCGATTGTCTATTGCTGGGGGTAAGCGGTCGACGTGTCGGATCTCCTGGATCACGTAATCCCATATGCGCCCATACCTCTGGTCCAATGCTACCAGCGCTGCTGTGTATGGGGTGGTGGAAGTCGCGTAGGCGAGCGCTATATTATGTGCGCGGGGTACCTTTAAGTGCTTCAGTAGGATGGCGTATTTGTGGCGTTCATCCAATACATCCACCAACATGGTCTCCAGACACATGCGGAGTTCTGTATACTGGGCCCGGTTCTCTTGGGTGAAGTCGGGTACCATAGGCGTGCCAATGTATGACGCTGACTGTGGATACATCGGCGAGCGTTGGGGGAGAGGCCTCCTAGGCGAGTCTCCTCCCGCTCCTTGGTATGGGCTGGTACCGGCAGTGTACCATGGCCCGCTTGTCCAGGTGCTGTTCCTCGGTGCGGGTCGTGCGTCGTGCTCACCCGGGTATAGAGTCGGGGGTCTGTAGCGCAGCTCCGCGGGAGTATAGCCTGGGCTGTACCGGACCTCCTGGTCCGGTAGAGTACTGTGCTGTCGTCGGGCGTGGTTCTCCTCCTCTTCCTCTTCGTCTTCAGTTAGGTCATCCAGTGCTTGTAGTCTCTGGTTTAGCCTCTCCACAGGATATGCTGCTCCTTCCCGGTTGCTAGGTCTCGCTTGGACCGGTGGGGGGAGGTGGTCTGTGGGGGGTATAGACCTCGTCTGTTGGTCAAGTTCAGGGTTGTTTACTCGGCTAGGGGATGCCGCCCTGGAGGTGTGTCTAGACGAGTTCCTGGAGCCTCTTGCGGAGGGAGAGGGTGTTGTCCGTCTGATCAGCTGTTCTATTAGTTGCGCTTGCTGTCTGTCGCGCTCTGCGTCCCGTAGAGCACCAGCAGCTGCTCGCTGGCTGTCTGCTCGGTCTCGGGCCACATTCTCTTCTCTCTGAATGCGTCTTATTTCTAGACGTATATGCTCTTCTTCGCTCCGCTGCTGGATCTGCAGTCGGTCGCGTTCAGCAGCGGCGTTCAGGCTGATGAGGAAGGCCTGCTGTAGGGTCCTCTCTGCCTCGCTGGGAGAAGGCGGTTGTATAGGGGAGCCTTCCCTCGGGGTACTCCTTGCGGAGCCTTGGAGCTCTATCTCCACGGTGCTCTCCCCGTCTTCTTCCGTGCCGAGTTCTGTCTCGGTAGCGTTGTATTCCTCCCGGGACTCATCGGGGACTACTTCTTCAGTACTGGCGGGGTGTGAAGTCATGTCTGGTTCCCACTGGTCCCCACCGTGAACTTGGTCAGTTACATTAGAACCCGTAGGGGCCTCTATGGTCGGGGTAGTCTGGGCGTTGGGGTTAGACATACTTTTACTTTCTAGTTTTACCGCGTTTACTGTTAGTAGAAGACTAGGTTGTTGACTGACAGCGTAAGCCTCTAAGTACTGAGGGAGCCGTCGTTCGCGCTGCGGGCGTTGGTTAGGAGGATCGTTTCGTGGAGTGTTCATCATAGGCCATTTCAATATTAATAACACTATATTAATATTACACTAATTACCCTCCGGCTCGAAGGACCAATTTTAACTGAGGGGTACAATTCCCTGACTGTATTACTAGATATGATACTTACTACCACTACCTTTGTACTTAATATTCGGCCACCCAGTACTTGGCATAAATATATTATGATGAACACTGTCACGTAGATGAAACGGATCCAACACAAATGTACGAATTAGAAATAGGTCTTTATTTCTACACAGCGATGGTGTGTAGAGCAAGCACTTAATCAAATCAATCACATTTATGAATGGGAATTAGTATGCACTTTTATGGCAAGAGTATTCGTCGGTATATCAATAGAGAATGTCCAATCTCTGAAGGCGCAGGTGGTACATATACGACCTGGAATAGTTTAAGGAATAACAGCAATGATACTTTAATGATTATATACTGGATACACTAGGGGGGGTTAATCCGGTCGCTTGTAAGCCGACAGGAGTAGGAAGGGGGGGGGGGTAGAATCCGGCTGCCTCATCCGGCCAAGGGTATCCCAGGTGAACCCACTGTAGTGCCGTTCAATGCGCCGGCGATCCTTGGACCACAGATGAAAGCAGATGGACTCTTTGTGGGCCGGCGTCCTCCGGTCCACGGAGGAGAGACGTGAAGCGACCTCGTCTTGCAGAGCGTCTCCTCACCTTGCGTCCTCTCCAGGGGGGGGGGTTCCAACACACGGCAGTGTCGGGGGTCTTTATCCATGGAATAATCAACGTATACGAAGCATAATCCGTGCCTGGGAAGGCGGGCTGTCGTCGGTAGAATAATCCGGTATACAGGTCCACTCGCTCGTCGGCTCTGGGGCTCCTCGGGTGCAATCTCACATGGGGTCGATCATCCTGGTTAAGCAGCCAGTTCTCTGCCCGAAACGATGGGGTACTGACTACGGTAGTATTCTCACCGCACGAAGCACTATATATTAACAGACTATTATTAGCTTAATAGACTACGTCCAACTCGACGATATAGTGCCAAATATGACTATTCAAATATTAATATACACGATGTCTCAATACCGATGGTAGGCGAACTTGGCCTTACTCCCACACGTGGCGTCGCGGGGAGGCTTTACGTCTGTGACTCTATTGGAGGGTAAGAAACTGGACTGAAAAGGAAGTCCTACTTTAGTAGCGCAGTATATATACGCACTATGAACAAATAGTCCCATTAGTGGTGCGGTAGCCAGATTCCTACGCGGAACTAGGACTTGTTCGTACATGTTGAGCGGTACGTTTGAACTGGGTCTGGGGGGTATGGCAGCCTGGCACCAAGGTCTCGACCAATAGTAGAATGGAGACTATTATGGGATGTTCAGTAGGCTAGAATGGATATTCAATGCATATTGTACAAGGAATATACAAGGGATATCAAGGAATATTAGAGAATATACAAATACAATTAAATATATATATATAAATAAATATATATATTCGGTTTAATCTGGCCCTTCACAACACCTTGTTTGAGCCGAATCTGGGTTTAACATGATTTGTGGAGCTCCCTCTGGTGTTGTGATCGTGGTATTCACTGACCTTTGGGAAGTATTTTGACATGTACATGGGTACCTTGGTCGTGTAGTGTATCTTGTAGACCAGGCCAATTGCAAGTTGCTGTACTCTGTCGTCTACTCTAAGCCATCCTAGGTTGTCAAAGTGGGCAGGGTGAGGTGGGTTCTAGGAGTAAGGTCAAGCAGTAGTCTGACCAGTTTGTTTTGAGATGTTTGTAATTTTGTTTTTAGCGCCTTTGAGGTGCTTTGGTACCATGAGGTGCAAGCATAGTCGTAGTACCCTTGAATGAGTGCTCTTGCCAGAGTCTTCAGGGTATTCTTGTTTACCAGAGAGGAGATCCGGTACAAGAATCTAGTTCGTTTGTTGACTTTTTTTTATTACATTGGATGCCATTTTGTCACAGGAAAGATTTGCCTCTAGGATGGAACCCAGGTAGGTAATTTCATCTTTCCTTGTGACAATATTGTCACCCACTGTAACTAAGCATAACCGACTTCGAAAGAGGGCCAAAGCATAACCAGTTCGAAACAAGCGGACAATTATCAATCAATCAATCAATCAATCAATCAATTAATCAATCCAATAACACACGCTCACTTCAAACAGCGCACCTCCCAGCTGCTTCTATAGAAAGTAGGTTCGTGACTGCCACAGGCTTACTATACCCAGTGAGAGGATTCTCCGGCGCTGCAGCTGGACCCTGCTCCTTCCTGCAGTGAGTCTGGTCCTGCTGCTGCTGCTGCTCGTGTCTCTAGTGGGACTGACATCTGAGCCCCGTCCTCCTGGTGATGGAGGCTCGTCAGGTAAGTTAGTGACTGACATGTGTTTTCTAGCTGGATGTCTTCAGTGTTTGAGGGGAGTTCTCCGCTCTTACTGTGTTGTTAGCAGCGTCCACAGCTGCTTCTTGCTCCTGGGGGTTGATGTTGGCCTAGTAGTTAGCATAGCCGGTCATTAGCTCGCTCTCTCTCTAGTCTGGTTTATTTGTTTTCGGTCTTGCTCCATGTTCATTCCAATAGTTATTTTCGTTACTGTTAGTAGGTTTCCTTCTGTAGCTGGAGCTAGTATCTTCTTAGCTGGTACCTCTGTATCTGGGGCTAGTGTTACTGTGTTAGCTTAGCTGGTACCTCTGTATCTGGAGCTAGTGTTACTGTGTTATCTTAGCTGGTACCTCTGTATCTGGGGCTAGTGTTACTGTGTTATCTTAGCTGGTACCTCTGTATCTGGGGCTAGTGTTACTGTGTTATCTTAGCTGGTACCTCTGTATCTGGAGCTAGTGTTACTGTGTTATCTTAGCTGGTACCTCTGTATCTGGGGCTAGTGTTACTGTGTTAGCTTAGCTGGTACCTCTGTATCTGGGGCTAGTGTTACTGTGTTATCTTAGCTGGTACCTCTGTATCTGGAGCTAGTGTTACTGTGTTATCTTAGCTGGTACCTCTGTATCTGGGGCTAGTGTTACTGTGTTATCTTAGCTGGTACCTCTGTATCTGGAGCTAGTGTTACTGTGTTATCTTAGCTGGTACCTCTGTATCTGGGGCTAGTGTTACTGTGTTAGCTTAGCTGGTACCTCTGTATCTGGAGCTAGTGTTACTGTGTTATCTTAGCTGGTACCTCTGTATCTGGGGCTAGTGTTAGTGTGTTATCTTAGAAGCGTCACTGATGATGTTCCGTGCTCTCCGTGAGAACCGCTTCTCGTAGACTGATGAGATGGGGGGGGGGGAGTGGGGTCTTGTGACGTGAATGCATAGGGGAATAGGAGCGAGTGTTTTAATGCAACTGATCTCCATTTTGACGCAAATACATCAGAATCGTCATTTAGAAATGAGATCGCATAGATGTATGAATCGAGATCGCGTTTTTATCGTGCAGCCCTATTTGCAATTGAATATTTCAAAATGCTTTACTAGTATCCTCAGGTCACATGGGTAGTTGCCTCTTTGACACCACCGGCACCTACTGAATAGCCAGAATAGGAGATGAGCCATGAAGTTTATTTATGTCTATAAATTAGGGTTGGACCTTATGGTGTTCTTGTTCTGTTCTCAGATTCAGATTCAGACAACTTTATTGGTCCCGCGTGGGGCAATTCATATTTGCAGCTTACAAGCAACAAAGACAAACAAACAACAAAACATCTCAACGACAGCACGGCAAATAAAAAGAGAAACACTCCATGTGATACAATCCAGCAATAAAAGTAAAAGTAAAAACAGACAACCAAGTGCAAAAGGCTACTTAAAATGACTACTGTCTGTGTTTAAAAGTCTGATAGCCGAGGGGACAAAAGATTTGGAGTAGCGGTTGGTCCTACTTGGTGGGACGTCATAACGGCGGCCAGAAGGCAACAGAGAAAACCGCTGAGACAGAGCATGGAGAGGTTGATTTGTGATGCTCGTCCCCTTCTTGACCACCTGGTCCGTCCAGAGAGAACATAGGTCTCTCTGTTTTACTCCAATTATTTTGGAGCACACTTGACTTATTCTTGACTTATTGTTATGTTTCTTCTTGACTTGTTTAAAGAAGACGTGTACGGCCCATGGGGACATTAGCGTGTGTTGTCGGGCCTTACAAATAAATTTGATTTGATTTGATTTGACAGTATATACGGTATAAACGGTATGAATTTGCGCTATGGTATGGATTTTGACTATACCTTCATACCTTGTGACCGGTAGACTAGAGCAGCTAGTCACAGCAGTAGCAATGACGTTAACGTTACTTGGCGATTCACTCAACGTTTGCAGTGGTCGTTGCATATTGTTTAATTGTACTGAGTTTTTCTCCACTTGCTCACGGACCTTGCCATATTTCTTCTTTATTTCTTTATTTCAGATCCCCATTACAAGATACAAGAGTTTTATTTGTCACGGCATACAGTGAAATGCGGGGGTCTTGCCCGCAACGATGTGCATAATACAATAGTAATATATAATAAGAATCCAACCAATAGAACAACATTGTGCAATAAACAAGTAAACAAAGTAGGGCATATCGGTATCTGTACATGAGTTATTTACAGAGCATGGTAGGACATGCTAGGTCCTGTGATAGTGCAATACACTGTTAGCTACGGATGAGGCACTGGGTCTTTATGTACACTGCTATACAATGCTATATTATACAATCTTAAGCTCTACTATACTACTCTTAAAGTGACCTTTCCTTCTGTAAAGTGACCATAAGTGTGAGCGTGTGCAGCATGAGTGTGTGTGTGCTCATGTTAAAGTGGCTGCTAGTGTGTGAGCGTGTACAGTGTGTGTGTTGTGTGTGTGTGTGCTCATGTGTGCTTGTGCGTGGAGAGTTCAGTGTTCAAGGCTCTGATGGCCTGGGGGAAGAAGCTGAGCCGAAGTCTCTCTGTCCTAGTTACTGATGTTCGCAGGCGTTTGTCTGACCGCAGCAGCATGAACAGGCTGTTGTTGGGGTGGTGAGGGTCTTTCATTATCCTGCAGGCTCTGGATTTGCACCTCTTGTTGTATAGGCCCTGCAGGGTTGGTAGTGCAATACCCGTGGTACGCTCGGCTGAGCGCACCACTCTCTGTAGGGCCTTCTTGTCCTGTGCCGTGCTGTTGCCATACCAGGCAGTAGGGGTGGGACGATACATCGATCCAGATCGATACATCGATGTAATTATCAACAATCGAATCGGATCGATGCGATGTAATAAGATCGATTCATATCGATACTCTTATTTTGAAAATCCTGTGGCGAGTCTCATATCCGCCCAAGAACAACAGCAGTAGCTCCGTGTGTGTAGATGTTACAGCATAGCATTCTCCCTTTCTGTGTGTGTGTGTGTGCGCGCGTCTTTGGAAAGACCAGATGAGGTCAGAGGAGTTTGATGTTTAAATGTTATTTAAACATAAACAATATAATACATAATAAATGTAGGCCTATACATGATCATGCAACATCAACAAATTGTTGTAGGAACGGTTTGGGAGAGGGAGGTTGTGAGTTTTGAGTTCCAAAAAATGTAGCTTAAAGTTTAAAGCTCAATATATAAAAACGTGGCACTTTACAGTGAACAGGTCTATTTGTATTAAAAACAATAGATTGATTTTCCTTTAAATGTCTGGAAGAGCTCAAAAATACAAATGTCAAATGATATCTTCATTACCTTTTTTTTGTTGATCTAAATGTTACTGATTGTGTTAAATGGGCATATGATATCATCTCATATCGATCGCAGGCACCTGAATCTAATCGTATCGTATTGTATCGTGAGAGACTTTGTGATATCGGCAAATATCGTATCGTTGTCCAAAGAATCGATATCGTATCGTATCATGATGAAACTGGTGATTCCCACCCCTACCAGGCAGTGATGTTTCCAGTCAAGATGCTCTCTACAGTACCGGAGTAGAAGGACTGGAGTCATTAGTCACTGCCTCAGCAGTAGTGTTGTCACGATACTGGAATTTCGAACTTCGATACGATACCTTGAAAAGTATCGATATTCAATACCATTTTTGATACCACGGGGAAAAAGGTTCAATCTTAAAATGTAAAAAAAAAAATACTGATTCTCCTCAGCTTCTCTCTGGTACTATAAGAGAAGATAAATATAACACTTTTAAAACCCTTTGTTTATCTTTAGATCACACATTTAAAAATAACTGTTCTGAATGCACATGTGTGTGTGGACTACTGTACTATTACAGGTATTTAAATGAACAATGCAACTTCCTTATACAAAAAAAATTACTTTTTTATGAATAATCAAATATCGATATTTCGGGAAATGAGTATTGAAATTGAAATTTAAATATTCAGAATCGATATGTATCGATTTTTCGATATTTTTGACAACACTACTCAGCAGTGACTATTCTTCCTGGGGTCTAGATACAAACATATAAAAATCAAACAAGAATAATCAATAAAACAACATAAAAACAAATATCAATAAAACACCAATAAAATATACAAACAAATATAGAACATTAAACAAATCAAAACCAGGCAGACATACAAATAAATATAGAACAATAACAAATATACAAACATATAGAAATATCAGGCGGCTGGGTGGCGTAGCGGAGATTGCGCTCGTCACCAATGCAAGAGACTCCGGTCTCGACTCCCCGAGTCAGCATTGCCTGCGGCTTGGGCCAGTCGTCATACTATCTCAATTGGCAGAGGTAGCGGGTGGAAAGTCGATGGGTGGGGACTGGACGTTGTGGACAGCGACTCCTACAGGTCGGTTGGGTGACGCCTGCACAGCAGAGTCAGGAAGTGTCGGGGGCAGCGTGAGCCTCCCACGCGTTACTCCTCGCCACTGAGAGTCTGCGCTGTCTGGTGAAAAGATGCGACAGGCTGCCTCCTCGTGTACCGGAGGGGACACGTGATGCAAGGCTTCTATCCTCACTACAGCCGACCAGTGGGAGGCATAGTCTAGCAACGTTCAAGACATGGGAGGGGAGAATTGAAGGGAAATAATTGGCGATACGAAATTGGGATGGGAGAAAAATAGAAAATAAGGAGAAAAAGTGGATAAAACAACAAATATCAATAAAACAACAAACGGAGACATCACAGAGAAAACTAAAAACGTGCTCAAGAACAGCACGACATTCCATACACTAATACTCTGGGTCTCGGCTAGAGATGTTCCAATACCATTTTTCCTTCCTTCCCAATCCGATTCCGATACCTAAGCTTTGGGTATCGGCCGATACCGAGTACTGATCCGATACCAGTGCATACATTTAAAAATAAAAATTATATTATATAAACGTTTTTATTTTTTTTAGCTACATATACTGTTTCAGGCCATGTTTAGACGGAAACGCTCGCGGGTGAATCCGGCAAAATATTTTCTCGGATGTGCCTTTTGTTCATACGGCAACAGCGTTTTTGCGGGGAGAATCCGCAAAAAAGTTAAACCACCTTTCCTGGGTGGAAATCCTAGAAACTATACACCTTCGCGCTATCATCTGAACAGTCAAACCGCATAAAACTATGACGAAAGGGTTCTCAAGGCTCTTGTCGCATACTGCTTACGTCACAGGCATGCGCCAGTAGCCTAGAAGCGTAAACAAAGCGAACCAGCATGTCTGATTCTATCCACGGAGATCACCTGAAGGCTACATTGGCAGTACTTTTAAATACACAAGAATCAGTCCAGCGGCTATCACAACTAGTGACTGGAGCCACTGTCTGTGTGTGACTCTGCTTTGGTCCAATCACATTCCCCCACCCACAGTCTGCGGATCAGAGGTAGAGTAGGGCTGGTCTTCACAGCATGCTTGGTTGTCTCAACGACCTGAGGCAGTGTAGCGTATGGGTTAGCGGGGCTCCGTCGTCTCGAGTCGACTACACTTTTACAGCCTTGTCTGCATGAAGAATTCCCTCCCAAAACACTAGTCTAAACGCAAAATAATTTTTTTTATCGCAAGACGACTTCTGCGGTTTCTGTTGAGACTCTCCGTCTAAACATGGCCTTATATATACTGTTTTTTTTTGTAATAACTAGAAGGTAATGGTATTTATTCAACAACAGGTGATTGTATAGGTTAGTATCATTAATTGACAACTATGATCAATGAGTTCACCCACGGAATTGTTGTTGGTGTTGGGACATTGGTTCCGCACGGACGTTATACGTTGTTGCACTTGCTATCCAGTCGGCTCCGGTTCATAGTAATGTCTATGTTGTGATTTTCGATGCAAAATAAATATTCAACATTCTCTTTTGAGACTCTGCCTCAGACTCTTATCCTGTGGCACTAAAAGCTAAACATTGTCACCGGTATGGCTGTCCGCAACATGTCATTAATTGCGTGCAGGTGTGCGAGAGGTCGATCAGTGACGACACTTAGGTTAGCCAGTTAACGTGAGCTAGATGGAAAGACAATGTAACGTTACTGGTGAAAAAGCGATTTACCTTGGAATACTCCTTTGCCAACTTGCTCTACTTTGCTTGCAGGCCTGCAGCCATTATTGCTGGATTATGAATAGCCCCAATTTTAGACAAGGTAACGTTATATAAAACTAGCTTTTCAGCTAGCTCTTCAGCTAATGCTAACACCAGCAAGCGAACACATCAGAGCTCCCCATCACACCGCTCTGTCGGGACGATGGCATTTAAGAAAGTATCTGCTGTTAAAATGACAAACAGCATTGACACTTTAATTCACGGTCGATTAAAAACATGTTTGTTTTATAATGCTCACTCTCAGCAGGAGGATACCGCACGGCGCACGTGTTGTTGATAAATTATGTCATATGGTATCGGAGCATAGATTTGACACATACTCACCGATACCAGCATTTTAGGCTGTATTGGAGGCATTTCCGATACTGGTATCGGTATCGGAACAACTCTAGTCTTGGCAGGGCGAACCGACCATTAGTGAGGAAAGGGGGGGGGGGGGGGGGGGGGGGGGTATATTGACGAGGCTTGACAACAGAGGTTCAAAGATTACTTCACATTTATTGGCTATTCGTTTCTTTATATCGCTTTATCCATCGGGCATCCCGTTTCCAACTGTGTTGACAATAGGGGTGGGAATTGCCAGAGACCTCGCGATACGATACTTGAGCTGCGGTAGGATAGTATCGCGATACTCGATATATCGCGAATATTGCGATCTTTTTTATTTTATTAAATCTTTTATCAAATTTTCTTTTTTTCTTTTTTTTTTTACTGCAAAGTAAAACTGTCAACATATTTTATCTAATAAAATAAAGTTCAGTCTGTTCATCTCACTTCAATAATTTTTATTGCAGAACATGGTATTTTCTCAAGCAGACAGATGTAAACACACTGTAATCTGTGTTGCATGTACCTGACAAACTGAACTGTTTGTATTACAGTCATATTCCAACTTAACTGAATGCACATGTGTGTGTGGACTACTGTACTATTACAGGTATTGAAATGAACAATGCAACTTCATTATACAATTTTTTTTTTTTTTCTTTTTATGAATAATTAAATATCGATACTAGGCATCCCTGTATCGATACAGTATCGCCACGCAAAGTATCGCGATACTACTACGTATCGATTTCCCCCCCACCCCTAGTTGACTTGACAATGACATCCTGGTGTGACATCATCAACTACGGCAACTTAGGACGCTCAAACCTCAAACTCAAACCTATTACATTGCGCTCTCTCTCTCTACGTTGTCAAACATGTACACTAAAGTTAAGTTATGTTGGAGTTTTATTGTGTTTGAGTTGTTTTGAGGGAAAGAAACCTCCTGTCCTGCTGGAGTTAAAATTTTCATGACTAGAAACTAAGGGCTTTAAAAACATGGTCAAAGCACTGACATCCAAGATACACGTTACGTTACCTGCCTGCAGACACTTGAGAAAAGGTTTTGCATTTTTCTATTGCAGTTTTGCACAATAAATGTTCTTAAAATACCTCTGTACTGTGTGAAATATGTCCTAGTAATACAAGAGTACAGTAATAGCTGCCATGCCAGTGTTTTACCCCTTCAGAAGCATTTATACCTTTTAAGATAAATTTATATACCGTTAGACGGTGATGCGGCACAGTCTACGGAGACGCAGAAATGACAGTTACCAAATCCATTCTGAGACAACTGAGCGCAGTGCGCATAACGAGAGTCCCTCTCTCTCTCTCCCCTTCAGGTAGCCAAATGTTACACTATAAAACTAACTGGATAGTTGATTTAACTTCATTCATAAGCCATTCTCCCTTATGTGTGTGCACACACACACACACACACACACACACACACACACACACACACACACACGAGTCTATGCTTCAAATTACACTGTGATATAAATTTTAGACCATACTGTCCAGCCCTACTATAAATGCTGTGGATTTATAATAAGTGGATGGATGATGCCCACTGTACTTGAGTAGGGTGAGTAACCTACATGCCATTACGGCTTTTTATCTATTGACTCATTATAGCTACTTTATTATCTTGAAATAATATAACGGCAAACGGGTGCTATTTGCAGATTTTTGCTCTGTGTTTGATACTGTTCGCCCTCACCTGCTTGTCCAGAAGCTTATGGGGATAAACCCCTCAATAATGGTTCTATTCTCTTCTTACCAACAGGACACAACAAGTCAAGGTGAATGACACTGATCTCCATTTAGACGCAAATACATCAGAATCGTCGTCATTTAGAAATGAGATTGCATAGATGTATGAATCGAGATCGCGATTTTATCGTGCAGCCCTATTTGCAATTGAATATTTCAAATGTTTTACTAGTATCGTCAGGTCACATGGGTAGTTGCCTCTTTGACACCACCTACTGAATAGCCAGAGTAGGAGATGAGCCATAAAGTTTATTTATGTCTATAAATGCTGTGTAGTGTGGACTGTGGATGCCTAATTGCCTACTGTACATGAGTAACCTACATGCCATTACTGCTTTTTATCTATTGACTTATTATAGCTACTTTATTATCTTGAAATAATATAACGGCGGATGGGTGCTATTTGCAGATTTGAGCTCTGCGTTGATACTCGCCTCCCTCCACTGGCTCCCGGTGCGCTTTAGAATAGACTTCAAGGTCCTTTTATTGGTTTACAAAGCCATAAATGGTAAGGCCCCTGCTTACCTAGCAGACCTCCTCACCCCCTATACCAACGCCAGGGCCCTCAGATCGGCTGATAAGGGTCTCCTAACCACCCGTAGGTCTAACTTCAAGTCTAGGGGGGACGTGCTTTTGCGGTCGCAGCCCCTGACCTCTGGAACAGCATCCCCATGTCCATTAAATCTGCCCCCTCCATAGAGTCTTTTAAATCAAAACTCAAAACCCACCTATATCGCCTGGCCTTCCCTGTCTCACTTTGACTCTTGCCGTACTTGATGACGTGTTCTGTTTTTCCTTTGTCTATCCGTTGATTGTTTTTTATTATTTTTTCTGTTTATTTTATACTTTTCTTTGTTCTTAGCTTAGCTATGTGAAGCACTTTGGTTGACAAGCGTCATGTTTAAACGTGCTATATAAATAAATGTGATTGATTGATTGATTGATTGATACTGTTGCCCTCACCTGCTTGTCCAGAAGCTTATGGGGATAAACCCCTCATCAAATGGTTCTATTCTCTTCTCACCAACAGGACACAAGTCAAGGTGAATGACACACTCTCTGAGGTCAAATTCTGCAGCACCGGGGTGCCTCAAGGTGCGGTGAGCTCCCCTCTCCTATTTACACTGTACACCAATGAGTAGCAGCAGTCAGCCTAACAATCATGTCCTGAAATGTTCAGACGACACACTTATTCTAAGCCTATTGAAGGCTGGCGACTGCCCCTCTACTTACTTTAAAGCATAGGTGTCAAACTCGTGGCCCGCGGGCCAAAGCTCTGGTAATTTTTTTTTTAAACATTCATCTTTGGTTAAAAAATAGCGGCGTTAAAAGAATTGTGGGTTAATGCGTTAATAAAGCTTTAACTTTGACAGTCTTAGTTATTACACATTCTTACACATACATGTATGTTGAACATCTGAGGTATTGATGAAGTAACAAAGGAAAAAAGCCAAAAGCACTTACTCCTCAGACATTCTTTGACAATTTTACAGCCCAAAATACAAAAAAAATCCAGGCGGAATAGGTAACAAAGGGTTGAAGAAATATTGTCTGAACTGTCGGATGCAAACTGGCTGTGTGACATAACCGAGCATCTCGCTCAATTGAATAAGAAGCTGTAGGGACGCAAACAAGTCCCACCCAAAACTTTACCAATATAGTTGTGAACTGAGACAACCCTTATTTTGTTATTTTTGAGTACAGTTACAGTTGTGTGTTCATGCAGACACATAATAACAATTTCATTACGAATTGAAAATGGGGGACCCTGATGTAAACAAGTCGAAAGTCTTTCTCTGGTCTGCATCCCCTTAACAATTGTGTGTATTGAGCTGTACTGTACTGTACCCATTCTGCAATCTGTTAATTAAAGTTAATTAAACTATCTTCCATTAGTTGGTTGTATGGCCTCTGCAAGGTTGTGTGCAGCCATTTGTTTTTGTAACATCTGCTACATCTGTCCCACGTGTTATTTGCAGCTCACAGTTGTTAGTTCTGCCCCTCTTGACTGTGACAAAAAGGTTTTGAACAAACTTAATGTCATAGCTTGTATTTGATGATATTCTTCTTTGTTATTTACTTGAATGGTTTGATCATTGATTGATGGAGTCATATGGGGTTCTGATAAACTAAAATTTTGTTTTTGTTAAAATAACATAAGCTAACATATATTTTTACATCAAATGCATATGCAATATGTAATAAATACAGAAACAACATGTTTAACAATATGTAAATGAGTACGGTAGCTAAATTTATTTTACATTACATTAACATTTATACAGTCTTTGGCCCTTTGAGGGCAACCATAATGCCGATGTGGCCCTCTGTGAAAATGAGTTTGACACCCCTGCTTTAAAGAGATCGACTCCTTTCAGGTCTGGTGTGAGAGACATCATCTCATTCTCAATACCACCAAAACCAAAGAGATGATCTATGACCCCAGAGAAGTGAGAGTACATGACCTTGTGGTAATTGGTGACTGTGATATAGAGCAGGTTGCATCATATAAATACCTAGGAATCCACATGGATAATTGACTGAAATGGGATGTACATGTTGAAGTTCTGTGTTCCAAACTAGCCCAACGACTGCACTTCCTCCGTAGACTCAAACTGTTGGGTGTTTCAAGTTTCAAGTTTCTTTAATAGTTGTCATACAGAAGTACAGAATACTTTCATACAAAATGCTTCTTACTGTTACGCTCCAGAGACTGTGCTAGACAAGATAGTATCAAATAACATAGAAGAAAATGAGGTCACAGTGTTCGGTATAGACATATGTACAATGTTCTGAGTTACCATATAATATACAATACTATGCAGTGTACTAATGTACAGTACTATATAGTGCAAAGCAGAAATGGGATGAGGTACAATTTAGGTACAATTTACAGTAAGGTGTACGAGTTGTAGTGCAATCCTTCATCAATAAATATAAAGTGTGGGGAGTGGGTGCTACAGTGTGTTTGTTTAAAGTGGGTGTGTGCTATAAAGTGTGTGGAGTGGGTGCTACAGTGTGTTTGTTTAAAGTGAGTGTGTGCGTGTGGATGTGTGTGCTATGTGCGTTTGGTGGTTGTTGTTGTGTAGTGTTCATTCATTGTTCGTTTAGCAGCCTGATGGCCTGGGGATAGAAGCTTCTTCTGAGTCTTTCTGTGCTCGCCTTGAGACTCCGGTATCGCTTGCCTGACCGCAGCAGTTCAAAGAGGCAGTTGTTCGGGTGACTGGAGTCTTTAATGATTCTCTTAGCCTTGCCCTTGCACCGCTTGTTGTAAATGTTCTGGAGGGTGGGGAGCCCCCCTCCAATTGTGCGTTCGGCTGAACGTGTCACTCTTTGTAGTCTGCTTCGGTCTTGTGCAGTGCTATTCCCAAACCAGGAGGTGATGTTGCCGGTCAAGATGCTCTCTATTGTACATGAGTAGAAGTTCTTAAGGATCTTCTGACTGACTTGGAACTTCCTTAGGCGCCTGAGGAAGTAGAGGCGTTGTCGTGCCTTCTTCACAACACTGTCAATGTGTGTGGTCCATGTCAAGTCCTCGGATATGTGGGCTCCGAGGTACTTAAAGCTGTTGACTCTCTCAACCGGTGCCCCGTCGATGCTGAGGGGGCTGTAGTCCTTGACCCCCGACCTCCTGAAGTCCACAATCATCTCCTTTGTTTTGCTGACGTTCAGGGAGAGGCTGTTTTCCTGGCACCATCCCGCCAGGACCTTGACCTCTTCCAGGTAGGCCCTCTCGTCGTTGGCAGAGATCAGGCCCACTACCACTGTGTCGTCAGCAAATTTGATGATTGTATTGCTACTCCGCTGAGCCACACAGTCGTGTGTGTACAGGGAGTAGAGGAGGGGACTCAGAACACAGCCCTGGGGGGCCCCTATGTTGAGGGTGATGGATGAGGAGGTGCAGTTGCCTGCTCTCACCACCTGGGGTCTGCCAGTCAGGAAGTCCAAGACCCACTGGCAGAGGTCATAGTTCAAGCCCAGGTCCCTATGTCCCACATGCTCTGTAAATAACTATGTACAGATACCGAGATGTCACTCCATGTTACCTGCTACCTGTTACTGCACAATGTTGTTTTCTTCTTTTGATTCTATTATATGTACCACTGTATTGCACATCGTTGCGGGCAAGACCACCCGCATTTCATTGTATACCTGTATGCCGTGACAATTAAAACTCTTGACTTGACTTGACTTGACTTGGCTATGAGTATGGAGGGGACTATGGTATTGAATGCCGAGCTGTAGTCGATGAATAGCATTCTCACATAGTTCCCCTGCCTCTTGTCCAGGTGTGATGCTGCTGTGTGCAGCACATGGGCTATGGCGTCCTCCGTGGACCTGTTGGGGCGGTATGCAAATTGCAGGGGGTCCATGTTGATGGGGAGGGAGGAGCAGATGTAGCCCTTTACTAGCTTCTCAAAGCACTTCATGGCTATGGAGGTGAGAGCTACAGGGCGGTAGTCGTTGAGGCAAGCAGGCTTGGATTTTTTGGGTACAGGGATAATAGTGGACTTCTTCAGGCAGGTGGGGATGACAGCCTGTTCTAGGGACAGGTTAAATATGTCAGTGAATACTGGGGCCAGTTGGTCGGCACAGACTTTTAGGACGCGGCCGGGGATGCCGTCCGGACCTGCTGCCTTCCTGATATTCACTTTTTTAAAGGTCCGCCTCACCTCATGCTCTGTTACCCTGAACACTGCGCCTCCATCAGCAGCCGACCCCCCCCCCCCATTGCCGTGGCTTGTGAGCTGGTGTTGTTATTACCAGCATCAAACCTCGCATAGAAGGTATTGAGGTCATTTGCTAAGGAGATGTCACTGTTCAGTTTGAGGGAGGCGCCTTTGTAGTCTGTCATCGTTTTGAGCCCCTGCCACATAGCTCTAGAGTCAGCTTGTTCAAACTGGAGTTCAATTTTATCCCTGTAGCGCCGTTTGGCCTCTGACACTGTCCTCCTTACGTTGTATCGCGCCACCTTGTGGTCATTCATGTTGCCTGCCACTAGGCCGTCGTTGTATGCTTTGGTGCGCTCTCTCAGAGCTTCATGGACGGATTTGTCTACCCAGGGTTTTTGATTTGGGTAAACTCTCATTTTGGTAGTGGGGATTGTTTCTTCCACCATAGTACAAACATAGTCCACCACTGTCTCCGTGTAGACATTAATGTTATCTGTGTCGCGGAACACATTCCAGTCTGTGCAGTCAAACTCAGACCGGAGCGTCTCCTCTGACGTCAAATCCCATTTCTGCACCTCTCGCGAGACTACAGGAGTACTTTTGATTCTCTGTTTGTACACTGGTGAAAGAAAGATTGACGCGTGATCTGATTTACCAAAGCCACTATCAGAATGAGCCTTGTAGCCACCTTTAAATTGCGTGTAACAGTCATCTAGGATGTTACCGCCTCTGGTGTTGCAAGTCACATGCTGATAGAAGTCAGGTAATACCTTTCTCAGATTGGCGCACAGCGATCATGACCACATTTTATAAAGCTGTCCTAGAAAGCCTGGTGAGATATCGGATGGCAGCGTGGTTGGGTACGCTCACAGTACAGTGTAAGTCGAAGATTGAAAGGCTAGTGAACGCAGCGATGGAGGTGACCGGAAACACCAAGTATCCGTCTCTCCAAAATCTATCTTCGAGAAAGTAGTGGTCAGCCAGGCACAGAGAATTCTTATCTCGCATATGAAGTTCTTCCCGCAGGGAGACGGTTCAGAGCAAGTAGATCGCTCTCCTAAATAACACTAGAGGTCTATTCCTTTGAGGTGCCACCTAACAGTGGGCTGTCACCTTTTTCTTTCTTGTCCAAGTCTTAATTTGTTGTAATTTAATTAGGGCAGGGTGCAATATGAAGCTTTTTGAAATGAGTTGACCTACTTATGTATGGTTGCACCATAATACAATAATACCTAATTCATGTGCGAGTACTTTTTCGCCCTTTCTTCTCTCTCTCTCTCTCTCTCTCTCTCTCTCTCTCTCTCTCTCTCTCTCTCTCTCTCTCTCTCTGTGTGGTTAACGTTACAGTAACATTCATGTTTTTTTAGGAGCAGCAGTACTGTTAGGCTACTGCTGGCCATTCATCAAGCGAGACATTGCTGATTGTTTATTTATTTTATAAGACTATGACTACCAACTGCCTAGCCTGCCATGTATCAATCTTGGATGTAATGATAACATTACCACATTGGCTGTTTCGATGGCTCATTGATTTAACTACTGTAGCTAGCAAGCCAAGTTACTTACCGTTCTTTGTGCAGCTTCAAATGTCGAACGAAGTTGGAAGTTGTTGCGTCTCCGACCCGTCTGTGATTTTCGACCCGCACGTTTTGCATACTGCAAATTTTTTGTTGACCACCACGTTGTTTTTATTTTATTTTATCCACTTTTTCTCCTCTTTTTCTATTTTTCTCCCATCCCAATTTCGCTGTGCCAATTCTCCCCTCCCCTGTCTTGAACGTTGCTCGCATATGCCCCCCACAGGCCGGTCGTAGGGAGGATAGAAGCCTTGCATCACATGTCCCCTCCGATACATGTGGAGGCAGCTTGTCGCATCTTTTCACCTGCCAGCGCGGACTCTCATTGGCGAGGTGTAACGTGTGGGAGGCTCACACTACCCCCGCCATTTCCTGTCTCTGCTGTGCAGGCGTCCCCCAACCGACCTGTAGGAGTCGCTGTCCACAACGTCCAGATTACCACCCATCGACTTCCACCCGCCAACTCTGCCAATAGGGAGGTGTAGTCCTACGTCACTGGTTGTTCCACCCGTATAGGGATTTATCATTGGGAAAATGGATTATCGGCTATTGTAACAATTCTGCCGCATGAACAGTGGCAAGCTTTCCATTTTGCACAAAATGAGTTCCCTTCTACCACTAACATTATTGTTTAAGCATTTTTGGTTGAAATAAAGGTAGTTATAAGGTTTTTAATTTGTCGTTAAAAAAAAGAGCTACACTTGCTGTGTGGCTCAGCGGAGTAGCAATACAATCATCAAATTTGCTGACGACACAGTGGTGGTGGGCCTGATCTCTGCCAACGACGAGAGGGCCTACCTGGAAGAGGTCAAGGTCCTGGCGGGATGGTGCCAGGAAAACAGCCTCTCCCTGAACGTCAGCAAAACAAAGGAGATGATTGTGGACTTCAGGAGGTCGGGGGTCAAGGACTACAGCCCCCTCAGCATCGACGGGGCACCGGTTGAGAGAGTCAACAGCTTTAAGTACCTCGGAGCCTACATATCCGAGGACTTGACATGGACCACACACATTGACAGTGTTGTGAAGAAGGCACGACAACGCCTCTACTTCCTCAGGCGCCTAAGGAAGTTCCAAGTCAGTCAGAAGATCCTTAAGAACTTCTACTCATGTACAATAGAGAGCATCTTGACCGGCAACATCACCTCCTGGTTTGGGAATAGCACTGCACAAGACCGAAGCAGACTACAAAGAGTGACACGTTCAGCCGAACGCACAATTGGAGGGGGGCTCCCCACCCTCCAGAACATTTACAACAAGCGTTGCAAGGGCAAGGCTAAGAGAATCATTAAAGACTCCAGTCATCCGAACAACTGCCTCTTTGAACTGCTGCGGTCAGGCAAGCGATACCGGAGTCTCAAGGCGAGCACAGAAAGACTCAGAAGAAGCTTCTATCCCCAGGCCATCAGGCTGCTAAACGAACAATGAACACTACACAACAACAACCACCAAACGCACATAGCACACACATCCACACGCACACACTCACTTTAAACAAACACACTGTAGCACCCACTCCACACACTTTATAGCACACACCCACTTTAAACAAACACACTGTAGCACCCACTCCCCACACATTATATTTATTGATGAAGGATTGCACTACAACTCGTACACCTTACTGTAAATTGTACCTAAATTGTACCTCATCCCATTTCTGCTTTGCACTATATAGTACTGTACATTAGTACACTGCATAGTATTGTATATTATTATATGGTAACTCAGAACATTGTACATATGTCTATACCGAACACTGTGACCTCATTTTCTTCTTCTAAATTACATGCACTATGTTATTTGATACTATCTTGTCTAGCACAGTCTCTGGAGCGTAACAGTAAGAAGCATTTTGTATGAAAGTATTCTGTACTTCTGTATGACAACTATTAAAGAAACTTGAAACTTGAAACTTGAAACTTACCAGTAGGCAGCCTGTTGTTCACTAGGCAGCCTGTTCAGTGCTGTCGCCTGATCCACGTCACGGCCAGCTGATACCACGCTACCTAGCTAGCTAACGTTAACGTTACCTCGCTAAACGTACTAGATGTTAGCAATGTCTACTGTCGTTAACCATTTTAAATCGGGCCATGTAGAGGCGTTTCAGGACCAAGTAAAATGTACAGGTCCTCTTCTCAGACCTGTGCACTGCATGCATCATAGCTAGCTACAGGTCACGTCCGGCTGATACCACAATAGCTAACTAACGTTACAAACTCAAAAACCTTATAACTACTCAACTACTCAACTAACTACTCAAAAACCTTATATATACTGTTGTGTCCATAAGTTCCCTGGCAGAATACTTTGTCTGTGAGGACAAAAGTAAATAAGAACGATATATATAACGCTGTATAGTAGGGCTGCAACGATTAGTCGACATAATCGACGACGTCGATCATAAAAACTTGTCGACGCAGACTTCTTGCGTCGATTAGTCGTTTAAAAAAATGTATTACTATTATTATTATTAAATTTATTTGCACTACCTATCTTTGTGAAAGTGGCTTCTCAGCTCTGGTCCAGCTGAAGACTTCTTAGCTTAACATAACAGACCGACAGTAAGTTTGGGGGAACTGGATAACTGGGGATGTTGTTTGGTCCTGACAAGAGTCTCAAAGTCTGGGGTGATGGTAGACAAAGCAACTCTGAGGTCATGCTCAATGTCTAATCTGTTCCTCTGCTCTGTCTTCAGCTGGACCAGAGCTGAGAAGCCACTTTTACAAAGATAGGTAGTGCAAAAAAAAAATTATTATTAAAAATTATATATAATTATTTTTTTAATATAATTTTTTTTCGATTAGTCGACTAATCGGAAAAAAAACCGACAGATTAGTCGACTACCAAAATAATCATTAGTTGCAGCCCTACTGTATAGCATATTCTCTAAAAAGTATACAAAGAGGAGATAACTATTTTAAATAGGGGCATGTAGAGCCCGCCGTAAAAACAATAACGTTATACACTATGTACAACAAAACAATGATTTACATTAGTATTTATTTACAGTGATTTAATATGCAGTGAATACAAATAATGATAACGTGGTTGTTGCTTTTAGAAATGGTGTTTGGCTTTATCTGATAAATGGATATGATCACCAGAGAGATACTAGCCACAGATTCAGGGTCAGTTATTTTCCCATTATACGAATTGTTAAGCTTATCGAATGTAAGGGAAATCTGATCCTAGGTCTGCGACTAACGCCAGGCGTCTATGCTGTGGTGACGTCAGTCAGCAGCGCCAAATAGCAGTGTAGTTTCCCAGCGAACGAAAACATAAACGTTGTTATTTTGCTACCTTTACGATTAATTGCGAATATTTTCATGTTGAGCTATAGATTGTGGATTAGGGCTGACCCCTATTAGTCGTTTAGTCGACTAATCCAGTGGTTCCCAAAGTCGGGGTCGCGACCCAAAGGTGGGCCGCGAGCAGCCACGGATGGGCCGCGAGATGATTTAAAAAAAATAAAAAAAAAATAAAAGAAAATTAAAAAAAAACATTATTTTTTATTTTTTATTTTTTTATTTTTTATTTTAATTTTTATTTTTTTTGTCAGGCCACTGAACTTAGAAGCAGGCCAGGACAGTGTTTCTAGTTGTATTCTAAAATTCTATTCTATAGTATTCTAAAATGTGACTATATGGTTTTATATTAACTTAATAAATAAACAAAAACGAAAAATCTACTTATTTCAACGAACATTTCAAACTAAATAACAGATTATGCACATAAAACGCTGAAAACAACCGAAGCAACAATAGTATTTTAATGAGGCTATTATTATTATCATTATTATTTTGCAACAAGTTAGCCCTCTCATAAATAGCACATAAATGAATAACTAACTTGAACTAACTTAATAGGATTGAAGTGATATTTGGCTTAAAAAATCGGTCGCATGACAAAAAAAAAAAAAAAAAAAAAGCCAGACGATGTGCATTGGGCCGCGGCTCTCTGACGCCTTATTTTCTGGGCCCCGGCCTGAAAAGTTTGGGAACCCCTGGACTAATCGGTCGAAAGGAGCCATAGTCGACTGCCAACCTCTTAGTCGAAAAATTTAAAAAATAATACAAATAAAATTAAAATCTTTTTATCTTTCTTTCCAAAAGAAAAGAGGCCTAGAAGCGTGGCTAACGCTAATGGCACGCATACCAGAGGCTAACTGCCTACAAAAACAGGCACAGAGGCACTGAAAGAGGATTTCACCCATCTAATGAACACACTAGACAAATATCAAGATGTATCCATCAGTGGACCAATTGCATGCTTTTGCAGAGGACAAGAAGCCTTCAGTCGACTCCTTCAGACATTAAGCACCCCCCACAGCCCAAATGAAAAAAGCCGTAGTCGAACCCGGTGTCTCTTGTGTTGGTGACGAGCGCAATGTCCGCTGCGCCACCCAGCCGCCCCCCACCACGTCGTTTTTATAAGCAAACGAAGCAATCTTTGGTATCATTTTCCACTGGATCCGTCGTTCTGAATTGTAACGTTACTTCTTCTTCGTGTGGTTCTCTCGCGCAACTTGATTGGATGCTGTCGGATTGTTTCAAACAAAGTGGATCTGGGAAATGAAGTGTCTATTAGCTGGAAATGAATTAATTCACGGCACATTTAATAACATAATTTTTTATCGTTGGGCATGGGGGAAGGTATCAAGTCTTCTCAAGTCAAAAGGCTCAAGTCCAAGTGAAGTCACGAGTCATTGGTGTTAAACTCAAAGTCGAGTTGAAAGTCTTTTTTGGGGGAGCTCCAGTAGCTCACCGCGTACCTCGGACGCTATTTCGGCGTCGGGGACAACCGTGGATCTGGGGTACACGAGTTCGACTCCCGGACTCGCCGTATTTTCTCAGTGTCTTTCCCCCGATCTATACCCCATTCAACCTGTTTCTGTCGGTCATGCTTGACCAGAAAAAGCGATAAACGCTAAAAGAACCAGCTGACTGGTCAAAGTAAAAAAAAAAAAAAAAAAAAGTCTTTTTTGATTTTGTCAAGTCTAAAGTCATCAAATTTGTGACTCGAGTTCAAGTCATGTGACTCGAGTCCACACCTCTGCTAAAAAGCTATTTATCATTTTTGGCTGGTAAAAAATCTGCCTGGCTGGTATTTTTTTATTTTTATTTTTTATCTACCAGCCACCTTGGCTGGTAAGCCAAAAAGTTAATTTTGTTCCCTGTATATATCGTTACAGATATATGAAATTGGGGGCGGCTGGGTGGCATAGCGGAGATTGCGCTCGTCACCAATGCAAGAGACTCCGGTATAGAATCCCAGTCTCAGCATTGCCTTCGGCTTGGGCCGGCCGTCGTACTGGCTCATTTGGCAGAGTCAGCGGGTGGAAGTTGATGGGTGGGGATTGGACGTTGTGGACAGCGACCCCTACAGATCGGTTGGGAGACTCCTGCACAGCAGAGACAGGAAATGGCGGGGGTAGTGTGAGCCTCCAGGTGACAGGCTGCCTCCTCGTGTGCCGGAGGGAACACGTCATGCAAGGCTTCTATTCTCTCTACAACCGACCAGTGGGGGGCATAGTCAAGCAACGTTCAAGACAGGGGAGGGGAGAATTGGATACACGAAATTGGGATGGGAGAACAATTTTAAATAAGGAGAAAATGTGTGTGGGGGGGGGGGACACACACACACACAGATATATGACATTTTCCATAGCGTGATATAAGGTTTGATCCATAAGGTGACACTTAAATCTGTCATAACCTGAGACTAAAGGGGCTTTAGTCCCGGACAAAATTTAAACCGACCATAACCATAGCCATGATGTAACCACTCCTGCTCCAGAAACTGTTGACTAACTGGTAGGGCTGTACCGAATGCTTCGAAGCTTCGAAGCTTCGATCATAATGTTGACATTCGAATTCTAAATCAACATTCGAATTATTATTATTATTATTTTTTCAATCTGTTTAAACCAATGGGGGTTTTCTTCACAGTTAGGCTACACTAATATTATAATATTATACTATAAGACGTCACCATCACTTTCATACCAACCGTGCCCTTATTGGATTATTTATGTTGACGAAACTGATGAGTTATATTCATTAAAGAAAGTTGATTTAATAAAAGAAAGACTCATTTAATCAGATGAATCACTTTATTCAAATTGAGGATTTAGTTTGAGAAAAAAGGGTGCTTGAAACAAGCACAAAGTGGTTTAAGTCTAGAACTGTAGACCACTCTGGACTACACTGTTCTTAAACTATAAAACCCAGCTACATACCATTATAAACCTCTTACATGATAATTAAACCTGGATAAAATCACCAAATTTCTCCTTCCTCTGACACTCTTCTTCATCCAGATCGCTTTCTTGTCAGGCCTGGGAAGAAACCAAGAGGCTTGGATGGAAGAAAAGGTCTCTACTGTGACCAGTGTGGGAAAAGCTTCAGTTCAAAGATGAATCTCAATAAACACCAATGCATTCACACAGGAGAGAAGCCCTTCTCCTGTGACCAGTGTGAGAAGAGCTTTAGTCATCGGAGTAGTCTGAAAACACACCAGATAATTCACACAGGAGAGAAGCCCTACTGCTGTGACCAGTGTGAGAAGAGCTTTAGTCAACTGGGTAGTCTTAAATTACACCAGAGAATTCACACAGGAGAGAAGCCCTACTCCTGTGACCAGTGTAAGAATAGTTTTAGTCGACTCAGTAATCTGCAATCACACCAGAGAATTCACACAGGAGAGAAGCCCTACTCCTGTGACCAGTGTAAGAATAGCTTTAGTCGACTCGGTAATCTGCAATCACACCAGAGAATTCACACAGGAAAGAAGCCCTACTTTTGTGACCAGTGTGAGAAGAGCTTTAGTCGACTGGGTAGTCTTAAATTACACCAGAGAATTCACACAGGAGAGAAGCCCCACTCCTGTGACCAGTGTGGGAAGAGCTTTATTCATCTGCATAGTCTGAAATTACACCAGAGAATTCACACAGGAGAGAAGCCCTACTCCTGTGACCAGTGTAAGAATAGCTTTAGTCGACTCGGTAATCTGCAATCACACCAGAGAATTCACACAGGAAAGAAGCCCTACTTTTGTGACCAGTGTGAGAAGAGCTTTAGTCAACTGTCTCATCTTAAATCACACCAGAGTATTCACACAGGAGAGAAGCCCTACTTTTGTGACCAGTGTGAGAAGAGCTTTAGTCGACTGTCTGGTCTGAAAGCACACCAGATAATTCACATTCACACAGGATGGAAGCCCTACTTTTGTGACCAGTGTGAGAAGAGCTTTAGTCGACTGTCTCATCTTAAATCACACCAGAGAATTCACACAGGAGAGAAGCCCTACTCATGTGACCAGTGTGAGAAGAGCTTTAGTCATCTGATTAGTCTGCAATCACACCAGATAATTCACACAGGAGAAAAGCCCTACTCCTGTGACCAGTGTGAGAAGAGCTTTAGTCAACTGAGTACTCTGCGAACACACCAGAGAATTCACACAGGAGAGAAGCCCTACTCCTGTGACCAGTGTGGGAAGAGCTTTAGTAAGAGCGAAAATCTGAAAACACACCAGATAATTCACACAGGAGAGAAGCCCTACTCCTGTCACCAGTGTGAGAAGAGCTTTAGTCGACTGTCTCATCTTAAATTACACCAGATAATTCACACAGGAGAGAAGCCACATCATTGTGGTTTGTGTGATAAGAGATTCAGAACATTAGCTTATTTGAGTAAACATGAGAAAATTCACTTGGGAGAGAAGATTCAGGGAAATGTCAAACCTGTCGGTTCATAAACAGGCCCTGAAGGTGTTGGACAAGAAACCCTTTCGCCACCACCACTGTACCATCCTCCAAAAACATGCCCTACTAAGCTGGGAAAACATGCTGAAACTAAAAGATGCCAAAAATCAAACACGGTCTAGCCCCACCACCTCTCTCACAGTTCTTAACAGAAAGCAGCAGGTTCACCAGAACAGTGCTAGAGGGACATTTCATCATCCCAGGTAGAAAAAGCGCATTTAGCGAATCAGCCTTCTCCATCAGAGCTGCAGAGTTCTGGAACACCATCCCATCACATATCCGCAGCACTAATACACTCAGGTCCTTCACACACACACACTCAAATCATGGCTGTTACAAAATCAGGTATGTGACCATAACCATTAGCAAGTCACATCGCAGTCCAGCTGCCCAGCCCCAGTATGCTTGCCTACTAGCCTGACTGTCCTTATTGTGATTATGTGGTTATATGATTATGCATATGTGTGATTATCATATGGTGTGCCTGCCATATGTGTGCCTGCCTATACAGTGTTTATACATGTATAGCTTTGATTTGTCCCTGTACACTGTTTTTATTTTTATTCAATTTTATTAAAAAAAATTATAGATGCACAAAATGCCTAGAGAGTGAATGTACAGAATATGTGTTAAACTGTTTTTATATTAGCTTTAATATCCTTCTATTTTTTTCCATTTTTTTCCTGTTTCTTTTCTGGCTTAAACATCTAGCCCAGGGACTATACCTGAAAACGAGCAACCCTGCTAATGTTGGCATATTTACAGTTTCTTTTATTTGTATTAATTTATAAATGTATAAACTGTTGATTAATATGCACTGTCCCTCAAATAAACTGACTAAACTAAACCTGCACATTCTTAGGAGATAAATCCTACTGATGTGACCAGTATTAGAAGAGTTACACTCATAATGATGCTCCTGAAATTATATCAACGTCATTCACACAGAAACTATACCACTGTGGGGGAAACCTGAAAACTAGGTACCATTTTAACTAATGTAGCAGGAATTTAAAACCATCCAAACTGATAATACACAACACACTGGGAACAAGGTCTACTATTGTGACCAGTGTGGGAAACGCTTCAGTACGCCATTACAGCTATCAGTCCATCAACAATCATAACAATAATAGTGGTAGTAATATTTGGTTGTTCTTTTGAAAATGAAAAACGACTACCAAGAGCTTTTGACCTGCACAGCTCTGTGAGAGAGAAGCAGTAAGACACGGTTTTCATTGACGACAACAGTTGTGTTTCTGTCGCTCTGAGGAGTGAGACAGACGGTGTGGATGTTCCTGGGACAATAGTCATGATATAAGAGTGAACACACATTTATTTAACCTTATTTTACCAGGTAGTCACTTGACATCAATGATCTCTTTTTTGAGCAAGACCTGGGCCCTGTTCCTCGTACCTGGCTAACTGAGTTAGCCGGATAATTTTCAGCATAGCTTGACTTAAGCCAGACCTTTCCGTTCCCCGACGCTCGATTGTCTAAATCACTATGACAACAGATCAAAAAGTTTGAACCTGGTCGAGGGCAGAGTTTAGTTCAGTTAGCTGGATAAACCACAGCCACACCCTCGCAAAGAAATGCCAGCTCGCTTCCTGAAATAATTCTCAGTCTAGATCCCATTATACCATTCTGAATTATGTTTTTGTGCTTCGTTTTTCTAGAGGGGGCTTTTGAAATGTAAAAGAATAGACCTAAAATGCTGATACTAAATTTACTTTGTCCTAAATAATGCACGTTATATATACGGCGCTCGTGAGGTGCGGTATACACATTATGTGGTTATTTTAATAACGTGCAGCATTGCAAATGTGAATCCCGCTGGGATGTTTTTAATGAATGAAACCTATCGCTCGTTTGGCTCTGATTCCTTTCATATTCTCCGCTGTGGATGTTTAACGGGGCGCCTGGATTTAGTTTCATTCAAGCATAAATTGAAGTCTTCATGCATGGATTGTGGATATGAATTACGACGAATCTGAATATGTGGATTGTTGAATTGTCACTGTCACTCACACGTTATTGTGATGTAACTGGGATTAAAATGTTTGAGGAGATGCGCTGTTTGATTTGATGACGTGGACTTGACTTGAGAAAATTAATGAGCAATTGCAAGCCTTTGATGTTTTGATGAATGCATTTGAGAAAATGCATTTATCTGTTCAAGCACTGTTAGTGTTATTTGATGATGAACAAGAAGGTGATTAACATGACTGGTGTCACTGGTATAAACCAAAGGTTAATCAATTCAATGCATGTATGGATGATGTCTGAAACAGATTAAAACCTGATTAATAGTGAAACTGTAGCTCCCTCCAAGCCTCTTATTTCGGGGGTCGAGCCTTGAAAACTTTTGGAACCATGTATTTATATATAAAGTACATGATACCTAAGCCGAGCTCATACAGTACAGATATCCTCATAAGTATCTATTAATTCGTATCAATTAGATGCTCTTTGGGCTTGTTTTTATCTACTTATTCTGAACGGGTTTAACTAATTATTACAGCCGTACTGTATTGTACCCATTCTGCAATCTTTTAATAAAGTTTTAAATCAATCAATCAATGCCGTTAGAAAATCAGGATTTCTGCGATCGACACCTGCTGTCTTTTCAGGTGAGGCGGCCGCGCGCAATTATCCTGAGTATCAAGTCTGGTTCGAATTAACGAGACTGAATCAGCGTTCGAGGAGCAGGGAAAGTGCGAATTCAAACATCGGGTTAATTGAATCTGGATAATGGGACTTTTGATCGACTTAGTTGAACCAGGTACCGGGAATAGGGCCCTGGCCAAAATGGCAGCAAAACAAAAACAAACATACAATACACAGACAGACAGAAAAGGCAAGGGGATGCATTTGAGCTGCAGCAAACGGGATTGAATGGGATTGGGGGAGATTGGAGGGTAGGGTAAAAAAGGTAGAAAGAGGAGGGAAGGTGAGGCTTTGCAGGAGGTTGCTGGGGAGAGAAGGTCAAGTTAATAAATATAAAATATAATACCACATTGTTCTGGTGTTTTAAATACTGGGATCATAGGAACTGTCTGACCTCAGTATGGGGTGACCAGCCAAAAGCCAAGATTGTTAACAAACACACTTTGTACACACTGGAGGGGAAAACTGCTTCTTGTATGGATTTTTATATATTAATGTAGATACTCGTTTTTTTTTTATCCAATGTCACACATATTGTCAACATTCCTAGTACTACACAATAAGTGTTTAGTGTTTAGTAATGTTCCATGTATTGTCTTCATTGGTATTCTATTAAAGGAATGGATGTTCCTTATATGAATTTATCATCTTTAGTGGTTTTTATACCATCTAACTGCTTGTGGGTTTATGGAAATTGCAGAGCAACCTGTTGCACAAGTAACTAACTATTTTGTCATTGTGTGTATATTGACAGAGTAATGGCTGTACTATTGATGAAACTATCAAAACGTTATAGTTAGAAACTGGCCCCGGTAAATGTCCAACCCCCCCACCCAACCCCCTCCAATGTACAGTTTCTTCCCCTTCGAATGTATATATATATATTTGTATGATCTCTTTCTCAAACAGTACTGTATATTTGTATGTCATAAATGTCTTGATGAAACAGTACTGTATATCTGTATGTCATAAATGTCTTGATGAATTGAAAATGGGGGACCCTGATGTAAACGAGACAAAAGTATTTTTCTGGTCTGCATCCCCTTAAAGGAAAACTCGAACATTTTGGGAAATTAACTTATTTAACATCTTCCCTGGAGTTAGACAAGAAGATACATACCTTTTTTGTCTCTGTGCGTGCATTTAGTTTTGGGAACAGTTGCTCCGTTAGCGTAGCTTAGCTTCATCACTGGAAGTGAGACAGGACAGTAGCCTGACGTTCCCTACAGGTTTGTTGATATTCTCATTCCTTCAAAGGATCCGAACCGATTGAAGTTTATGGATACCATGACTTAAAATCCTCTTACCTTGACGATTAAAAGACTCCCCAATTTAGAAAACAGTAATCCAATGGCTGGTATTGATAATATACTACTAACTACTGGACGCTCTGAGCTAACCGGAGCTAACACAGAACAGGATGGTAAAGCAAATATAATGACTTCCTTTCTGGGGTTTTCAAAATAAAAGTGTGACGTTTATAGCAGCGGAAAACGTTTATTTTGTACATTAACGTTAACACGAACCTAAACTAACTTTAGGTTAGTTGTAACGTTAGTTTAGGTTTGTGTTAACGTTAGATAATGTACATAATAAACGTTTTCCGCTGCTATAAATGTCGCACTTTTATTTTGAAAACCCCAGAAAGGAAGTCATTATATTTGCTTTACCATCCTGTTCTGTTAGCTCCGGTTAGCTCCGAGTGTCCAGTAGTTAGTAGTATATTATCAATACCAGCCATTGGATTACTGTTTTCTAAATTGGGGAGGCTTTTAATCGTCAAAGTAAGAGGATTTTAAGTCATGGTATCCATAAACTTCAATCGGTTCGGATCCTTTGAAGGAATGAGAATATCAACAAACCTGTAGGGAACGTCAGGCCACTGTCCTGCCTCACTTCCAGTGATGAAGCTAAGCTACGCTAACGGAGCGTCTGTTCCCAAAGCTAAATGCACGCACAGAGACAAAAAAGGTATGTATCTTCTTGTCTAACTCCAGGGAAGATGTTAAATAAGCTAATTTCCCAAAATGTTGGAGTTTTCCTTTAACAATTGTTTGTATTGAGCCGTACTGTATTGTACCCATTCTGCAATATGTTAATACAGTTTTCAATCAATCAATCAATCCCTTTGCAGTTTGAGTGAAATGGATGCCTCTTCAAAAATATGTTGTCACATGACCAACTTCTTCTATGGTTTTCTAGATAACAGGGGTGGCACTACTTGCCCCTTGGCACAAATGACCCCACTCTCCCCTATAGGGTTGGAATCAATTCACTTTAAATTCAATCAATTAAAAATCAAAACAAGTTGTTTACTTTATGATGATAGAACATCCATTCACATTTACTTGTCATTAGGTTGGATAGTAAAACCTTTTCATGACAGAAGTTGTACAATATTTTAAATAAAATCTACATCTTGAATTAAAAAGTGAATTGATCCAAACTCATTAGAATGTATGATATGCTAATAATATGGGGCGACAGTGAGGTAGAGCAGTCGTCTGGTAATCCGGAGGTTCCCGGTTCGATTCCAGCTCCTCCCAGGCAGCGTGTCAATTCTCTTCGGTTCAAATAACAAACTCAGCAAGACCGACGGCTTCTCAGTTACAGTGGGTGACAATATTGTCACAAGGAAAGATGAAATTACATACCTGGGTTCCATCCATCCTAGAGGCAAATATTTCCTGTGACAAAATGGCATCCAATGTAATCAAAAAAGTCAACCAACGAACTAGATTCTTGTACCGGATCTCCTCTGGTAAACAAGAATATCCTGAAGACTCTGGCAGGAGCACTCATTCAAGGGTACTACGACTATGCTTGCACCTCATGGTACCAAAGCACCTCAAAGGCGCTAAAAACAAAATTACAAACATCACAAAACAAACTGGTCAGACTACTGCTTGACCTTACTCCTAGAACCCACCTCACCCCTGCCCACTTTGACAACCTAGGATGGCTTAGAGTAGAAGACAGAGTACAGCAACTTGCAATGGGCCTGGTCTACAAGATTAACAGATACAACACTACACGACTAAGGTACCCATGTACATGTCAAAATACTTCCCAAAGGTCAGTGAATACCACGACCACAACACCAGAGGAAGCTCCACAAATCATGTTAAACCCAGATTCGGCTCAAACAAGGGACTAAACACGTTTCGCAATTATGCCACATCAATGTGGAACGCCCTACCCACAGCTGTAAAGGAATGTGAATCACTACCCACTTTTAAAACCACTCTCAAGGAGCACCTACGGGAGACAGCAATTCGAAACTGGCCCCTGTAAATGTCCTAAAATGAAAATTACCATAAATTGAATTACCGTTAAATTGAACACTTATTGTTTTACTTTAAACAATGTGAAAATAGCACATTATAGGTCAACAGTGCTCTTATTTTACATTCCACAGACCAGAAGACCTGACCTGACCACGTTCAGGTGTTTAGACAGATATCTTGTGTTGTGTTTATAGACGGTTGTGTTCCCTGTCAAACAAGCACTTGCCCGGTCGGGCAACCGGAAAGCAAACTCTACCCTGCCTGAACGTTTTATTTACCTGCAAGGGACAGGTGGGCAACTCTTAGTGTCAACGCCTGCCATATGCTAATGATAACACTGCTTCGGTACTTACCAGCAGTAATGATTAAGCAGGTAGACCATGACCAGAGAACACAGCCATGAACAGGCTTTGAACAGAGAACAAAATCAACAGAACTCCATATGCTAATGATAACACTGCTGTGATACTTACCAGCAAGCAGGTAGACCATGAACAGAGAACACAGCCATGAACAGAGAACAACATGAACATGCAATCAACAGAACTGGAACGGGCCATAAACAGAAAACTAGGCCATGAACTACGAGTAGGGTTGGGCATCGTTTGGATTTGAACGATTCCGGTTCCGATTCTCCATTTCGATTCCTGTTTTAAACGATTGTCGATTCCGATTCTTTGAGGTGCAGGTCAAAACAGGTCACAGCTTATTTTTTTTGAAAAATCTTTAATTTTTTTCATACTATTCACATTGTCAGTTGACTTGATACAGTTTAATTTGGTTGCTGTACTGTAACTAGGGTATTAATTGACAAAGTAAATATATATATATTTTTTTTAAGAATAGAAATTAAGAATCGAAATGCAAATATGTTACTTCCGGTTCCAGAACCGGAAGTTAGGAACCGGTTCCTATTAGAACCGGTTCTCGATGCCTAACCCTACATACGAGTCAAGTGAATAACGTGACTGACGAGAGCACCCACAGGGCTCCAGTACAGAGGGCACCCATTTGGGAATCAGATACACCCCAAAAAAAATATGTGAATGCATCTAAAAATTATAATTGGTTGCACCAGTGCACCTTACATTTAGCAGGTCTGTCTATGTGTGTGTATGTATAGGTGCACCTGAATTATGCATTACTGTACATGAAAAAGTTAGGCGCACCGTGCAATCAACTAAAACGTTTAGTACTCTGGAGCCCTGAACAAACACCGCCCTTCCACCATTTCACCCTACTCTTAAACTGTGGGGCTTTTCATTCTTCTTCAGTGACCTGTAGCAACAGGCTCTGATGCTGACTTCACCTGTCAGCCTGTCTTTATTTGAAACTGTCAGGCATAAAACATGACATGATGAATAACAAGATAGTTTGACTTTTGGCAGCTGGGTGGCGCAGCGGAGATTGCGCTCGTCACCAATGCAAGAAACTCCGGTCTCGAATCCGGGTGTCAGCATTGCCTCCGGCTTGGGCCAGTCGTCATACTAACTCAATTGGCTAGTTAGAGGGTGGAAGTCGATGGGTGGGGATTTGGACGTTGTGGACAGCGACTCCTACAGGTCAGTTGGGGGATGCCTGCACAGCAGAGACAGGAAGTAGCGGGGGTAGTGTGAGCCTCCCTTGCGTTACTCCCCGCCACTGAGAGTCCGCGCTGGCAGGTGAAAAGATGTGACAGCCTGCCTCCTCGTGTATCGGAGGGGACATGTGATGCAAGGCTTCTATCCTCCCTACAGCCAACCAGTGGGGGGCATAGTCGAGCAACGTTCAAGACAGGGGAGGGGAGAATTGGAAATATGAAATTGGGATGGGAGGAAAATAGAAAAATAAGGAGAAAAAGTGGATAAAAAAAAACAAGATAGTTTGACTTTTGATTGATTTAATACTTTATTAGCAGTTTGTATACAAAAAGCACATGCCAGTACAGTTCAATACAGGGTCTGCTAAGAGGATTTAAACCCAAGAAAGCAATATGGCTTGTTTACATTGGGGTCATTTGTCAACACAAATTGTAAAGGAAAAATGTACAACACCTTCATAATCGAAGATATAGCTGGACACATAGTTTAAAACCCTTGTCCAGCAAAGAGTTCGATGCTTTACTGCTCGCTTTTGCAATCCTGTGGACATCCGTCACTTTCATCCTTGGTAGCTCTTCTAAGCATCTGGTGTAAAAAAGAGCCATGGGATATTGAATGAATGCTACTCACAGCACAGCAGGTCCCTGTATGCAAAAACGAGATGTGAAAGGATTAGATTTTCATAAAGAATCAGTCTATTTTGAGAATCACACATAAAGAATGCTGCATTCTTTTAGGTACAATGTCTTGCACATAGAAGTACATTTGACTTGGTGAGGTTGGTGATGTATAATACAGCCTGCAGATAGCATTACAGATAGCATTACATGCAGGTAAACAACAGGAGAAAAGACATGCATGCAGCATAATAACGCTTCCCAGATCGGCATAACATGATAAAATGTCTTCTGATTATCAAACAAGTCCATATGGGGGTCTAACAAACGCGATGGTGACAACAGCAATTCATTGATCATGTCTCCCATAATAGGGAGCATGTCTATGTTCCCCGGGTCCTATGTTCCCCGATTGATTGAATGAATGACTTTATTTGACAATATAAAAAATTGATTGATTGATTGATTGAAAATTTTAGACCACCAGCCCTGATTCCAAACTCTAACCTTAACCAACTTCGAAAGAGGGCCTAAGCTTAACCAGTTCGAAACAAGGCGGACATTAATAATTAATAAAATAATAAAAATTAATAAAATCTTCAATCAATTAATCAATCAATCGGGGAACATAGGACCCGGGGAACATAGGGATGATCCCTCCTGGCCCTGCCTGGTTGTGGAGCAGCAGTTAGCCCGTCCTGGCCGCCTATATTCGAATACCAACCGCGAATCTGATTGGCCACTGACGTTTCTGGTCATGTGAGATGTTGTGCACCAATCGTGTGACGGCAAGTTCTTTCGCCGGTTAAGCTTAGGCACTCTTTCGAAGTTGGTTAAGGTTAGAGTTTGTCTTAGAGCAGGGCGATAGAACGCCAGCCCTGATTCCAAACTCTAACCTTAACCAACTTCGAAAGAGTCGCCTAAGCTTAACCAGTGATAAACTAGGCGTTAGGTAGTTTGCTGCTGGTCGGGGCGGAAATGGGCGCGTCACGCGATTGGGCGCACATGACACATGACCAGAAACGTCAGTGGCCAATCAGATTCACAAAACGCACAAAACGGTTGATATTCGAATAGACGCGTCCTGGCCCTGCCTGGTTGTGGAGCAGTCAGCCCGTCCTGGCCCTGCCTGGTTGTGGAGCAGCAGTCAGCCCGTCCTGGCCCTGCCTGGTTGTGGAGCAGTCAGCCCGTCCTGGCCCTGCCTGGTTGTGGAGCAGCAGTCAGCCCGTCCTGGCCCTGCCTGGTTGTGGAGCAGCAGTCAGCCCGTCCTGGCCCTGCCTGGTTGTGGAGCAGCAGTTAGCCCGTCCTGGCCCTGCCTGGTTGTGGAGCAGTCAGCCCGTCCTGGCCCTGCCTGGTTGTGGAGCAGCAGTCAGCCCGTCCTGGCCCTGCCTGGTTGTGGAGCAGCAGTCAGCCCGTCCTGGCCCTGCCTGGTTGTGGAGCAGCAGTTAGCCCGTCCTGGCCCTGCCTGGTTGTGGAGCAGCAGTCAGCCCGTCCTGGCCCTGCCTGGTTGTGGAGCAGCAGTCAGCCCGTCCTGGCCCTGCCTGGTTGTGGAGCAGCAGTTAGCCCGTCCTGGCCCTGCCTGGTTGTGGAGCAGCAGTTAGCCCGTCCTGGCCCTGCCTGGTTGTGGAGCAGCAGTCAGCCCGTCCTGGCCCTGCCTGGTTGTGGAGCAGCAGTTAGCCCGTCCTGGCCCTGCCTGGTTGTGGAGCAGCAGTTAGCCCGTCCTGGCCCTGCCTGGTTGTGGAGCAGCAGTTAGCCCGTCCTGGCCCTGCCTGGTTGTGGAGCAGCAGTCAGCCCGTCCTGGCCCTGCCTGGTTGTGGAGCAGCAGTCAGCCCGTCCTGGCCCTGCCTGGTTGTGGAGCAGCAGTCAGCCCGTCCTGGCCCTGCCTGGTTGTGGAGCAGCAGTCAGCCCGTCCTGGCCCTGCCTGGTTGTGGAGCAGCAGTCAGCCCGTCCTGGCCCTGCCTGGTTGTGGAGCAGCAGTTAGCCCGTCACGTCGCCCGGGCGGGGATCGGCTCTCGTAACATGGCGTCAGGGGTCTGCGGCGATGTCGGCTAGCCACCTGACCCGTCTTGAAACACGGACCAAGGAGTCTAACGCATGCGCGAGTCAGAGGGTGCATCAAACCCCGTGGCACAATGAAAGTGAAGTCTGGCGCGTGTCTGTCTGTCTAACTGCAGGCTCCACAACCAGGCAGGGCCAGGACGGGCTAACTCTTTTAATAAAAGAGCACATAATGCTGTTGTGAAGCACTTTGAGCTGCAGTTTCTGTATGAAAGGTGCTATACAAATAAATAGTTTATTTTTTTTTTGATCAAATTTTTTTATTGACATTCTCACAAAACAAGACAACACATTAACCACAATCACAATACATAGAACTTCACAAGAAAATAACAAAAACAATAATAATAATGACTAACAATTATACAGACAAAAGAAAAGAAACCAGAGTTCAACCTACTAAATTAATTCCAAGGGGTACTATCTAATAAATGGTCTTTCCCAGTGTTCAGTCCCGATTCCCGGCCGTGTGACCCTATATTAATAAAACGTACATCTCCAATCCACCACAAGGACCATTTTTTGGGGGGGAACACGACCTGAAACCAGAGCAATGAACCTTCATGAAAAAACAAAAACCTGTAGGTGTTCCATAGACTCACAGAGACCGTGTAAAAGTGGCCAAACAGTGAAGAACTAGTTAAATAGCTGCCCCCCCATAATATCCCCAGCTAAACTCAAGATGACAAGACAAGGGACAAGACAGACAAAAACATTTCCTCCTCCCCCTCCCAAGAGACCGCCGGACTCACCCGAACACGCACCCCAACCCCGCTCAGCCGCACACTGCGGTCTTTACCTTCTCAGCTGCTGCGAACCACAGGTCAATTCCAGCCTGCCCCACCCCAATCACCCGGGCTGTGGATATCTCAAGATAAATCACATCCAATAGAGTTAGGGACCAGTTAATCATTGTAAGCTTCTCAGGCTCCTTCCATCTCATTGCTATCAGCTTCTTCGCTGCTGTGACGCCCGCTAGGACAACCCTTTTCAGTTGTACGGAAGCGGGTAGTGTCGTTATATCGTTCAGGAGTAGCGTAACAGCTGTGAATGGGATAGTTAAGCCACACAGATCTGAAAGTTTGTCCGTTATTGACCTCCAGAAGCGGGCCACTGGTGGGCAATCCCAATACATATGCATATAAGTGCCTGTGGCCTTTTGAGAGCACAAAGTGCACCGAGAGTCGGTTATCAGTCCCATAGCAAATAGCTTCCTAGGTGTAAGATAGGTCCTATGAATATAATTAAAATTAATTTGCTGGTGATTGGGGTTGCGGGAAGATAATGCCACATTTGCCCAAACATCATCCCAGTCAAACTCGGGGTCCAACTCCGGGATATCCACACGCCAGATTGTATCCAATGATAAATTTTTATACGTGGATTGAATTAAGAGCGTATAAAAGTCGGAGACAAACCCTCTGGATGTCGTCCTGTCCACTATGAGCCTGAGGAAGGGGTGTGGGTGCAAGGCTTGAGCCCACGGTACGCCATGCGCCCTCAGTGCTGACCTTAGTTGAAGGTAAAGAAAGAAGGACTCGCCGGGAAGATCATAAAATTCTCTTAAGTCCTGAAACGCACGGAGGCCGTTCTTATCATAAATATCCTCCAGAGTATGCACTCCCCTCCTTTGCCATTGAGGAATATTAACCGGCTTGTGTCCAACAAGTAATTGCTGGTTATTAAAAATTGGAGAGTCCAGGTGCCAAGGGCATTTAACCCCACACGACCTCTGTACATTACGCCACGTTTGGATCACGTGAGTTATGATCGGTCCATACCTCAGCCGGCATTTCGCAATAGAGACAGTGGAGTACACTACATCCTGCAATCTTAGCGGAGACACCGCCGCCGCTTCTAAGGAGCGCCACGATACAGCCTCTACAGGGTCTAGCCAGCACATCAGAGGTCTCAGTGAAAAGGACCAGAAATAAAGTTTAAAATCAGGGATTGCGAGGCCCCCATCTTGTTTCCTACGTTGAGTAGTAGCCCTTTTGATTCTCGGGCGTTTGTTATTCCAGACAAACTTAGATACCATCGATTGTACCTTGCGCCAGTGGTCTATTGGAGGGGGCAGGGGGAGCATTGAGCTAATAAAATTTATCCTAGGCAGGATGTTCATTTTGATTATGGAAGCCCGGGCTTGTAAGGAGTTAGGAAGGGACGACCACCTGTCTAGATCCTGGCGTATTTTATCATAAGTACCCGTGAAGTTGTACTTAGTAGTTTGGTTCAGCGTGGGGAATATCTCTATGCCCAGGTATTTAAAATGTTCTACTATGGGGATATCAGCTGGTAGTCGTACCGCCTTGGCCAGTTCATTAAGAGGTAGGCAGGCTGATTTGTTCCAGTTAATCTTAAAACCTGACAATTTACCAAAGTCGTCGATTATCCTCAATAATTTTGTGGCCGACCGGGAGGGGTCGTCCATGAAAATCAGCAGGTCATCCGCATAGAGAGCAATTTTGTGTGGAGTATTGTTGACCATTATGGGGACGATGTCCTCCGATTGCCTAATAAATTGGGCCAAAGGTTCGAGGGAAAGCGCGAACAGTCCCGGGCTCAGAGGGCAACCCTGTCTAGAAGATCTGGAGACTGGAAAGAGTGTGGAACAGTTTTTGCCTGTCAGTATCATCGCAGACGGCGAGGCATACAGGACTTTAATCATATGAATAAAACTCTTTCCAAGACCCATGACCTCAAGTACCTTCCACAGGTATGACCACTCAAGTCTGTCAAACGCCTTCA
The DNA here is from genome assembly GCF_963971535.1 of Notolepis coatsorum. Lineage (NCBI taxonomy): Eukaryota > Metazoa > Chordata > Actinopteri > Aulopiformes > Paralepididae > Notolepis > Notolepis coatsorum. The sequence goes on along the minus strand of NC_140172.1, from coordinate 148,026,621 downwards.
TGGCATCCAAAGACATAACTGTGGATGGAGTTGTATTGTCTTTACTGTTATCGATTACATGCAACAGCCTCCTAAGATTATCTGCAGCCAGACGCCCCGGGATAAAACCAGTTTGATCGCAGTGTACCAATACAGACATAAATCTCTGCAGGCGACGGGCCAGCACCTTGGCAAACACCTTTAAATCGGCCCCGAGAAGACTCAAGGGTCTATAGCTACCACAATCATTGGGATCTTTGTCCTTTTTGAGAAGTAAAGAAATCAACGCCATATTGACATCTCTTGAGAACTCCCCTTGTTCGATAGCGTAATTGATCATATCGAGCATCAATGGACCCAGTTGGTCCCAGAAAGCTAAATACACTTCGGGTGGAATACCATCCCAGCCTGGCGCCTTACCCCTCTGCATTTCAACAATAGTCTCCCTCAATTCTACGAGAGTAATCGGTCTCCCCAGTTCCTTGGCCTCTTCCTCAGAAATGTGGGGTATCTCAAGCCCGCCAATGAACGATTCAAATCTAGAGTCATCCAGATTACCCTCTGAGCTATATAACTGTGAGTAAAACTCTTTAAAAGTGTCATTGATCTTTTTCGAATCAGTAGTGACTGCACCCTGGCTCGTCCTAATCGAGGGGATATCTGAGAAATGATCATTTGAGCGTATTTTCATTGCCAATAGATGGCTAGGTCTGGAGCCGTGAAAATAGTAATTTTGTCTTGTCCTATGTATCAAAAACTCAGACTGTTGTTTAAGTATGGAGTTTATTTCTTTTTTGACTATCTTACGTTGTGTGTTTAGTCGTTCATTATAGTCAGTTTGCAAGGATGCGTATAGGTCCGCATATAATGATTCCAGTCCTTCTAGCTTTTTTGACCGGGATTTTCGCAAATTGGAGGCAAATAGTGTGACATGACCCCTGATGAATCCTTTCAATGCGTTCCACAGGACCCTAGGGTCTTCTACTGTGCCAACGTTGATCTGCAAAAATTCAGCTAGTTTACTCCTGAACTCAGAACAGAAGTCATCGTTCTTTAGCAAGGTCGAATTAAAACGCCATCTGGGGGCTCTTGCGGAGAGCCTGCCAAAGGTTGCCGTAAGGAAAATCCCCTTGTGGTCTGAGAGAGCCAAGGGAACCAATGAGACATCGAAACTATCAAACATATTAGGGGACGCGAATGCATAGTCAATTCGAGAGAAGCTTTTGTGTCTGGCTGACAGGTGAGAGTAATCTCTGAGGGTGGGGTTGCATAAGCGCCAGAGGTCTGTGAGCCCCGTGTCTTTGGCCCACATCCTGAGGGCCTCAGAGGCCCGTTTCTGGTCGCTCGTTTCAGAGGTCCCGGACCTATCCATCTCCGCATCCCAGCACGCATTAAAATCGCCACCCACAATGAGAGCGTATCCATTAAGTTCCAACATATTCTTCGTGATTGTATTATAGAACGCTGAATCAAATGTGTTAGGAGCATACAATGCTATTATAGCCATCTTCCTATGCAAGAATTCAACTTTTGCTATAGTAATCCTTCCCTCCGTGTCCGACCATACATCCAAGATTTTGATATCAAGGTTACGTCTTGTAACTATGACTACTCCTTTCGTCTTATCATCGGCTGAGGATGAGGAGATAACGTGATATTGCCGATTTGCCAGTCTTGACACGTCACCTACCATTAAATGCGTCTCACTAAGGAGAGCAAGGTCAATATTTCTCCTCTTCAATAGCCAAAGGACACTGGCACGCTTGTGTGGGGCGTTAAGCCCTCCTGCGTTCCAAATTAAAATATTCAATTTAGCCATGGTCGAGCTTGTATAAGTGCGTAGAGAACATACCCGTGCAGCCAGGCTGAGTACAGAGGTGCCGATCCCGGCGGGCCCGGACGGTCAATCCCAGGAGTTCAGAGGAGGAACACTTACACATATATAAGACAACAGTACATAGAACACATAAAAATACCACCCCAGCTACAGCCCCCCCTCCTTCTACTCTAAACCCTAACCCACCCGTCCTACTATAAGTTCCTCTATACCCACTCTCCAATCCCCACCCTATGCCCCATCCACTGAGGATGGTCATCTTCCTATCACTTCCCACTAGAGACATGGATCAATAAGACGCTTCCCACTCCCACCCCCCTCTAGATAAACCCCTAAGTAAACCCCCACTAGTCCAATAAACACAAATATTATAAAATAAAATTCAATAAAGATATCGGTCGAAAACCACCTGAGCCCTGGCCCCAACATGAGACAACCATAATGGTAAAAATAGCCATTATTAAATAATAACTCCGCATCAACCTGCAGCCCTCTATTTCCGAATCTGCGCTTCAACATCACATTGTTATAGCCCAAAAAGGTATAGGAAAATTCAATACAAAATTAAATTAAAGCATCCCAGCCGATAGTCTAAGGCAGGTTCGGGTCACAGGTTAATTGTGCAAAATTGTGTGAACAGTGTCAATTAAACAATGACAAAAAAAAAAAGGAGGAAGGGAAAAAAATAAAAGGTTATGGTCAAAGTGCACCCCTTTAGCCGTCCCTCTGATCAGGCACAACGGCTGAAATGACCTAACCTATGTAAGAATAGAATTAAACACAATCATTCATTAATCAATCCGGGGATGGTAATAGGCAACACCTGACACCACCTGTCATCATACATTGTTTCAATAAAGATATCGGTCGGAGCAGTTAGTCCAAGGTAGGATCGAATCACAGTTAAATTGCTCATTCAAATGCCCTTAAAACAGCGACACTAATTATTATATAATTACTCAGCATCAACCCTGTAACCAACTACCTTGGAGTCTGCATATTAATGTCGCAACGTTATAGCATAAGTGGATCACGGAAAATTCAAAACACATTTAAGGCAGATTAGCAGTTAGTCCAAGGTAGGATCGGATCACAGTTAAATTGCTCATTCAAATGCCATTAAAACAGCGACGATAATTATTATATAATTACTCAGCATCAACCTGTAACCATCTACCTTGGAGTCTGCATATTAATGTATCAACTTTATAGCATAAGTGCCTCACGGAAAATTCAAAACAAAATTAAGGCGAGTCAGCAGTTAGTCCAAGGTAGAACCGGATCACATTTAAATCGCGCATATAGATGACATAAAAACAGCGACAATAGGAAAGAAAAAAGAAAGGAAGAGAGGGTAATGGCTAGAGTGCAAGCCATATAACCATATAGCCATGAAGTGCAAGCCATACCCGACCCAACCTGTTATCAAATATTGTATATGCATATTCAACCGACCTTGGCATCTACTTTGGATCACCAAAGCTCAAAACAACCTGGATATAAAAATAAAAAGCATACCAGAAGTTAGTTAGGGACTCGGTCACTCTTGAACTGTGCAAACCAATGTCCCTTTGAGCAGCAACAGCAACCAAAATACGTAACCATTAACGAATGTCTCAGCGCAGACCATAGTCGAAGCCCGCTGGCTAGCCCGAGGCTAGCGCGTAAGCTAGTGACGAATCCGGATAGCACGTTAGCCTACTATGTACATTGTTCAGCTAGCTCGTTAGCTTCCAAAGAGGCGATACACAAGTACGACCATGAGGTCAGCTTTAGCAAGTAACAGAAGTCATTGGGAAGCCCCGCTAGTTGGATGGGCAGAGGACAGTTAGCATGTCTGGGCATGACAGCAAGTGTTTGTGAATAGTCGACCTAATCAATGTATATAGGCCCAAACCGCCAAGTCACTCACCCTCCATAGATATCAAGCAACAGACTCGGGTGTCTCCGCGAGATATTCCTTCGCTTTAGCCAACGACCAAAACAAACGCTGACCACCGACCTTCTCCAACACAGATAGTTTCGCGGGAGCGAATAACGTGGGCCTCAGGCCTAGTTTCCATAGCTTAGTCAGGACCACCTTGTACTCGGCTCTCTGAGCTTGAACCTCCGGTGTAAAGTCCTCGAAAATGGCCACTTTGTGATCGCCAATCCTCAGAGTACCCCTTCTGGTACGAGCCGACCGCATGATGATTTCTCTCTGTTGGAGTCTGTTCAGCTTGACTATGATGGGCCTCGGTTCTTTGTTCACGCCGGGAGAAAACCTGCCCGCTCTGTAGGCCGACTCACAGATAGGAGGCGAGGGGAGGACGTCCGTCCCTAGTATCTTCTGCAGCAGTTCGGGCATGGTCTCAGAGAGACGGCCTTCACCGCTGGTCTCCGGTACTCCAACAATCCTGACGTTGTGGCGTCTATCCCGGGACTGCATCTCCTCCATCGCCGACTGTAGTTTGTTGACTTCAGCCTGCCTAGCCAGCAGGGCGGATTCAAGACCCGCCATCTTCTCACACTGTGATGATACCTCCGTCGTTAGCATGGCTAGTTCGTTAGCATTAGCCGATGAGGCAGCGTGAATCGTCTCCATCTTGTCTGTCAGCGGGACTACCGCCAGCCGTATTTCTTCTGATATCTCACGACGGAGGCTGATACAGAAATCCGCCAACACTTTCTTCTGTGCTTCAGCGATGCGTGCCTCAGATTCTGCGTGTACTTTCTTCTGTGCTTCAGCGATGCGTGTCTCAGAGTCTGCGTGTAGCTTGGTCATGACCAAGAGTACAGCTTCGCTTAACTCCCCGACAGCGGGAGACGGTGCGGCCATGCTCGGCGGTGTCGGTGTCGTGCCTAATTCTTTCATGGCTCTGGTTTCCACCCCCGCCATCGTAGAAAGTCGAAAAAAGTTGGTGAATGTATACTAAACACGACGACCTAGCAAACAGATAAAAAACAAATAAAAATAAAATAAAGACTAATGGGGAGAAACGTATATTCAGCACGGTAGAAGGGAGCTCCTGTGAAACACGTCTACTCCATGATCGCTCAGCTCCGCCCCCTCACAAATAAATAGTTTATTATAATTATTATTATTATTATTATTATTATTATTACTCTAACAACTCACCTTATAGGACGCATCACTGTACACTTTACTCACTGATTGGTTGGACTTCACTGACTACACGCAGGTTGCAGCACTGGTATGTTTTTATATATAAGGCTGTTCTTGGTCAACTTCATGGTACATCAGTTCCAAGCTTGAATTAATTCAAAACTCCCTCAATCTCAGATCCAGCACCTGGATGCGCTTTAAAATACCGCCGGTGCGGACTGAGGCATGTAAGCCTATTTTATTTTGGTCCTTGGGCCTGGAATAACCTCCAGACACGTCTCAAATTGGCCTCTCTGATCTCCTTGTGTTGTTTTAAACCAAAAATATCGGAAATCCTTTCCACCTACTGCTCCTGCTTTAATGTTGAATAAAAAAATGTTGGTTTGATTGCTATTGTTTTATTGTGCTTGTATTTTAAATATCGGTTGTACGGTAGTCTACTGTATGTGTATTTTGTCTTGTTATGTATGTTTTGTCATAATTCGTGCTCGCCTTCTTGGCCAGATCACCCTTGAAAAAGAGACCTCGGTCTCAATGTTTTTTTTTTTCCTGCAGTAAACGCAAAATAAATGGTCTGGTATCACTTCACCTTTCTGGATCTAGACGTAGTCTCTGCTGTCTCCTTTTATATAAAACCAATAAAGCGGTTTCCACTAAACAAGGTGTTTTCTGTTTGTCTGTTAAGCGGTCAGATAGATAGATAGATAACAGTTGAGCTGGAGAGGTTCCAGTGTGACTGGTCTGAGGTCAGATAGATAGATAACAGTTGAGCTGGAGAGGTTCCAGTGTGACTGGTCTGAGGTCAGATAGATAGATAACAGTTGAGCTGGAGAGGTTCCAGTGTGACTGGTCTGAGGTCAGATAGATAGATAACAGTTGTTCTGGAGAGGTTCCAGTGTGACTGGTCTGAGGTCAGATAGATAGATAACAGTTGAGCTGGAGAGGTTCCAGTGTGACTGGTCTGAGGTCAGATATAGATAACAGTTGAGCTGGAGAGGTTCCAGTGTGACTGGTCTGAGGTCAGATATAGATAACAGTTGAGCTGGAGAGGTTCCAGTGTGACTGGTCTGAGGTCAGATAGATAGATAACAGTTGAGCTGGAGAGGTTCCAGTGTGACTGGTCTGAGGTCAGATATAGATAACAGTTGAGCTGGAGAGGTTCCAGTGTGACTGGTCTGAGGTCAGATATAGATAACAGTTGAGCTGGAGAGGTTCCAGTGTGACTGGTCTGAGGTCAGATAGATAGATAACAGTTGAGCTGGAGAGGTTCCAGTGTGACTGGTCTGAGGTCAGATAGATAGATAACAGTTGAGCTGGAGAGGTTCCAGTGTGACTGGTCTGAGGTCAGATAGATAGATAACAGTTGTTCTGGAGAGGTTCCAGTGTGACTGGTCTGAGGTCAGATAGATAGATAACAGTTGAGCTGGAGAGGTTCCAGTGTGACTGGTCTGAGGTCAGATATAGATAACAGTTGAGCTGGAGAGGTTCCAGTGTGACTGGTCTGAGGTCAGATATAGATAACAGTTGAGCTGGAGAGGTTCCAGTGTGACTGGTCTGAGGTCAGATAGATAGATAACAGTTGAGCTGGAGAGGTTCCAGTGTGACTGGTCTGAGGTCAGATATAGATAACAGTTGAGCTGGAGAGGTTCCAGTGTGACTGGTCTGAGGTCAGATATAGATAACAGTTGAGCTGGAGAGGTTCCAGTGTGACTGGTCTGAGGTCAGATAGATAGATAACAGTTGAGCTGGAGAGGTTCCAGTGTGACTGGTCTGAGGTCAGATAGATAGATGACAGTTGAGCTGGAGAGGTTCCAGTGTGACTGGTCTGAGGTCAGATATAGATAACAGTTGAGCTGGAGAGGTTCCAGTGTGACTGGTCTGAAGTCAGATAGATAGATAACAGTTGAGGTGGAGAGGTTCCAGTGTGACTGGTCTGAGGTCAGATAGATAGATAACAGTTGAGCTGGAGAGGTTCCAGTGTGACTGGTCTGAAGTCAGATATAGATAACAGTTGAGCTGGAGAGGTTCCAGTGTGACTGGTCTGAGGTCAGATAGATAGATAACAGTTGAGCTGGAGAGGTTCCAGTGTGACTGGTCTGAGGTCAGATAGATAGATAACAGTTGAGCTGGAGAGGTTCCAGTGTGACTGGTCTGAGGTCAGATATAGATAACAGTTGAGCTGGAGAGGTTCCAGTGTGACTGGTCTGAGGTCAGATAGATAGATAACAGTTGAGCTGGAGAGGTTCCAGTGTGACTGGTCTGAGGTCAGATATAGATAACAGTTGAGCTGGAGAGGTTCCAGTGTGACTGGTCTGAAGTCAGATAGATAGATAACAGTTGAGCTGGAGAGGTTCCAGTGTGACTGGTCTGAAGTCAGATAGATAGATAACAGTTGAGCTGGAGAGGTTCCAGTGTGACTGGTCTGAGGTCAGATATAGATAACAGTTGAGCTGGAGAGGTTCCAGTGTGACTGGTCTGAAGTCAGATAGCTAGATAACAGTTGAGCTGGAGAGGTTCCAGTGTGACTGGTCTGAAGTCCAACCAGTCAGTGAGAGCAGTGCAGGGAGGAGAAGAGTTACTAGTGTGTTGTTCTAAACCATAGATATATATAGAACACTAGATAGCTTAAGGCGGAGTCACCAGCGTCACTGAGCCGCCGCCATCTTGCCCAGGTCAGCCTTGAGTGAGAGTGAGTGAGCTGCACAGACAGTGTGACTGGTCTGAAGTCAGATAGATAGATAACAGTTGAGCTGGAGAGGTTCCAGTGTGACTGGTCTGAGGTCAGATATAGATAACAGTTGAGCTGGAGAGGTTCCAGTGTGACTGGTCTGAAGTCAGATAGCTAGATAACAGTTGAGCTGGAGAGGTTCCAGTGTGACTGGTCTGAAGTCCAACCAGTCAGTGAGAGCAGTGCAGGGAGGAGAAGAGTTACTAGTGTGTTGTTCTAAACCATAGATATATATAGAACACTAGATAGCTTAAGGCGGAGTCACCAGCGTCACTGAGCCGCCGCCATCTTGCCCAGGTCAGCCTTGAGTGAGAGTGAGTGAGCTGCACAGACAAAAATACTCGCTGAAATATTGACGGATTTACAAACGGGTTGGTTTGCTATAAACATCAAAGATGTAGTTATGATACTGCATACTTATAAAAATGTTTTAGATGTTTTTTTTACAAACTGCTTGAATCATAGCCACGTTAATAATGCTTGTAATAAACCAAACCGTTTGTAAATCCATCAATATTTCAGCGAGTTATGAGTATTTTTGTCTGTGCAGCTCACTCACTCTCACTCAAGGCTGACCTGGGCAAGATGGCGGCGGTTCAGTGGCGTCGCTCTCCATTGGCCGGCAGCGCGGGCAAGCTATCTAGTGTTCTATATATATCTATGGTGTGTTGCACCAGACTGCTGTAGCCATAGATACTGTAGCTGCTGCTTCTTCTTCTGTATTGGTGGTTGACATCCAGATGTGTTACATTACTACCATCTAGTGATCAACAGCAGTAACTGAAAAAACCTTTCTTTACAATCATTCTTAGTAAATCTGTATTTTTCAAACATTCAGTTAAAATTACATTATTCCTTCCATCTTCTGCTGGATCCCCTTGACTGTAAACTAATAATAATAATAATAATAATAATAATAATAATAATAATAATAATAATAATAATAATAATAATAATTGTAACTGAGGGGTACAATTCCCTGACTGTATTGATAAGTATGGTATCATTAAACCACTACCGCTTTATGTACTTTAACTACTGGCCATACAGTACACGATATATGAATATGATGAACACTTCCCACAATGAAATCGGTTCCAGTCAAAGATATTAATCAAGTATTTAATGGAGCAAAAGGTACATAGGATAGTTTACATTATTCTTTGAATGCACTTGTAAGGCAAAGGAGTATGCGTAGGCAAATCAACACTGAATGTCCATTCTCTGGTTACGCAGGAGGCAATTATACAACCTGGCTCTTAGGGAATTATATCTATGGTACACTAGTGATATAGCGGGATATACTGGAAGGGTCCTCCCGGTTGTAAGCCGGCAGGGGGGGTAGGAGAGCTGTTGGTAGTAGAACGTCTGGTCAACGATGCCTAGGGAGACTCCGAGTACAGGAGACAGTGCGATAGACTCTTGATCCGCAGACGAATACAGCTTGGTTCTCTTGTAGACTGTAGCTCTACAGTGAAGAAGAAAGCTAGTCGGCCTCAGGCTGTCTGAGGCGCCGACTCGACTTGACTCCTCTCGGGGTAAATCCAACACTCACAGGCGTCGGCGATTATCCGCTCCACAAATCACAGTACCAAAGCAAATATATATTCCAGCCGCAAAGGGCTATGCAGTCGTCGGGTAGGTTAATCCAGTGTACATGTCCATCCGGTCCTCGCCTAGATCTCCTCGGGTGAAAGCGCCATGTGGTCGGCCCAGCCTGGATAAGAATCTAGCTAACACGAGGAAGCGTTGGAGATGCTGGTCACTTTAGAACTCTAACCGCACGATGCACCATACACAATAGACTATTATTAACTTAATAAAAATACGTCGCACTCGACGGTACAGTGCCAAACTCTGACAATTCAGTTATTAATTCGCACGCGGTCTCAATGCTATTCTGGGGCCAAACAGGCCATACTTCACCGCACGTTGTATCGTGGGTGAGGCTTCACTTAGTGGGTAACAACAACTAGGTTAACTAACATCTGTATCCACCTGCGCTATATTTATATGCACGGTGAACAAATAGTGCCACTCTCATTTCTGTCGCCGTATCCCTGGGCAGAACCGGGGCAAGTACAGACATGTCGTGTCGGTGACTTTGAACTTGGCTCCGGGGGCTGGTCCCCTGGCGCCTGGTCCGTTGTCCAATAGGAGAATGAACTATTATGGGCTATAGTAGGCTAAAGGGATATTCCGTGTATATGTACAAGGAATATACAAGGGATATCAAACGATATACAAATACTATGCAATATATATCAATAAATAAATATATATATTCGGTTTAATCTGATCCTTCGTAACAGCCGCACCCTAATTAGTCCCACCTAATTAGCTAAGCAGAGACAGATTAACCGCACTGTCCACTACTCAATGTCTGCTGTGAGGGTCAGTCAGTTCACAAAGTCATGGGGTCATGGTCGTCATCGATAGTATCGGGGAGCCTTGGCAGTTCTATTAGCCTCGCCACGGGTCGGGTGTAGGTCCGCCCTTGGACGAGCACTTCGGCTGCTCGGACCTTTCCGTCGGCACCGGTGATCACTTTGCTTACGCGGCCAGCCGGCCACATAGCTCGGGGTAGTGACTGGTCGATAATCATGACGACTGTTCCTTCTGTCAAATTGTCTCTCTCTTTTACCCATTTCTGGCGGGTCTGTAGAGACGGTAGGTAGTGGAGTAGGAAGCTGTTCCAAAACTGGTCAGCCAATACTTGACTGTACCTCCACATTCTTCGGCCGTTCGCTTCTTCAGGCCTGTACATTGTCTGGGGTAGCGCGGGGTCCAGCCGCGCCATCAAGAGTGTGTTGGGGGTGACTGGGTCGACATCTGCTACATCACTTGAGACGTAACCGAGGGGCTTTGAGTTCAATACTCCCTCGATCTCCGTGAGGACTGTCATTAAGACTTCTTCCGCCACGGTCTGGGCCCCAAGCACGGCGTACAGGGCTGTCTTTATTGAACGTACTTCTCGTTCCCAGGTTCCACCGAAGTGAGGTGCGTTCGGGGGATTAAACTGGAAGTCAATCTGGGATGGAGCGAGGTGGGTCTTAAGTTCTGGGCCCATAGCTTGGAAGCTCTCTCTCAGCTCTCTTTCTCCGCCTTTGAAGTTTGTCCCGTGATCAGACAACAATGTAGACGGTTTGCCTTTCCGCGATGTGAATCTTCGGAAGGCCATAAGGAATGAGTCTGTGCTCATGGTTGGAAGGAGTTCGATATGTATCGCTCGGGTGGTCATGCATTTGAATACAATACCCCACCGCTTCTCGGTTCCTCTTCCTTTCTTTATATACAGCGGGCCGAAACAGTCCATACCGGTGGAGTGAAAAGGCTTGTCGCCGAGTCGGAGGCGACAGGGAGGTAGGTCCGCCATCCGGGGTATACTGGGCTGCGCTCGCCACTTACGACAGTCTAGACAGGTTCGCTGGAAGCGCCGCACTGCTTCTCTCCCTTGCAGTATCCAATAACGACGTCTGATCTCCGCGAAGACTCTCTGCCCCTGCGTGGTGCACATCCTCGTCGTATTTCTTTATGATCAGCTCTGTGACCTTGTGTCGGCTGTTCAAGACTATCGGGTACTTGACGTCATCCGGTAAGTCTGGAGCTCTCCGCAGACGACCACCCACTCTGATGAGACTATGGGCGTCGCTCTCGGGTGCTAGGTGGAGCAGTCTGCTGTCTGATGGGACGGGCTTTGCTCCCTGTAGACAGTCTAGCTCATCGGGGAACGAGTCTCTCTGGGCTCGTTGTAGTAGAAGAAGTTCTGCTTCTTCGTAGTCAGCTGCTGAAATGTCAGTAGTGGGCTGAACCTCTGGGTGGTGCCACAGAAATGTCTTTAGCTGCGCACTCTCTAGGGTGAGGCAATCGTAGAGAGCATCCTGACCGGAAACATCACTGCCTGGTATGGAAACAGCACGGCACAGGACAAGAAGGCCCTACAGAAAGTGGTGCGCTCAGCCGAGCGTACCACGGGTATTGCACTACCCCCCCTGCAGGTTCTATACAACAAGAGGTGCAAATCCAGAGCCTGCAGGATAATGAAAGACCCTCACCACCCCAATAACAGCCTGTTTCAGCTGCTGAGGTCAGGCAGACGCCTGCAAATCCCAGCTACTAGGACAGAGCGGCTTAGGCTCAGCTTCTTCCCCCAGGCCATCAGAGCCATGAACAATGTACATTGAGTGCTCAGAACATTGAACTGTCCACACACAAGCACACATGAACACACACACGACACGCACACTGTGCACGCTCACACACGAGCAGCCACTTAACACTTTAACATGAGCGGGCACACACTCATGTCGCACACACGCACACTTATGGCCAAAGGAAAGGACACTTTAAATTAGAATAACAGGAACAGTGTATTGCACTACCAAAGCTAACTAGCATGTCACACATGCGCTGTAAATAACTACGTACAGATACCGAGATGTCACTCCATGTTACCTGCTATCTGTTACTGCACAATGTTGTTTCTTCTTTTGATTCTATTATATGTACCACTGTATTGCACATCGTTGCGGGCAAGACCACCCGCATTTCATTGTATACCTGTATGCCGTGACAATTAAAACTCTTGACTTGACTTGACTTGATCGTCTATGTCGGGGTCTGTGGAGACGAGTGTGTTCAATCCACAGAACATAGATTTCTTGTTTTCGGCCTCCTCTTTACTCGCCTCCCGTGGGGTGGGTGTAGGCCACTCTTCTTCCGGGAGCTTGAGAAACTCTGGCCCGTCACTGTATAGGTTGTGACGGGTGAGGTCATCCAGGGACATTCCCCGGGTGATGACGTCAGCTGGGTTGTGTTTTGTGTCCACATACCTCCAGCTCGCTACTTCTGTTAACTCTTGAATCTCTGTGACTCTGACTCCCACGAAGACCTTGTATCTGCACGAATCAGACCGGATCCATGTGAGTACTGTCGTGGAGTCTGACCACAAGATTGTTCTTTGCACCGGAATGGTGAGTTCACTTTGGATTAACGTGGCGAGCTGCGCTCCTGCTAGGGCTGCGCAGAGCTCTAGACGCGGGATAGATTGTTGCTTTCGTGGGGCTATTCTTGAGCGAGCCAGGATGAAAGCAGTATGTATTTCTCCTCCCTCCTCTCGGGCACGCAAGTAGGCCACCGAACCGTAGGCTACTTCGGAGGCGTCGCTGAAGACGTGCAGGTCCATCTGGCATGTCTCTGGCCTCACTGTGGGTGGGAAGTAGCTGCGGCGTATGTTGACACCTGGGAGTGAGCTGAGTTCCGTCTCCCACTCTCTCCATGTGGATGCAAGGTGTTCGGGTATGGGGTCGTCCCAGCCCTGGTCCTTGTCCCATAACGCTCTTACAATCATCTTTGCCCTGGTGGTGTAAGGTAGAATACATCCTAACGGGTCATATTGTCTGGCGAGTGTTCTGTATACACTCCGTCTGGTGGTCGGTAGTGCCGTCGACCTTCCCTGCTCCTTGGTCAGGGGTGTGTGTCTATAATGGAGCGAGTCTGTTTTGAAGCGCCAGACTAGTCCTAGTGTCATTTCTTGGGCTTCTCCTGGGATGGTCGCCATCCAGGTCTCGCTGCTTGCTGCCTTGTCCTCGGGGGAGAGGCTGCGCAATACTTGCGGGTCGCTGCTGGCCCACTGCCTAAGATCAAAGCCGCCTTTGATCAGGGAGGCGCGGAGCTTGAGTAGAAGAGCCTCGGCTTCTTCTGGCGTCGAGACGCTTTGCAGACAGTTGTCCACGTAGAAACTATTTCCTACACTTTGTCGGACCTCTTCATCTGCTGCTGGGTCCTCTGCGACGTGTTTTTGCAGTGCAAACGTAGCACAGCATGGGCTGCATGTGGTTCCGAAAGGGAGGACTTCCCATTGATAGATGGCTGGTTGCTCATCCCCGATCCTCTCTCTCCATAGGAACCGCAGCAGGGGCTTGTCCTCTTCCACTAGTCTCACCTGCAGGAACATCCCTTTGATATCGCCGCTGATGGCCACCTTGTCCTGGCGGAAGCGTAGTAACACGCCTAGTAGAGAGGGGCCGAGTGTTGGGCCGGGCAAGAGCTCTTTATTCAGATTTTGTGATCCGATCTGGTAGCTGCAGTTGAACACAATACGATCCTTGCCGTTGTGGTGGACTTTGTGGTGCGGCACGTACCATGATTCGGTCGTCTGATCGGCCTCTTTAATGTCAATTTTCTTTATGTGTCCCGCTGTGATTAGCTTGTTAATCTCAGCGCAGTACACAGTCTCTTGAGCGGGGTCTCTGGCTAGGCGCCGCTCTGTGTTCAATAGATACTGCTCCGTCGCTTCTTTTGTGGCGTGGAAGGTGGGCATATCCTCTCGCCTCAGGAGTGGAGTTGCGTATCTCATCACTCCGTTGACTCTCTTTGTCCCTTGCTCGAGGAGGGCTATAGCGTAAATGTCTTCTTTGGAACGAATGTCTTTCTTTTCGTTCTTAAAGGGCATTGTCTCTAGTGTCCATAGCCTCTCGACATGCTGTAGGAGGGTGGTGTCTTCTTCTGTCACTCTGGAGTGGAGGCAGTTAGTGGCTGCTGTTCGGTTAAGAGACTTAGCGAGGGGGCCTTGTAATGTCCATCCTAGGCGGGTCTCGACTGCTGCAGGACAGCCTCTGGGTCCTGTGTGGACCCGGTCTATCGGGACTATGAGGTCTGCATGGTCGGAGCCTATCAGCAGGGTCGGGGTGGCACCGTCTATGAGCGGTATAGGTAGTTGACGCAGGTGCACATATTTATCCATCAGCTTGGCGATGGGGTAGGTGTACTGCGACAGGCCTATTTCTTGGCTGGTGAAAGCATTAGTAATCCTATACCGTCTCTCTGGCTGCCCGCTTGCTGCGATAGTGAAGGAGACGTTCTCGCCCTTTATCGTCTTTAGATCTCTTCTTATTGTCCGAATCGTCATCTGGTTTTCGCTCCCCCGCAGCCCCAGCTGGGCCGCAGCGGACGCGAGGAGAAGGGTCTTCTCTGACCCGTCGTCAAGGACGGCGTAAGTGTCCATGACCTTATCTTGGTAACTCAGTGTTACGCGGACCACCTTTAAGAGCACCTGGGCGCCCCCGCTGCTAGCGGGGTCAATGTACATAACACTTGCCTTTGTGCTGCTTGAGGGTGCAGGCTTTCTTCTGTTACTGTCGTGTAGGACATCTAGGTGGGCTCCGTCACACCGACTACACCTCTTCTTTAAGCGGCAATCGGCTGCCATGTGACTGCGCGCACATCGGTAACAGCGTCGGTTGGACTTTATCCATTGACTCACTTCTTCAGCGGTCATCTTCTTGAACATGTCACATTGTGACAACCAGTGTTCCTTTTCGCAGTACGGGCACACCATCTTCCACTTCTCTTTCATCGAGGGGGTACTGTGGTTCTTGCTGCTCGGTACTGATTCTGATTGGTGCATGACAGTCACCAATCTTCGGCCATCGTTTGCTCTCCTAGGTCCCTCTCTGGAGCTTGGTGTGCTCCGCACGAACGTATCCAATCGTAGGCTGCTGACTTCTCTCGCCAGGAAGTCGGCTAGGTCTAGGAGGGATGTCTCGGGACCGTTAGGATCACGGTGGTCTCTTTGCCGCCTGAAGCGCTCTTGTCGGGCGGGCGGAAGCTTCTCTAAAATCCTCTCGACATTAGAGTTTGCGTATAGTTCGTGCATACCCTTTTCTCGTTGCGCCCCCAGCATCCCTACCAGGGATTGTACCTTGATAGACAGGTCGTCTAGTGAGCGATTGTCTGTTGCTGGGGGTAGGCGGTCAATATGCCTTATCTCTTGTATTACGTAGTCCCATATGCGTCCATATCTTTGGTCGAGTGCTGCTAGGGCCGCTGTGTATGGGGTAGTAGAGGTGGCATAGGCCAGCGCTATATTGTGCGCTCGGGGCACCTTGAGGTGCTTCAATAGGATAGCATACTTGTGGCGTTCATCAGCTACATCAGCCATCATTGTCTCTAAGCACATCCGTAGCTCCGTGTACTGTGCTCTGTTCTCATGGGTGAAGTCTGGAAACGTCGGTGTGCCAATGTATGATGCCGTAGATGGCTGGCACATCGGTGAGCGTTGGAAGAGAGGCCTCCTAGGCGAGTCTCCTCTTACGCCTCTCGGTGGGCTGGTCCCAGCAGGGTACCATGGCCCGCGTATCCAGGTGCTATTCCTCTGGGCTGGTCGTGCGTCAATCTCACCCGTGAATTGAGTCGGGGGTCTGTAGCGCAGAGCCGCGGGGGTAGAGCCTGGGCTGTACTGGACCTCCTGGTCCTGTGGAGTACTGTGCTGCTGTCGGGCTTGACTCTCCTCCTCTCCCTCTTCTTCCTCTGTCAGGTCCTCTAGATCCTGTAGTCGTCTATTTAGCCTCTCCGCGGTGTATACCGTTCCTTCCTTGTAGCTGGGTCTCACTGGGACCGGTCGGGGAAGGAGTTCGGAGGGGGGTATAGGCTCTCTCTGGTGGTCGAGCTCAGGGTCGCTTGATCGGTTAGGGGAGGGTGCCCTTGACCCGTGTCTTGACGAGGCCCTGGAACCCCGTGCGGAGGGAGGGGGTGTTGCCCTGGCGATCAGCTGCTCCATTAGCTGCGCTTGTAATCGGTCGCGCTCGGCTTCGCGCTTGGTGAGAGCGATGTCGCGCTCTGCTTCTCTTTGGGCACCGGCAGCGGTGCGCTGGGTGTCGGCCCGGTCCCTTGCCATATTCTCTTCCGTCTGAAGGCGTCTAATCTCTAGACGTATACGATCTTCGTCGCTCCGTTGCTGCGCTTGAAGGCGTTCTCTTTCCATGGAAGAATGTTCGCGCTCGCTAAGCGTCAGTGCTTGGAGCCGATCGCGCTCTGTTGAGGCTGCTAGGCTGGCGAGGAAGGCCTGTGCCAGCATCTTGTCCGCCTCGCTGGGGGAAGACGCTGGTTGAGGTGATCCGCTCCTGGCAGTACTCGTTGGAGATGCGTTCTCCTGCGGGGAGTCCTGGAGCTCTATCTCCTGGGCGCTCTCCTCTTCTTGTACCGGGCAGAGTTCCATCTCTGGAGGGTTGTCTTCCTCCCGGAGCTCTCCGGGGACTACTTCTTCGGTCTTGGCGGGGGGTAAAGTCGTGTCAGTTCCCTCCTGGTCCCCACCGTGAGCTTGGTCAGTTACATTAGAACCCACTAGGGCCTCTGTTGGCGGGGTAGCCTGGTTGATAGGGTCGGACATAATTTTACTTTCTACTTTTTCCACGTTTACCGTCTGTAGAAGGCTAGGTAGTATACTGGCAGCGTAATCCTCTAAGTACTGAGGTGGCTGCCGTCTACGCCACGGGCGATCTACTTTAGGAGGACCGTTTCGTGGAGTGTTCATCATAGGCCATTTCAATATTAATACCACTATATTAATATTACACTAGTTACCCTAGTACAATTCCCTGACTGTATTGATAAGTATGGTATCATTAAACCACTACCGCTTTATGTACTTTAACTACTGGCCATACAGTACACGATATATGAATATGATGAACACTTCCCACAATGAAATCGGTTCCAGTCAAAGATATTAATCAAGTATTTAATGGAGCAAAAGGTACATAGGATACTTTACATTATTCTTTGAATGCACTTGTAAGGCAAAGGAGTATGCGTAGGCAAATCAACACTGAATGTCCATTCTCTGGTTACGCAGGAGGCAATTATACAACCTGGCTCTTAGGGAATTATATCTATGGTACACTAGTGATATAGCGGGATATACTGGAAGGGTCCTCCCGGTTGTAAGCCGGCAGGGGGGGTAGGAGAGCTGTCGGTAGTAGAACGTCTGGTCAACGATGCCTAGGGAGACTCCGAGTACAGGAGACAGTGCGATAGACTCTTGATCCGCAGACGAATACAGCTTGGTTCTCTTGTAGACTGTAGCTCTACAGTGAAGAAGAAAGCTAGTCGGCCTCAGGCTGTCTGAGGCGCCGACTCGACTTGACTCCTCTCGGGGTAAATCCAACACTCACAGGCGTCGGCGATTATCCGCTCCACAAATCACAGTACCAAAGCAAATATATATTCCAGCCGCAAAGGGCTATGCAGTCGTCGGGTAGGTTAATCCAGTGTACATGTCCATCCGGTCCTCGCCTAGATCTCCTCGGGTGAAAGCGCCATGTGGTCGGCCCAGCCTGGATAAGAATCTAGCTAACACGAGGAAGCGTTGGAGATGCTGGTCACTTTAGAACTCTAACCGCACGATGCACCATACACAATAGACTATTATTAACTTAATAGAAATACGTCGCACTCGACGGTACAGTGCCAAACTCTGACAATTCAGTTATTAATTCGCACGCGGTCTCAATGCTATTCTGGGGCCAAACAGGCCATACTTCACCGCACGTTGTATCGTGGGTGAGGCTTCACTTAGTGGGTAACAACAACTAGGTTAACTAACATCTGTATCCACCTGCGCTATATTTATATGCACGGTGAACAAATAGTGCCACTCTCATTTCTGTCGCCGTATCCCTGGGCAGAACCGGGGCAAGTACAGACATGTCGTGTCGGTGACTTTGAACTTGGCTCCGGGGGCTGGTCCCCTGGCGCCTGGTCCGTTGTCCAATAGGAGAATGAACTATTATGGGCTATAGTAGGCTAAAGGGATATTCCGTGTATATGTACAAGGAATATACAAGGGATATCAAACGATATACAAATACTATGCAATATATATCAATAAATAAATATATATATTCGGTTTAATCTGATCCTTCGTAACAATAATAATAAATTCATAAAATCTGTGACGATCTCAAAGTGCTACAGACCTAACGACAGTGTCATAGATGCATAGCATGGACTGGTCTCACTTCGCCACTAGGGGCAACATGGCTAAGTGTGATTGAATGACTGACTGACTGCTTGAATGACTGCGTGGACGAGTTAGTGACATCACTGGCATTACACCGGAATCTGTGAACCATCAGAAATGGTGACCTGACAAAAGCTCCTCCATTGACAAAGTTCTCACACACACACACACACACAACTTTAACCCCAAATTCAGTATCTGTGAAAATTTGAATATTACATACCGGTAGTATAAATAAATAAATAAATAAATACATTATAGAAATGCCGGCCTACTGAAAAGTATATATGCACTCAATACTTGGTCAGGGCTCCTTCTGCATGAATCAATGCGGCGTGGCGTGGAGGCAAACAATATACTTCCTCAAGATTCAAATGTATTGAGATGCACCAGTACATCCTGTACAGCAAATATATTATTTTAACCCTTTTACTGGCATACTACAGAAGGTTAACCCTTTACTATCAACTACCCTGCTGGTGTGTGGCAGTGAAAGGGTTAACCTTCTGTGTGTATTGTCGCAGTGAAAGGGTTAACCGTTTGGTAGTGAAAGGGTTAAACCCTGCAAACACTGTTGTATTTATTACGCTGCTGTTACTTCTGTATCTTCTGTATCTTCTGTAAATCACTCTTCAGTCCAATAACACAATACCTCCGAAACATCTTTATATATAATTACACTCGTTTCATATTTTACATTTTCTATTTACTTTATTTCTATATTTCTCTTCATATTTAATTCTAGTTGTGTTGTTTTTGTGGTATTTGTGTGAGCAGGCACAGAGACAATTGTTTGTGCAACGTACTTCAAAAAAAAAAAGCTTTATTTTGCCTTCATAAAAACATTCAAGAAAATCAAACCAACCGCAACAAACAGAATTAAATAATGTATTAATAAAACAACCACAACAAACACATTAAATAACAAACAAACAATGCATTTGTAACAAACAAACACTGAATACCGGTATATAGCACCATTAAATATTCCGGTACTTTTAATAAGAGTGGTGTAACGCTGATAAGAGTCCTCCGACAGGCTGTCAGAACAAGCAGCTAAACTGCGCTGCCACACTGAGGTGACGTCTCCCATCCACTAGAAACACATCCATTAAAATAATTTGTTTAGTTATTGTTTTTTTAAGAAAGAGAAAATGTACCAAAAGGGTGAGATTATTTCACTTGTTCCAGTACAAAGTGGCGACAGTCGCCCCGGAGGGAGAGGCCGTCCGGTAATCGGAAGGTTCCCAGTTTGATTCCGGCTCCTCCCGACAAAGAGACCCTGAAGCTAACTGCTCCAGGTGAGCAGGGCGTCACCTTGCATGGTTGAAGCTAACTGCTCCAGGTGAGCAGGTCGGCACCTTGCAGGGTTGAAGCTAACTGCTCCAGGTGAGCAGGTCGGCACCTTGCATGGTTGAAGCCAACTGCTCCAGGTGAGCAGGTCGGCACCTTGCATGGTTGAAGCTAACTGCTCCAGGTGAGCAGGTCGGCACCTTGCATGGTTGAAGCTAACTGCTCCAGGTGAGCAGGTCGGCACCTTGCATGGTTGAAGCTAACTGCTCCAGGTGAGCAGGTCGGCACCTTGCATGGTTGAAGCTAACTGCTCCAGGTGAGCAGGTCGGCACCTTGCATGGTTGAAGCTAACTGCTCCAGGTGAGCAGGTCGGCACCTTGCATGGTTGAAGCACTAACTGCTCCAGGTGAGCAGGTCGGCACCTTGCATGGTTGAAGCTAACTGCTCCAGGTGAGCAGGTCGGCACCTTGCATGGTTGAAGCTAACTGCTCCAGGTGAGCAGGTCGGCACCTTGCATGGTTGAAGCTAACTGCTCCAGGTGAGCAGGTCGGCACCTTGCATGGTTGAAGCTAACTGCTCCCGGTGAGCAGGTCGCGCCTTTTGACATCAACTATCTATCGTTCAATATGTGAAAAAGAATAAAAAAATGTAATCAATACGTTTGCGTGTTATACCGTGGTGAATATAAGTGTAGTTTCAGAGTGATCCTTTGAACTGTTGTGGTCAGGCAAGCGCTACCGGAGTCTCATGGCCAGTACAGAGAGACTCAGAAGGAGCTTCTATCCGGGGCGGCTGATTGGCGCAGTGGGCAAGGCACTCGCCTCTAATGCAGGAGACGCTGGGTTCGAGCCCAGCTCTCGGCGTTGCTACCGGCTGGCCGGTCGTTTAACACAATTGGCAAGTGTTAGACTGAGGGTGGGAAAGCCGGTGGGTGGGGATTTGACGTTGTGGACAGCGACTCCTACAGGTCGGTTTGGTGACGCCGGTGCGACGGAAGCAGGAAGTGACGGGGGCAGCGTGAGCCTCCCACGCGTTACTCCTCACCACTGAGAGTTCGAGCTGCTGCGGTGAAAAGATGCGACAGGCTGCCTCCTCGTGTACCAGAGGGGACACGTGATGCAAGGCTTCTATCCTCACTACAACCGACCTGTGGGAGGCATAGTCTATAGCAACGTTCAAGACAGGGGAGGGAAGAATTGGATACACGAAATTGGGATGAGAGAAAAATTGAAAATGGAGAAAAAGTGGATAAGAAAAAAAAGGAGCTTCTATCCCCAGGCCATCAGGATGCTCAATGACAATGACTCCATGTAACAACCCATCATCGACATGCACACACATCCACATGTACACACTCACTTTAAACAAACACTCACCTTAACACTCACTTTAGACACTTTAACACTACATTATATTTATCTATTATTAAAGACATTTACACTACATTCATACCTCATTTCTGCATTGTACCTCACTGTTACTCATTTGACTCTGTATTGTATATATATGTATATTGAATATTCCTCTTTACTTACTTACTTTTTTTTACTGTATGAAGCACACTCTCAGGGGCTCATACAGAAACAAGGCGAGGGGGTCACCATAGTGAAGCGTTTTCTTAGAAGATAAAACCATTAAGACAATTACATAGGTCTAAAAGTTCACTTGGACCTTACGCCTTTCACTACCACACTACAGAAGGTTAACCCCTTCACTACCACCGTCTGTAGTGTGGTAGTGAAAGGGTTAACCCATTGTCACGTGGCAGTGAAAGGTTAACCTTCTGTAGTGTGGCAGTGAAAGGTTAACCTTCTGTAGTGTCGCAGTGAAGGGGTTAACCTTCTGTAGTGTGGTAGACAAGAGTTAACCTTCTGTAGCATGGTAGTGAAAGGTTAACCTTCTGTATTGTCGCAGTGATGGGGTTAACCTTCTGTAGTGTGGTAGACAAGAGTTAACCTTCTGTAGCGTGGTAGTGAAAGGTTAACCTTCTGTAGTGTCGCAGTGAAGGGGTTAACCTTCTGTAGTGTGGTAGTGAAAGGGTTAACCTTCTGTAGTGTGGTAGTGAAAGGGTTAACCTTCTGTAGTGTGGTAGTGAAAGGTTAACCTTCTGTATTTTCGCAGTGAATGGGTTAACCTTCTGTAGTGTGGTAGTGAAAGTGTTAACCTTCTGTAGTGTGGTAGTTAAAGGGTTAACCTTCTGTAGTGTGGTAGAGAAAGGGTTAACCTTCTGTAGTGTGGTAGTGACAGTGTTAACCTTCTGTAGTGTGGTAGTGAAAGGTTTAACCTTCTGTAGTGTGGTAGTGAAAGGGTTAACCTTCTGTAGTGTGGTAGTGAAAGGGTTAACCTTCTGTAGTGTGGTAGTTAAAGTGTTAATATGAAAGAACAGTCTATTCTTACTTCTGACCAGATGTTATGCTGAGTGTCAACAGTTTAGTTAGCTGGACTAAATAGGTATCCAATATGGCGTCTCTCACAGGGGGAACAGATCTAGGAGGCCAGGGATAACCAAAGGAGAGCTTGTTGTTGTTACTGTGAAAAAATAAATGAAAAATGCATACACTGTAATGCCGCAACAATTACCAATGCGTTTTTACACAAATGGCTTAATAAAGGAATCTGAAGGGATAATAACAAAATGGTCATATTATGCCAGGAGAGAGCATCTTAAGCTCCTTGGTATTCAGCTTGGAGAGAGGATCTTAAGCTCCTTGGTATTCAGCTTGGAGGAGAGAGGATCTTAAGCTCCTTGGTACTCAGCTTGGAGGAGAGAGGATCTTCAGCTCCTTGGTACTCAGCTTGGAGGAGACTATGCTTCTTCGGTATTCAGCTCACACCGAGAGGACCTGAGAGCAACCTAATTGTAATAATAATAATAACTTTATTTGTATAGCACCTTTCATACAGAAACTGCAGCTCAAAGTGCTTCACAACAGAAAAAAGACAGGCATAAAATGAGCACATAAAGTGCAGACATATAAAATCAGTTTTTCCACATTGGGATGTTTTCACATTAGGATCTAACATCCCAACAGGCCACCTTGTTTATGGTTTGATTCAGTTTTAAATAGACAATAAAAATAGTCAGATAAAATAGACAGAAACTTCACAGTAATTGTAACCATTTAGCTGTTTATGCCAATAAACATGTTATGCTGAGAATACCGGGAGGCCGTGTGGTATTATAGCAAGGGTGTTATGGGAAGTAGGGGTGCACCGATATATCGGTCGGGTATCGGTATCGGCCGATAAGTGCCTTGTTGACTGCTATCGGCCTATCGGCCGATAAGCTCAAATGTGCCGATAGCAGTCGCCGATAAATACCCATCAATTTGTGTAGCGTCAAAAGGCAAAAAAAAAAAGTTCACTCGCGCGATCTACCTGCACAACGCCCGCCGTCCCCCACACACACACACAATCTACTGCATCAAAGTAACTACTTATGATTAACAAGGCATTCGTTTTGTGGCATTAGCGTTATATAGTTAGTGTTACACGGACAATAACATCAGCATATTATTATTACCCATAGCAGCAAGGCATTACTCAGAGTCCGTTCATTAGCTCGGTTCCATTCCGTTGCTCATTCCGTACCCAACTACACATTCTGCAATCTGTTAATAAAGTTTTCAACCAGACAAATGTATAGAAAGGCTTTGTTTTATTATAACATTTGTTGCAGTAAAATCATTATGTCTCATTTGGTCATGCGTGGAGCGCCGGTCGGCGGTCAGCCGGCCAGCTAACGTAGCTACGTTATTAGCTATTAGATGCAAGACTAACGTTACTGGTGAAAATGTGATTTGCGTTGGAATACTCCTTTGTCAACTTGCTGTACTTTGCTTGCAGGTCTGCAGTCATTATTGCTGCATTATGAATAGCCGCAACTTTAGCCAAGGTAACGTTATGGCTAAACCTTTAACAATAGTTAACGCTAGCTTTCGGTTAGCTGTTCAATGCTATTAATAACACAACTCCCCGTCAACACCCTCTCTCGGGAAGATGGCATTTAAGAAAGTATCTGCTGTTAAAATGAAGTGTTACACGTTCAATAACAAGCATATTATTTACCCGAAGATAGCAGTAAACAAGGCATTACTCCGTTAGTACGTTCATAGCTCGGTTCCATTCCGTTGCTCATTCCGTACCCAACTACACATTCTGCAATCTGTTAATAAAGTTTTCAACCAGACAAATGTATAGAAAGGCTTTGTTTTATTATAACATTTGTTGCAGTAAAATCATTATGTCTCATTTGGTCATGCGTGGAGCGCCGGTCGGCGGGCCGGGCAGCTAACGTAGCTAAGTGTGTTCTGCTCTCGCAAACAGAATGCCCGGAAGTAGAAAAATTTATAAACGCTTGCCGATTGGTGGTAAGGACAGCAGGAGGTGGGTGCTAGCGGTCACCGGTGTGGCGTAATTGGCCGAATCGACTGTCAATCAAAATGGTTCCATTGCATTGGTTGAAAGCTCTGGTTGAGAGAATAGTATCCTGCTGCAGGCCGCAAGAATGGTTCCATTGCATTGGTTGAAAGCTCTGGTTGAGAAAA
Organism: Notolepis coatsorum; assembly: GCF_963971535.1. Lineage (NCBI taxonomy): Eukaryota > Metazoa > Chordata > Actinopteri > Aulopiformes > Paralepididae > Notolepis > Notolepis coatsorum. Next base: position 148,002,330 of record NC_140172.1, on the reverse strand, counting down.
TAGTATCCCTCTGCAGGCCGCAAGACGATACTGGGAGAGAGATAGTGATACCATAAACATATTTCTTGATGTTTCCTTTTTTTAAGTAAGTAAAGAGGCCTACAAATACAAACATACACATACAAATATACAGTAGTTTCATTTAAAAAAAAAAAAAAAAAAAAAAAAATTACAAATACTTATATACAAATATACAAATATCGGTATCGGTATCGGCCGATAGTGTTAGTTGAACAATCGGTATCGGTATCGGCGGCCAATTTTCATATCGGTGCATCCCTAATGGGAAGTGTTGGAGGCGGGACCCAAGTTGTGCAGACAGAGGAGGAAGGAGTAGTCGGGAGACAAGAGTTCAAAAATAATAATGTCTTTACTTGCAAATCCAAAACATGACATACGAGAGAACACGGAAAAATAACAGGCTCGGCCAAGCCGGCGCGGGACAAGGAACAAAATAAAAGGGCTACACTAGACCTGAACAAAGGCGGACTTAGACACGAAATGAAAGAGGACCAAAACAGAACACTATAGATAACTTACTGAGAACGTGGTACGAATACAAGAACTGCTCCACGAGCTGAAAAGGTGCCGTAGCACTACGAGAACGCTCACACGAGCTGAGAAGTGCCGAGGCACAAATACGAAAACGCTCCACGAGCTGGAAGATGCCGTAGCACTACGAGAACGCTCACACGAGCTGAGAAGTGCCGAGGCATAAATACGAAAACGCTCCACGAGCTGAAAGTGCCGTAGCACAAATATGACGACTGCTCACACGAGCTGAGTAGTGAATACCAAAAACACAAGTGACGAAACCGTAACAGGAAACTATGAACGAGCACTGAACACAGGAGGGGCGAGACACTAAATACTAAACACATGATTACTAAACAGGAAACAGCTGAGAGACTAGGGATACAAAATACTGACACATGAATACAAGGGGCTAGACTGACACTAATAAACTAGATGGAATGAATACCACAAGACAAGGACACTAGACTAAACAGGCAGGAATATTTACAGACACCAAATCATAGGCAGTAATAAAGCATAGAACAGACATTACAAATAGAACCACACAAGGACTGAGGCTACAGTAGACAGTTCATTCCCCGATAAACCACATGGTGGTGCCAGAGGGTAAAGTTCAGGATTGTTCAGAGTCCGAGATGGACCACAACAGTGACCCCCTCCCAATGGACGGCTCCCAGACGGCCAAGAAGACCACCCGGGACCGGCCAAGGAGGGGGCCTGGGGCCCCGAAGCAAAACGAGGAGTGAGGACGGAACGAAGGGGGCGAGGACAGGAAGAGAACTGGGTGGGTGAGTGTGTGTTAGCAACAGAGAACTGGGTGGGTGTGTGTGTTTGCAACAGAGTACTGGGTGGGTGTGTGTGTGTTTGCAACAGAGACAGAGAACTGGCGAGGGGGGGCCGGAAACGGAGACAGAGGCCCGCTGAGAGGGGGCCGGAAACGGAACAGGACAAAGGGGACGAGGACTGGGATAAGTATAGTTTTAGAGTGATCCTGTCTAATCCCAGAAAATGCAGAAAAATGTGAGGCCAAGATATAAGGTGCTCGATACTGCCACCTGGGTGGATGCGGCCGGTATTGCACTTTGGCATTCTCAGGATGATTCCCCACGTTAACTCCGAGTCTGTGTGCCTATAATGAATGTACATTGAACATTGAACATTGAATGTACATCGAATTAAAGAAGATATATAAAAGAAATAACGATGAAAACCCGACTATACTCGAGTCTGGCGCTGATCGAGTTTAACACTTTCAGTGCCATTCACGTAGAACTACGTTTCTGTCGTCCAATCGTTGAGTGCCGGAACGGTATTTCTTTTATTATCTATATCTATTCATAATTCAGCGGGGCACCTTGTGCATACTGTTCCGAGTGTGTCTGAGCTGGCAGACGGTATTATACCGCCCTCTAACGCCTTCGGCCAGTAATGCACCTGGTTAGAAACGTGTTCGTTTATTTTCTATACTGAGCTGCGGCGTGGGTCCTAAACACTCCGGCAAAACACACGCTTCTAGGGATGGCTTGGACAACTGACCCCGCCTGTTGAAGAGCAATGCCCAATAATGTCGGAGGCACGATCGCTGTGGATAACTGGAATGGCGATGAGATTATTGTATTCTTTTTTTTCCCATTACTTCAGCAAGCTTGCGTTGATCCGATATTTATTTCTACTGCGATTGAAGCTATATGTGTTTATGTGGATAATAGTGATGATCTAGCGTTGATTTCAGGAAGATCCGATAATCAGGCGAAAACGTGTTTATTGAATTACACAAAAAACTTGTTTATGTCTTTTCCCTGGAATTGCTCAGAAGCGGCCGGACTATGTTCATATTCAAAACGGTATAAAATGGAAATGTACGTATGAAAAAATAATGTTTTTTGCACGTTGACCAGAAGCAGCTCAATGAGACTCGAGGGCGTTATTAGACCCATAGCGATACTATAAAATATAGGTTTAGTTCTACAAACTACAACTACGTTTACATGGGGTTAATGGGCGGCACGGAAGTGGTCACTTCCCGGAAGGGGTGTGGCACTCAATGTGTTAAGAGAGGTCGGCCATGGGGTCACGGGTCGCTCAGCACACCCAGTTGATGGGATCCACTGGGGCTCAGAGCACAGTCTGTCCACGGCAGCCTGTAGCGTCTCGAAGGCCTTGTCCAAGTTGTCGTTGGTGATGGTCAGGTGGAAGTAGTGGCTGTACGCACCCACGCCCCCTGGTGGTCAGGTGGAAGGTAGGTAGCTGTACGCCCCCTGGTGGTCAGGTGGAAGTAGAGGCTGTACACCCCCTGGTGGTCAGGTGGAAGTAGAGGCTGTACGCCCCCTGGTGGTCAGGTGGAAGTAGAGGCTGTACGCCCCCTGGTGGTCAGGTGGAAGTAGAGGCTGTAGGCCCCCTGGTGGTCAGGTGGATGTAGAGGCTGTGAGCCCCCTGGTGGTCAGGTGGAAGGTAGGTAGCTGTACGCCCCCTGGTGGTCAGGTGGATGTAGAGGCTGTACGCCCCCTGGTGGTCAGGTGGAAGTCGTCGCTCTCGGTCCACCGTCTTCCTCAGGTCCACGTCCTGGACGCACACAAACACACACACAATAGCCAGGTGAGTGAGCGACAGTGGCTCAGGAGGTAGATCCGGAGCTTCACGGTTGGATTCCCGCACCTCCCGGGCAGTGTGTCGAAGTGTCCTTGAACAAGACACTTAACCCCTAACTAACCCCATGAGCAGGTTGGCACCTTGCGTGGTCGCCTCCGCCGTCGGTGTGTGAATGTGTGAGTGAACGGGTAAAATGTGAGGAACAAATCGTAAAGCGCTTTGGATAAAAGCTGTTATATAAATGCAGCCAGGGGAGGAAACTAACTTTTTGGCTTACCAGCCAACTGGCGAGTATCTGATTTTTTTTTACCAGACAAACTGATTTTTTACCAGCCAAAAAAAATCGCTAATTGTGATAATTACTTCTTTGTATGTCTTCGTCTAAATTGATTTTCAATCATAGTAAAAATCACAGTGTCTCTACTCTTTAAAATATTTATTAGCATAAAACATTAATAACAGTCTCTACTCTTCACAATATTAGCATACAACATGTATTAATCACACTGTCTCTACTCTTCAAAATATTAGGATATCAGTCACATATTAACATGAAAGAGGGAACTATTCTGGACTGGGTTGGGCTGAACTAGGCAGTGAAAGATGCTGGGCTGGACTGGACTAGGTTGGACTGGTCTAGGTTGGACTGAGTTGGGCAGTGAAAGAACCAAGCATTTCACTGTAATGTAATAGCTAAATAAAACAACTTGACTTGTTACATTTGCACTCTGGTTGTATGCCAAATGTATTCTGGTTGTACTGTACTTGTGCTGTAAGATGACAATACATTGGAACCGAATCGACAACGCTAGGGGTTCAGCAGGTGTATTCTGAATGCCAAGTATGACAACATCACCGTTGTGAAGGGCATATGGGCGATTGATTGATTGATTGATTGAGTGGTGATATGGGGGGAAACCCGGTAATAATAAAATGTCACTCGGCTGCATTTAAGCAAAGCCGCTCAGTATAGTCCACTATGTTGAACGCGCGTTATGGTAGCTTGTTACATGCTAGGTAGCTAGCCGGCTAATGCTGGTTGACTTGTCATTCTCATCCGACTCGAAGGAGACGTGTCGCATGCTGTTGTTCGCCCCCATGTCAGACCGCACTGATATCCGAAAGCGACGACTCTACATGCAATTATTTTCATCCACTGATGTGTTTTTGTCTAAGTTTGTCTACGTTGTCAAGCCGGTGGCAGGAGTCTGTAGGTCCGCGCGCAGTGATCTGTCCACTTCCCCTAGATGGGCGGCATCTTCTAGAAAATGAGTGTTCATTGGAGGAGCTTAGAGCGCATCTGTACAACGATGATGTTCATTGGTTATGGTTGGATTGAGGCGCAAATGGGAGGAATCAAGGGGGGAGTCAGAGTTCGGCTTGTGCCAGTGAGCGAATCAGCAGATTGCATGATTTTTTTTGTAATTACTAGTACTCGCCAGACTGGCGAGTGCTCTTCATGAATTACTCGCCAAACGTAAAAAATACTCGCATTTGGCGAGTAAAGTGGCCTAATTTCCTCCCCTGAATGCAGCCCTTTACCATTTTAGTAGACATGAAACAGGAAATGCCCTTTGAATGGTTAATAGGCTACATGTCATGCATATTAAAGGAACACATTATAGGAAATGCGCTTACAGTCTTCTCCAGAGTCAGACAAGAAGATAGATATACATTTCCTCTCTGTGCGTTCGGTAGAAAGCTATCCGGCTGCAAGCTAGCTTAGCACAAATGAATGGAAGCGGATATGGACCAACTAGCCCAGCTGTTGGCCAAAACACCTCTCATTGAGTTTTATGCTAGGCTAATGGTCAGTATCTGCTTCTATTCATTCGTGCTAAGCTAGGCTAGCATGCAGCCGGATATCTTTTAAAAAATTCAATTAACTTTTAAATGCTGTTTATTATAGAAAGAAAAAATCTGATCCAATATTTATGGCTTAAAACAAATTTCCGACAATTAGTTAGACTTTAAATTAAAAATAAATTTAATTTCTTGAAAAATGTTATCATGGATGAACAAAACCTTCAATGCGAACGGTTGTTTTGAATTTCAAGGACTTTTTAAGTATCTTGTTAAAAAATGGGCTGTTTTCAAGGAATTCCAGGCCTTGAGTTTTTCTTCTTTTTTTAAAGCACTTTAAGCACTACAAGAACCTTGTGCGAACCCTGCTTTTATGCAGGGTCCTAAAGTCTTAATTTTAGGCCTTAAAAAGTCTTAACCTGTTCCACCCCAGCCACATTTTTCGAAAATTTGCCTATAAGTACATACCCAAGTAAAAGGGAAGATTGCTCCAGTTCTACAAGGACCATTTGCATGTTCTTGGTATCTAGGAACATCTATGGAACTCAGGGAATGTATTCCCAGTGTTATAAATATTGTGTCTGGTAATATGCTATGAGTAAATTGTGATGAAACAAAGGAGAATATGAATTATGATTTTTCTTTGCATCTTTGACAGTGAATAACACCATGATAATAATGACCAAACTTAAAAAACGGCCACTGACCTCGTTCAGTACCCTCTTGAGATCATGTGTACAAAAAAATCTAAGGAAATTAATAAAGGGAAGATGATAAAACCGAAGGTTCTGTAGATACAGTACTGAATTCTCCCATCCGGACCAATGCAATTTGAAATATTATTATAGAATATAGAATAGATGCTTATAAATTACGTTATTATAGCCAATTCGCACATTTATATATATATATACATTATCTTTCAAATGCCAGAGTTCAATTTGGATCACCAGGCGTGCATAATAACAGATAATCATATCTACTGTAATCGACTGTACTTTTTTATTTCACCCACAGTGCAACCGTTTTGAAACTAATTTCAGATCTAATTGTTCCTACATGCTAACAATAGGGAGGAGAAACCAACTGTTTCAATATTTGTCAAAAACATTACCTTTTGTGGCTTATTATCGCGAATAATACCAGTTATTGACATTCATAATTCAACTCTGAACTCCCATAGAACTTGAAGGGAAATGTAGTTCGGAAAAATTCCAACGCTGATCCACAGCTATGCATGCCCTCGACAAAATGGCCGCAAAAAGACTACAATTCCCATGGGTCAACATTTTCAAAATGGTCGCCGTCTTGGAATATACTTCAGCAAATCGAGAATGTAAAACGATCTTTTTTTTTAAAGATTTATTTTTTGGTGTTTTATCACTTTATTGCTACTGGGCAGTCCAGTAGAGAGAGACAAGAGGAGGAATGGGAGACAGAGTGGGGGGAAGACATTCTGCAAATAACGACGAGTTCGGGAGTTGAACCCGGGTCGGCCGTGTCGCGGCTGAGCGCGCTATGTGGTTCGCCACTGGGGCGCCCCTCTAATGGCACTTTTAACCTATTGCTAAACTAACGTATTGATAATATACATTCTACATGCTTTTATGACATGTTAGTGATGTTAATACTTGAATACGTTTGATTTTAAAATCGCAATTTTTTTGCATCACTCTGAAAGATATGGATATATGATCATAATGTCAATATGGGTCGGTACCGACCCTGGGGGGTGGAACATTAAATAGGTCTTAAATATGATTCTGATATATACATACAGAATCTAGAGGTGTGAGCGCTCACCTTCACACTTGTGTCTCTTCAGATTGCTAGACTTGATGAAACTCCTCCCACACTGTTGGCAGTGGTAGGGCTTCTCTCCAGTGTGGGTCATCTGGTGGTCCTTGAGGTGACATAACAGACTGAAACTCCTCCCACACTGTTGGCAGTGGTAGGGCTTCTCTCCAGTGTGGGTCAGCTGGTGGGCCTTGAGGTTACCCAACTGACTGAAACTCCTCCCACACTGGTCACACTGGTAGGGCTTCTCTCCAGTGTGGGTCAGAAGGTGGTCCTTGAGGGTACGTGACCTACTGAAACTCCTCCCACACTGCTCACACTGGTGGGGCTTCTCTCCTGTGTGGGTCAGCTGGAACAGAAAACAAGGAGGGGTCAGACTGCTAGGAGCAGAAAACATGGAGGGGTCAGACTGCTAGGAGCAGAACACAAGGAGGGGACAGATTGCTAGGAGCAGAACACAAGGAGGGGACAGACTGCTAGGAGCAGAACACAAGGAGGGGTCAGACTGCTAGGAGCAGAACACAAGGAGGCGTCAGACTGCTAGGAGCAGAACACAAGGAGGCGTCAGACTGCTAGGAGCAGAAAACAAGGAGGGGTCGTGTGTTGCTTTTTAACAGCGGAGGAGTGCAAGAATGTGACAATTTGACCATGTGACTGCGGCAGCGCGAGAGAGCGGCAATGCGGAAATAGGCTGTCTATTGCCATTCTCTAAGACAAACGCTAACCTTAACCAGCTCCTTAACAGCGCCTAAACTTAACCATTCTAACCTTAACCAACTCCGAAACAATGCCTAACCTTAACCTTAACCATGCCTAACCTTAACCTTAACCATAGAAAGAATATTGCCATTCTCTAAGACAAACTCTAACCTTAACCAACTCCTTAACAGCGCCTAAACTTAACCGTTCTAACCTTAACCAACTCCGAAACAATGCCTAACCTTAACCATAACCATGCCTAACCTTAACCGGCGAAAGAATACATGTTAAAAAAAAATTTGATGGGATTCGAACTTGTCAACAACGGACCGCAGGACCGCTGCGCTGCCAGGTGAGCTGAGCTTCGAATGAAAATCATGGCGGATTAGGGCGGTTACATAATGCCGCAAGCTCTGCCGCTCCGCTCTGCGGTTGCCGCGCCTGCCGCGGGGCGTGTCGCAGCCAATCAGGGAAAACGCGGAAGCAACGGCAGCACTGCTCCGCTGTTAATAAGCAATAGGCGGAGGGGTCAGACTGCTAGGAGCAGAACACAAGGAGGGGTCAGACTGCTAGGAGCAGAAAACAAGGAGGGGTCAGACGGCTAGGAGCAGAACACGAGGGGACAGATTGCTAGGAGCAGAACACAAGGAGGGGACAGACTGCTAGGAGCAGAAAACAAGGAGGGGACAGACTGCTAGGAGCAGAAAACAAGGAGGGGTCAGACGGCTAGGAGCAGAACACAAGGAGGGGTCAGACTGCTGAAGACTATGTCTCCTGGTCACCACTAGGGACAGAGTGGGTAACATCTTAAAACAACAGGAAATAAATATCTCTCTGAAAGAGACTAGTGGACACACATAGTAAAAGTAGCCAGCTGACAGTGTTCCATGTAGAGAAACAAAGCCACAGATGATGGACCTGGACCAGATAACTGCCGGTGATTATGATCAGAATATTTCAGATATTGTCAGTAAGCTGAAAGTTATACTGGTAAACTAGTCAGATTCCTAGGTCATGGTTGTATTGTATTGTCCTGTGTTGTAAACCCCACATACCTGGTGCTCCAAACAGGATGAAACAAACACTTTAAATGAATTGCAGATACTATTTGACTAATGACCTTTCATTTCATTACCTGGCAGGGGGGCGGGGCAGACGGGGTCCCAGAGGAGGTGCCTGGTTGAGAGGCTGTGGAGGGGAGGAACCTCTCTGTGGGGATTTGTCCACTTGTCAGCAGCTGAAAGTACAGATCATGATGCATCCTCTTCAGGTGCTTGTGGAGGAAGATCTCAGAGGTGAAGCAGTACTGACACTCAGCAGGACATGGAAACACTGGAGACTGGGTCTTCACCCCTGAGAGAGAGAGAGAGAGAGAGAGAGAGAGAGAGAGAGAGAGAGAGAGAGCAAGCAAGAGAGAGAGAGCGAGAGAGAGAGAGAGAGAGAGAGAGCATACATACAGGGAGATGGAGACAGAGAAATAGAGCAGATTAGGAGCGAAGTCAGATGAGTAATGGAAATGATGTGTAATGAATCAATACAACTACGACGGACAGGAGGATTCTTGTTGGTGGGGTCTATATTATTCCAGACCGGAACCATGTGATTTACAGATCTCTGATGTGTTACACCCCAAATCAGATGAATAGACGTAAGGATAAGGACACGCACACAGACAGACAGACAGACAGATTACCTTTAGTGTGACTCTTATGGTCCCAAAGTTCATCGAAGATGATGCCCAGGTGTGCGGCGTACTCATCCCCGTACCACACCAGCAGCTCCTCTCCTGGAGCCACACGACACCAAGACCGGTAGAAAATCCGGCCACGGTGTTGGAACGCTACCAGGTTCTGTTCCTCCTCGTCACGGGCACAGTTAACATACCTGAGAGAGAGAGAGAGAGAGAGAGAGAGAGAGAGAGAGAGAGAGAGAGAGAGAGAGAGAGAGAGAGAGAGAGAGAGAGATTACTGCTACTACTGTAATTGATAAGTCTTAGGGGCCGTGTCCACAGATAGCGGTTTTTTTCAAGGCGGACTGCTTTGAAAATCAAAAATATGCTCAGAGCGTTGCCAGAACTCCGGACCTCAATCTGCTTTAGTCTCGCGACTCCCGCGGCTCCGCCACTTGCTCGATTTTGATTGGTCGGTCGAAAAAAAGTTACCTTGATGAGCGGCGCTCCTCTCCAAAAGTTGAACTATTTTCAACGTTATGCGCTGGGAGCGCTCCGCCCCAAAAAACGCTAGCCGCCGAGAGCGCTAAAAAGCGAGGCGCTGGGAAAAGGAGCGAGCCTGTCGCGTCTTTAGCATAGAAATGAATGACAGAAAGGAGCTGGCAACTCATAAAAAGCTGGCTGTGGACACGGCCCCTTAGTCTGTACCTTTTAAACCACAGAAGAGTTTCCTACCTCATCCAATTTGAATGAGTCTCCCTCTTGGCATCGATGTAGTCGACATGGTGTTTGTCCTTGTTGCCAAAAATCTGATAAAGAGACAAGACGTTCAACACATTTCACACAGACATCATTCCATAACAGACTCAATACAAAAGAGCACTTGGTTCATGATGTGTCAACCTTTGAGGAGGGTGGGGGGGGATCACATGATACGATACGAGTTGAAAATGGGGGACCCTGATGTAAACAAGACGAAAGTCTTTCTCTGGTCTGCATCCCCTTAACAATTGTGTGTATTGAGCCGTACTGTATTGTACCCATTCTGCAATCTGTTAATACAATTTTCAATCGACAATCAATCAAGCACTTTCAGACACACTGGGCCTCATTCAACAATACTCTTATTATTTTTAGGGATGCACGATAATTATCGGGCCGATATCAGCAATTATGACGTCATCCTCTATAACGTTATTAATAGCTCCGATAATATAATATATTTTTTGGTAAAAAAAATGCGGTGTGGGTGAATTTGGATGAAGTGCGTTTGTTTTGACTGTGCGCTCCTCCCGTTTTGCCAGTACTGTGGTACCACTGATAGCGTGTGGTTTAGGAACAGGGTGTTTTACACAAATCCAGCGCTCCCTTTCTTGGCTGTGACGTAGCCACGTACGTTTCTTGAAAGCAGCGCGTTGTAAACAAAGATGGCGACGCTAGTGGGGATTGTTTCAGAGGGGAAAAGTTCGCTTGCTATTTGTAATAAATGCAATGCAGAAGTTCCACGAGGAGGGAAAAGTGCAGCGGCTTGTGATACATCCAACCTAGCAGGTCACCTGCGGCATCACCACCGCTGCGATGGTGTGTTGTGTTAACTTAAAAGCCTGCGACGACGCGGGGAGCTAAGCAAAGCTAGCCCCTTTCATGGCTGTGATCCTTGGTTGAATACGCAGTCACTTATTGCTCTGTAGTAGCCAGGTTAATTTGCACCACCAAGGACCGCTTAAAAGCTAGAGGCTTGAGCCCTTGGGTCATTTCTGTCAAACGTCTTTAATTTAACAAACGACTCGTCAATAGGTACAAACGCGCTCGCGCCGTCGTACACCAGCGGTGGTGATGCCGCAGGCGACCTGCTAGGCTATGTGTCCACTCAAAGCCTTTCTTTCAAGGCGGACAGCTTTGAAAAAAGAAAAAAAAGCTTCAAGCGTCTTAGGTTGGATGTATTATAAGTTGTTGACTGATTGTGAATTTTCATTTGGAAAAATAAATATGGTCACTTTATCAGTCAAAACTGTTGTCTTGGCTTTTGTTTCTGTTGTCTGGTTAGGTCAAAACTACAGGAATATACATTTAAGTTGGTGTTAAGTTATTGTCCTGGGAAGTCTTTTTATGTATTATTATTATTATTGTATTGTGATACGTTTTGTTTCATGTTGGAAAAAAATATATATATTTGATAAAAAAATATATACACATTAAAAAAAATTGTTTAATACAATAAATATCGGTTATTGATATCGGTTATCGGCTTGAGGAGCATAAAGTTATCGGTATCAAAAAATCAATATTGTGCATCCCTAATTATTTTTCTTATATTCTTGCTTACCTGTCTGTTAAGACAACAATAAGACTTAGTAGTACTTATACTTGTACTATACGTACTGTATAGTGCGAAATAAATCGTTCCAGCAAAGTAGGCTTTGTCAATACTGAACGACTGCGCGCTTGTCAAGAACCAATCGCGCAGTAGGTTCGGAAAATACCGGATCTGTCACCTGTCCTCTCTCTGAAAGGTCCCTGTGGCTAAAACCCAGAGTACGCTCAGAACTTGTAGGTGTGGAGCAGAGAGGAGAAGAGAGAAGAGGTTGTAAATATGCGTTCTATGCGTATGGCCTGGGCAGCCAGCATCCAACTGTTATTATTTTTTTTTTATTATTATTGGTCTTTTTCCCCCTCCATTTTCCTCCGATTTTCTCCCATCCCAATGTTAGTCGTTATGCCAATTCCCAATCCCCTTCCTGGTCGCTGCGCACTTACCCCCCACAGTCGGTCTGGGAGAGTGGAGGCTACCACGTGCTTCCTCCGACACACGTCTAGCCAATCAACCGCTTCTTTTCACCTGGCAGCCCGGACTCTCACTGAGAGGGTGTAACGTGTGGAAGGATCACACTACCCCCCTTAGATCCTATCCGCGCTGAGCAGGCGCCCCGACCGAACTGTAGGAGTCGCTGTTTACAACGACCCGGACCCACCCCTCCAGCTTTCCCACCCTCCAATACTGCCAATTGTATTAGTGTGAACGGCCAGCCAAGCTGGTGACAACGCCGGAGCTGTGAGCTGGATTCGAACAGGCGAATCCAGCGTTTGGTGACGAACGCAATCTCCGCTACGCCACCTGACCGCCCCAGCATCCAACTGTTCTAACAGCAATCCATTTCAGAAGCAGAACGCACGCAATAAGTTATAATAATAATTATTATTGAAAAGTTCTGGGTTTATAAAGTCGTATTTGGGGGCAATTGACAAATCTTTCCAAAGACTGTTCCCAACACACAGAGCTGCCATGGTTACAGCATCACCGCAGTAAGCCAATCACATCACGGACCGCATCCCTGCTGTGTTTTCTTCTGTTCATTAGGCCTATTGTTTACGTTCCAATTGTTGCGTTATGTGATCTGAAATAAATGCAATGCTATTTTGTAAATAATAATAATCATCATCATTATAATTGTGTAGCCTATTTTCTTCACACCATGTGATGGGAGGACGTGCACCAGAATGAGTCAGTTCATATGTGTGTTTTTACTGTAAATGGAGGTGAAAAGCCATCATAATGCTTCAGGGATAAAGAGATATGTGGATCTTTTTATGGCGGTTACCACAACAGTTTGAATTGCTTCACTAATTGTGCTGCAAGGGAAAAAATCTTTACCGCAGCAGCTCTACACACAATAGACACTCCCTCCCTCCCTACTGACCATCCACGAGTAGCCGCTCTTGGCAGCTTCCTCCGCCTCTGCCTTGTCCCCTTCATACGGCCCGAAGTGCGTTCCTATAGGAAGCTCCGTCTTGCCAGAGTAGAACACGCCAAGACCCGCTCCTGGTATTCCAGACTTCTTCACCTGGACAGACAGACAGGAATATAGACCAACAGACAGGTTGCTCTAAAATGGAATGTTATCATTGTTCAGATGGGTTGAGATAAAAAAAAAAGACTCATTAACACTTTCAGTGCCCAGCAGGGGGCGCACGATTTAGTGCTTGAATGCCCACCATCCACTTCAATGTTAGCGTTAATATCGCCTAATCTATGTTTTAAATTATGGCTATGTGTCTAATCTGCCCGTCGCTTATCAAAGACTGCTTTTCCAGTCAGTGCTGTCAAGGCAGATTGGTTTTTTATCACTTCATTTCCGTTTCAGAGCATTTAGAAAAGCACTCGTTTTGAGATAAAAAAAAACAGTTCATTCTGGACCATTCTGTGAAAATCGTCTTTTACTGTAATATTTCATAACGTTGTTATTTGTCGGCCTATTTATGAATCGTTTTCAAATAAACGCTAGATGATCAATATTATACGTGCACGCAAGCACATTCGGGCCGCGCACGGATAATCGCCGTTTTCATTTCCTCTTCAACTTTTACATTGAAACCGAAAGAGCCCATTTCACAAAACAGCCTATATCTTCATCAAAATTAGTCTGATTATCCTAACACTCATAACATAGATTCCTTACCTGACATCAGATGGTATCCAACTGGTATATTCCAATTCCTGATCACCATTCGAAAAAATCGATAAGTGTATTGATCCAACGCGTGTACAGTGCAGTACATGAATACGCGGGGCTCAGAGCCCCCTGAATGAACGCTGGTACTCCGGCTGCATCAGTGGACTGGAAAATGTGGACTACCGGATTTCTTTCCCCATCCATTTTCATTGAGTCCATTCCAAAATCCCTTATGTCATCTGGGAGACGACAGGTGGCGCTTTTTTCCACATATGATCGCCGGCGCCGCTCGGGTATACTCGGGTGATGCAATATCAGACCGCTAAAAAAAAAAATAATAATTCCGGGAAATCTCGTGAGTGGCAGTGAAAGTGTTAAGGAAAATAAAAAGATTCCGTGATAAACGCCCTGTACTGGAATATTCTAGAACGTTGTAATTTTTCTGCCTATTTATGAATCGTTTTCAAATAAACGCTAGATTATCGATAGTATATGTGTACGTATGCACGCTGGTGCCGCGAGCTGAAAATCGATTCTCTTAGTTCCTGATCGCTCGCACAGCCAAACAGCCATATCACACATAGGGGAAAAGCTTATATCTCTGTGATGATTATCCTAAGACTGGTAAAATAGATTCCTTACCTGAGATCAGATGGTATCCAAAAAGATTATTCCAATTCCTGATCACCATTCCAAAAATCGATCCTTTTATTGATCTATCACTACATACTGTAAAACACATATTACACACTGTTCTGAGGCTCCACAATGACTGGGATCATCTCCGGTTACATGCGTGAGAAGTAAAATGTGGATTCCGGAGTTTTTTTCTCACATCCATTTTCATTGAGTCCATTCCAAAAGGGTGCATTACCATCTGGGAGACGATAGGGGGCGCTTTTTTCACATCTGAGCTCCTGGTGGGGCTGGTTTCCCAACGGTAGACTCGGTTGATGAAATATGAATTCAGATCGCTTATAAAAAAAAGTCACGCTAATTGTCGTTGTGGGCATTCAGGGGGCGGGCGGCTAACACGTGTTATGTCGTGGCTGGCATTCAAAGTGTTAAGGGTGGCCCTCATTTACAATGATACCAAACTTACAAAAAACAGACAGTGCTGTTGAGATTCAAGCATATTAAAGGTACAAAAAACATTAAATAAAAGAAATTATTAAACATTGACTACCATAAATCCTCAAATAGAGGGACCTCCAATAAAGGAGGGGCCTCTCATAATGGCCGGGGGGTTTGATGCATTTAGACATTTTTCGTGCCGTGATATAGAATGAGATAAACTCTTGCCAATGGAAATCAAGTGCCGCCTCCTGCTACACTGACTACCGTACATTAACGTTTCCCTCTGGTTAACTTTAGCGCTAGCTAACGTTGTCATAATATCTAGCTATGTGGTGTCAGCTGGAAGACGTCGACTTCGTTTGCAAACGTTAACGTTCGCTATCTATATGGCGTTGGCAGGAGAGGCTGGCGTTGTCCAGTTGACACATTAGAGATCATGATGCTATAACAGCGTTAGTAGCTAAAGCTACTGCATGTAAACAACTCGATTCGACGGAGGAAGTCGAGAAGGTACCACACGCTAAACCGTCCCCGGGCCCCACAACCTAGTATAGACAGTTCCAACTTCAATGTGTGAATTACGTTAATCCCACAATTACTCAACTGCACTCAATATTTAAATACCAATGCTAGTCTAAATAAATGTAGACAGACCATGTATGTATTAAAAAATAAAAATAATAAAAATAATGCAATAAAAGTCTGAAAATGAAGGGATTATGTCCATGAGTGTCATTTTTAGAAATTAAGGCCTGCCTCTTATATAAGCCTCTCTCTAATAAAGGTCTGGTGGCGTGAACACTTTAGGCAACCAACATGCCCTTCCGCGTTGCTCTGAATTGCTCTAATTGGCCGAGCGCGCACATGCGCATGAGCCGCGACACGCTCCTCAGAGGCAGGAATACTAAACTCCCCCTTAAGCTCCAGGAGAGAGGAGAGAGGCTGAAAACCCGCAGTTCTTGCCCGACTGATGGGAGCCGATTTTTCTGATGAATACCCCCAAAACATGGAGGTATTGATTGCGCCGTAACGAATCATTAAAAATATATACCGCTAACTGGAATATGTTGTGCCTTTACACATATGTTGGATTATGTAATTGGTTTGTCATGACAAACTAATAAAAAAAATCGCGATTTACCCGGTGGCTACAACAACACAGTGACTACATAAAGATAGTCAAGATGAGAAGCTCGTTCAGCCACAGACTCATCCCCCCCCGACACTCAACTAACCGCCTCGGACAGTCCTTCATACCAGCGGCCATCAGGCTCCACAACAGTGGGCAGCGACTAGCAGCCTCCAGGCCCCACAACAGGGGGCAGCGACAGCGACTGCTACCAGACATTGACCTGGGACTTATAGGAACCCAAGGGGGACAAAGTAGACTACCCTGGTACTTTGATTAATGTATACTCAGTAGATAGTAAATTATTATAACACTACCTCTTGCATACTGCACCTCATGTGACACTGTGAATAATGTGAATATTCCTCAGCTAGTCAGATAGTAAATTATATTGACCATATTGATCAAATTGTTTACACTGCCTGTGTTGTCTTTTACTACCTGTATACTGTGTTGTTTTACTACCTGTACCCCTCCCCCCCTCCCCCCCATGCTGCTATGATGCCTGAATTTCCCCAAGGGGATCAATAAAGGAATATCTTATCTTATCTTATCTTAAAGGACTGGGCACGGACGCATTAAACAGCAATCAATTAATTTAATATACCAGTCCGGTTCTGTGTTTGTTTGTGTCTGTAGATTGTTGGTGAACAACTAACTTTAGGTTAGTCCTTTAGATTGTTTACAATGAACGGTGGGGCTAATCTAAAGGACTGGACACGGACGCGTTAAACTAACCTAAAGTTAGTTGTTCACCAACAATCTACAGACACAACAAACACAGAACCGGACTGTTATATTAAATTAATTGATTGCTGTTTAATGCGTCCGTGTCCAGTCCTTTATGTAGTCACTGTGTTGTTGTAGCCACCGGGTAAGTCGCGATTTTTTATTAGTTTGTCATGACAAACCAATTACATAATCCAACATATGTGTAAAGGCACAACATATTCCAGTTAGCGGTATATTTTTTTAATGATTCGTTACGGCGCAATCAATATACTTCCATGTGTTCGGGACCTCCATGTTTTGGGGGTATTCATCAGAAAAATCGGATCCGGGATTCGGCTCCCATCAGTCGGGCAAGAACTGCAGGTTTTCAGCCTCTCTCCTCTCTCCTGGAGCCTAAGGGGGAGCCGCGCTCGGCCAATCAGAGAAACGCGGAAGGCGCTCGGCCAATCAGAGAAACGCGGAAGGGCATGTTGGTTGCCGAAAGTGTTCACGCGGCCTGGTGCTCCTTGCAGCTGAGGTAAATAGAAGACCAGTCCTATATTTGAGGATTTACGGTACATACATAGATCAATTGTATGCAATGATAAACAATGTCATAGTAACTGGTGGGTGAGTCAAGTGGTCAGTAACAGGGCTGAGTGTCTGGTCAGTAACAGGGCTGAGTGTCTGGTCAGTAACAGGGCTGAGTGTCTGGTCAGTAACAGGGCTGAGTTTTTATGTTTATTAAAGGATCCCCATTAGAGACTCATGAAAGAGCCTCTAGTCTTCCTGGGGTCCTAGACAAAACAAATAAAATACAAATGTACAACAAAGAATATGAATAAAAATTTAAACAAAACATAAATTAAAAATTAATACAAATATACAAATTCACATTATAAAATCTAACATTCCAGTCACACAAAAAAAAAGATAAAATACACAGATAAGAGTTACATACTTGACAACACAAATAAAAAATGTATACAAATAAACAAATTCACATTATAAAATCTAACATTCCTGTCAAACAAAAAATAAATATATATATATAATACACAGATAACAGTTACATACTTGACATGTTTGCAAGATATCTCTTAATATTTGTTTTGAAAGTAATATGTATTGTGGATGAGATGTTTTTCGGCAGAGCATTCCAGAGTGCTATTGACCTATATATGCCAGTGAGTTTGAGAAAATTAGATTTTGGTGCAGATTTTGTTCTGACGTTACCAGAAGCGGCCCCTCTAGTGTTGTAACCATGTTCAGAAGTCATTTCTAACTGCTGAGCCAAGCTAGATGGCTTACCAGTGCTAATAATGTTCCGCAGCAGCATTAGAAGACTCATCGATACTTTATCTTCAACCATCAGCCATGCCAGATGTTCATGCATAAAACCAATACTTGTCCTGTATGAACAGCCTAGTACCAGGCGAGCTGCTTTATTCTGAGCAACCTGCAACTTTTTTAAATTCGATTTTGTAGCCGACGACCAGATAACAGGGCAGTATTCTAAATGAGACAAAACCAAAGAATGAATAACAGATTATTATGGAGGGAGTGATAAAAGCAGAACATTTCCTAGTCATAAGAATTCCTCTACCCATTTTAATGACAATATTATTTATATGTTTAGACCAAGATAAGGAGCTATCAATAGTAACTCCGAGAAGTTTTATTGTGTTCACTTGTTCAATTTGTGTGGTGCCAATTGACAGTTTTAATTTATGCATGCCCAACATGTGTCTAGATCCAAGCACAATGGCCTTTGTCTTAGAGATATTTAACACCAACTTGTTGCACTCAATCCATTCATAAATGTCTGTTAAGGCCCTATTTAAGGTGTCAGTTACATCTTGCTCAGCTGTAGCTGCACTGTATAATGTTGTGTCATCAGCATACATAATTGTTTTAACATTTTTTACAGCCAACGGTAAATCATTGGTAAAGATGATCACATATATAGAATCCCACTCCTCCCCCAAATCTGTTCCTGTCCTTTCTATACAAAGTAAAACCAGCTATAGCCATACTAGAGTTACAGATAGTCATCCAAATGCGTTTCTGACACAGCAAGAATATGTATCCTATTAGCTGTAAGAAGAGAGCCAGCTCATGTGTCTTATTCCTAAGACTACATATATTAATGTGAGCTAAGATTAAGCCCTTTGGTAAATTGCCCATATACATGATGTAGAAAATACCACACGTTATAAAAATACGTTAGAAACACCACAACAACCCAGGACACACATAAATGGTCATCAGACATCACTTGGAACGGGATGTTACTTTCAATGAGGATAGTTACCATAGCAACCATAGTCGCGTGTGTATAGTCACCAGCCTGCGCCATTGTTTACTGCAGTAAGAAACACGTTAGCGTCCAGCCTGTGCTTTTTCATCACCGCCCGTCAGCCAATATGTAATATCGGAGTTGCGATACAACTGTCCATCAATGAAGGGTTTATCGATGAACAGACAGGTCTTTTTGTTGCAGTTCCTTGCGTCCGTCATAATTGGATGGAGTAGACGTCGTCTCCTCATGATCTCAGATGGATATTGATCAGTGATCGCGAAGGCAGAGCCTTTCAACTCTCTGCCTTTCTCCATGATGGCATGCTTCATTTTGGACTACGTGACCCTCGCCACTATGGGACGAGACTTCTGGACCCCTGGCTCAGTGTCTGGTCAGTAACAGGGCTGAGTGTCTGGTCAGTAACATGGCTGAGTGTCTGGTCAGTAAGATGGCTGAGTGTCTGGTCAGTAACATGGCTGAGTGTCTGGTCAGTAACATGGCTGAGTGTCTGGTCAGTAACATGGTCTCCCAGTCCCTCCACGCTGCAGTAAACACACAAAATAAATGTGCTGGTATCCCATTCTCACTTTCTCCAACTAGGAGAACGGAAACGCCCCCCCCCCCCCCCCCCCCCCCCATACCTCAAAGAACTCATCACCCCTCACTCCTCCTCTCCGCTCTGGCCAGGCAAACCTCCTCCAGCGCCCAAGGACAAATCTCTGCACTATGGGAGATCGGTCTTTTTGCTCTTCCGCTCCCAGTCTGTGGAATGCTCTCCCCGACTACCTGAGAGCACCACAGACTGTGGATGCTTTTAAGAAAGGCCTCAAAACTCACCTTTTTAGTCGAGCCTTCCGATGACTTTTTATCAAATGTTTTGCTCCACACATTTTATGTTCTTTTACCAATTTCTTTTATCAGTTTTATTTATTCTATGTTTCTCTATGTTATTCTATGTGTTAGTCTTGCCTATTTTCATATTATCTTTCCTTTATTCTCGCTAGTTTTTAAGTTATTTTAACTGTAGCGCTTTGAGATTTGCCCCGCAACTGTAAAG
Organism: Notolepis coatsorum; assembly: GCF_963971535.1. NCBI lineage: Eukaryota > Metazoa > Chordata > Actinopteri > Aulopiformes > Paralepididae > Notolepis > Notolepis coatsorum. The sequence goes on along the minus strand of NC_140172.1, from coordinate 147,982,509 downwards.
CGCATTACAAATGGAATCTATTATTATTATTATTATTATTATTATTATTATTATTATTATTATTATTATTATTATTATTATTATTAACTCCACACTGCAAAAAGGGTCCGACAAAAATAAGAAATAAAAACAAGTATGTGCTTGAAACAAGTAAAATTAAAATATCTAGGGTTATCTCTCCTGATTGGATAAAGTGGGAAGGGATACCAGAAGATGTAGTTTGTGTTTTACTGCAATTTACCTGAAGATAATCTAAAGCAGTGGTTCTTAACTCGTCTAGCCTCGGGACCCAACACAAAAAAAAGGTTTGGGGGAACTAATGGGATAACTGGGGTTGCAACAAAAGTGCAACTAGGGCTAAAAACACAATGAAATAAAATAATAATAATAAATAATATATCCTTCTTAGCTTAACATAACAGGGAACTAATGGGATAACTGGGGATGTTGTTTGCTCCTGACAAGAGTCTCAAAGTCTGGGGTGATGGTAGACAAAGCAACTCTGAGGTCATGCTCAATGTCCAATCTGTTCCTCTGCTTTGTCTTCAGCTGGACCAGAGCTGAGAAGCCAGTTTAACAAAGATAGGTAGTGGAAAAAAAAGTTTAAAAAATGTATAATAATTAACAGACATCCGCGACCCACTCAAAATGGCCCTGCGGCCCACTTTTGGGTCGCGACCCACCAGTTGAGAAACACTGATCTAAAGGAAACAATACCTTGAAGTGTGGCGGGAGAGTCTTCTTGGCTCTGTGTGGCTGTCCTGGAGCCACCTCCACGTCAGGGCAGAAGACAGGAGGACCGTGGACAACACACTCACACAGGTAGAACTCCTCACAGCTGTAGCAGTCTACACACAGAGAGACAGAGAGGAGGTGGAGAAGAGACGGAGCCATAAGGAGAGAGAGAGAGAGTCAGTCAATACATAAATATTAAAGGATTGCCGCATTGCCGTCAAAAGTTTTAATATTTTAGGGCGGCTGGGTGGCGCAGAGGGCAAGGCGCTCGTCACCAACGCAAGAGACACTGGTATCGAACCCAGCTGTCAGCGTTGCTCCCGGCTTGGCCGGCCGTCACACTAACACAATTGGCAGTTAGAGGGTGGGTCTGGGTCGTTGTGGACAGCGACTTCTACAGTTTGCTCGGGGCGCCTGCACAGCGAGGGAAGGATCTAGGAGAGGTAGTGTGACCTTCCACACGTTACACTCTCTCAGCGAGAGTCCACGCTGCCAGGTGAAAAGAGGTGGTGGGCTGGGTACACATGTGTCGGAGGAAGCATGCGATAGTCTCCGCTCTCCCGGACCGACGGTAGGGGGTAGAGTGCGCAACGACCAGGAAGGGGACTGGGGAATTGGCACAACGACTAACAGTGGGAGGGGAGAAAAAACGGAAAAAGGAGGAAAAAGATATATTTTTTAAAAAGTTTAAATATTTTAACAGTTTGCCATCCTTCACAACAGAATTTATAGCATAATGTATGCAGTGTGTTACAGTATATCTGGACAATTAGAAGCTAATCATTTTGGTGCAACACCACCTAGATGTATACTATGATCAGAGCTTGAAATCTTGGTAAGATTTAGCTAATAACCCGCCATAAGGTAACCGACTAACAGAGCTGGTCAGAATACCAGGAAATATATAGAAAGTTTGTTATGCTATATCATTGAACTAGCAAAATTTCCCTCGGGATAATAAAAGTATTTCTATTCTATTCTAGCCGATAGCTGTGGCTATGACTGGCCAGGATCACTTCTGCTGCGTGGTCCCATGCTACGCTACATTGTTAAATGCCACTCTTACAAACCATTAATGTTCTTGATGGATATTCCCGGTAAGGAGAATCATAAAGTTGCAATTTAATTTCATGAATGGATAGTTATGTGGCTGGATTATTTGGAAAAGAGAATGCCGAATTAGTAAGGAAAAGGAGCCTGATTGCGAATGTTTTCTTCTTCTTTTATAAATAAATATTTTCCTGCCTGTATTATATATTTGAGAGATAGCTCTTTGTGGGGGAAGAGATCAACTGAAAACGGGTCAGATATGCCCTGGGACAGATAAAATAATAATTCATTTATTTTGTATAGCGCTTTTCAAAGACCCAAAGTCGCTGACAATAGGCAAAAAAGAAACAAAGAACCACAGGGAAACGGAGGACAATAAGAATACACAGGAACATAAAACCACAAGTAACGGATAACAAGTACGGGAGGAGAGTAAGGGAAAACCAAGGGGGGTGGGGGGCAGGAGAGGAGAGAACTTGGGGCAGGGGGAGATGTAGTATAATGTTATTAAACTATGGACCTGTACTGTAGATAAGACTTCAGGCTATGGAACCGTTATGGGAGTACACAAAACCTTTACTTCATTCGGTGTGTTCAAACTAGAGTTGTTCCGATACCGATACTAGTATCGGAAATGCCGCCGATACTGCCTAAAATGCTAGTATCGGTATCGGCGAGTACACGTAAATTCTAGCCTCCGATCCCATGATGTAATTTATCTCCTGCCGAGTCCTGCGGAGAGTGAGGATTATAAAATGAACATGTTTTAAAGTGTGATGCTGTGTCATTTTAACAGCAGATACACTTTCTTAAATTCCATTGTCCCCGACAGTGCGGTGTGACGGGGAGCTCGGACGGGAATCGGGATGTGTTTGGCTGGTGTTATGATAGCATTAGCTGGAAAGATAGCTAGTTGGAACAACATCCGCTTTTAACGTTACATCAAATCAGATGATCGCCTGTCCTTTCTCCAGGACCTAACACTGTCCGTGACCGTCTATCAACAATAATGCACCCACGGTGAATTGTATTTAAGTTAAGTAGCTACGGACTAGCGTTAGCTGACTATTACTAACGTTATCTTAATGTCGATGCGGGAAGGCGAGCTAGGTCAGTTAGCTTAGCTTGATAACGTTACCGTGTCTAAAGTTGGTGCTATTCACATAATCCAGCAATAATGGCTGCAGACCTGCAAGCAAAGTACAGCAAGTGCCAAAGGATAAGAGTCTGAGGCGGAGTTTCAAAAGAGAATGTTGAATATTTATTTTGCATCAAAAACCACAACATGAACGTTCTATCTGCCACTAGTTTACAGACTGAATAGGGTATATCTGCAGAGCCACTGAGTAGCGAGTGCAACACCGTTTAATGTCCGTGTGGATCATTGGAGTAGGGTATATCTGCAGTGCTGCAGCCCATACTCATTGATTAATGATACTAATACAAATCTATACAATCACCTGTTGTTGAATAAATACCATACGTTCTAGTTATTACTAAAAAACAGTATAACAGTATCTGAAAAAAAAAAAAAAAAAAAAAAAAAAAAAGTATAATTTATATAATTTTTTTTTATGCACTGGTATCGGATAAATATCGGTATCGGCCAGGGGAGGAAACTAACTTTTTGGCTTACCAGCCAACTGGCGAGTATCTGATTTTTTTTACCAGCCAAACAGATTTTTTACCAGACAAAAAAAATCGCTAATTGTGATAATTACTTCTTTGTATGTCAAGCCGTGTCAATGTTGTGTATGCATCTGGGTAGGCACACTGTGCCTTTAAGACAGCACGGTGGTCTTACGACAGTGCTGTGAAGTACCGTCAAGTGTTGTGGTAACGTCAGTTGGGTTGTTGTGCACAGTGCACTGGTTGAGCTAGCCCCTTTCGTGACTGCGATGTGCAAGCCAGGGGCTTTTGAGCATGAAATAAAATGTCTAACCTTACGTCGTAGTCCGGTGCTTTTTTGGAAACATTATAGTCATAACAGATACACCTAGCTGGCTGCTTTGAGCACACGGGGCTAACGTTAGCTAGCAAGCAGCTATAGCTAAAACGCTAACTAGAAGCTAACCACTGTATACAGTTCCAGTAGACTAACATTACACCTCTGTGATTTAAATGTGTCCTTAGTAACTTATACTCGAGGGTTGTACTAGGGTTGGATGCAGTTCCCCGTTGGTCAGTCTGTCTGTTTTCCATCTTCTGCTGTGTTTAACGTTATCTGTTTGCGAGTGCTCCTGATGGCTAGCCTAGTACCGCGGGACTTTTATTATTATATGTCCGCGGGTTGGCCAGTACTGCGCAAACGTTTATTAAACATTATATGTCCGCGGGTGGTCTTGTGCAGTGCTCTCGTGGCACTGTCAACTAAAGCGAACACTCAGAAGACACGCACCGTTTGCCAGTGCAGTGATTGCAGAATGTTTTATTTTTTTGTATACTCGCCAGCAGGGGAGGAAACTAACTTTTTGGCTTACCAGCCAACTGGCGGGTATCTGATTTCTTTTACCAGCCAAACGTAAAAAATACCAGCATTTGGCCAGTAAAGTGGCCTAATTTCCTCCCCTGGTATCGGCCGATACCCAAAGCTTAGGTATCGGAATCGGATCGGAAAGGGAAAAATGGTATCGGAACATCTCTAGTTCAAACCTCTGTAACTCTATTTCATTAGCACTCAGAGTGATTCCTCTTTGTTGTGGAAAAAAGTTCAGAATGTTTCCTTTCAAAAGAGACCAGACTCATGCATGTGCTATAAGTATAAAGTATAATAAATTGCAAATTACTTTGGGTATGCAATCGCCAGGCGTGTTATGCAAAACTAGCCCCATTTTTGCCCGATGCATATTCCACTGCAAAGACGGCACATAAGTAACGATATGATGCGTCGGTCATCAATATGTAAATCAAGGTAATTTAATGGTCGACAATGACATTGTGGACTCATCATTGCAGCCCTAGTCTATATGCGAGAGGTCTATCTCTCTGCCTAGAAACTACAAATAGCTCAAAATAAGGCTGCCAGACTAGCTCTCCACTGTTCAAAGCACACTAACATTGGAGTTATGCACAGAAATGTATCATGGCTTCCGGTTGAGAAACGTCTGCAATCCCGTCTCATTACTTTTCTCAGAAATGTTCAAGTTGTCAAAAAACCACAGTATTTTTATGATCATATAGTTTACATAAGAGAAGAACATGACCAGACACGCTACGTCAGGCCATCTACTGGCACCTAAACCAGGGCTGTACGTTAACTCTTTTTGCACATAGCACTGGTGCTACAGAGGTTGATAGTTTTGTAGCACAGGCCAAAATCTTGTAGCACGAGTATAAAACGTCTCTAAAAACAACCACAAGTATAGTGCAGTTCATTACTTAAATAGGTATGAGACTGGCAAGGGACATGAATCTTGCATACAGGGCACACAAAATCCAAACTTTAACAAGAAACGTTTTCAGACAAATTCTCTCTTTATTTGCCCATAATGTAAAACTAAAAAAAAACAAGGACATAACCATATAACCGATATAACAGAAGCAGTGCGAGACCAGGCAGCGCTGGTGTGGACTCAGATTACAGGGAAAGCTAGAAACCAACATAACAAATAGATATAATGCATACAAACACCTGTACATATTTGTGAAACAAAATAAATAAAATTATTATTATTCAAGTGTGTGTGTGTGCACACACACACACACGTGTCACAGTTCCAGCATCATGTCTGCTGGCCACTTTTTCAAATCCACACACACACCATTGCATTAATCAGAAGTACAAGGAACTCTGCATGAATGAAAAGTGCTTTATAAATAATGAATTATTATTATTATTACCTTATTTGCATATTGTCTCGTTATTAGATAGATAGATAATTAATACTTTATTGATCCCAGAGGGGAATTTAAGTAGTCATACGATGTAGTTATGTGCATCTTCATCACTGAGGCCGATCTCGATACGGTGCCAATGATACGATACATTTGAAGCACCGGGCAATAAGACGAGACACGATTCACCCCCTGTTGAGATACGATACGATTTGATTCAACATAATGCGATTCGGGGCGATACGATGCGATTCAACACGATGCAAAATAATGATACACGATGCAAAATAATGATACAATTTTATGGTATGACAGTATTGTATTCCTTATATGCAGCTTACCGGTATATTATTATTAAAAATCAAATAATCTACTGTAAGACACTTTATATAAAAACTCTTGGGTGCTTAAGACTTTTGCATAGTACTGTGTTTTCTATCAACTTTAGCTAAAATCACACACACAATGTATATACACACTACTGTGAGACAATAATAATCAGACTTAATGATTTTATAATATTTCAGATAATAACTATCCAGTTAGTATTTATATTGTAACGTTTGGCCACTTTAAATCAAGAGAGAGAGAGAGAGAGAGAGAGAGAGAGACCCTAAAACTTAACCCTAACCCTATCTACCTTGACCCTAAACTTAACCATGGGCCGAGAGAGAGAGAGAAGAGAGCGAGAGAGAGATTGAGCGTTCTGATGCTCCGTAGCTGACCACCACACCATGATGGCATTTTGTCAACAACACAGTTTGAACGGGATCATCCCTACGTTCCCCGGGTCCTATGTTCCCCGCTTGATTGATTGAAATTTTTATACATTTTTATTATTTCTTATTAATTATTAATGTCCGCCTTGTTTCGAACTGGTTAAGCTTAGGCCCTCTTTCGAAGTTGGTTAAGGTTAGAATTTGGAATCAGGGCTGGTGGTCTGATCAAGCAAGCGGGGAACATAGGACCCAGGGAACATAGACATGCTCCCGTTTGAACCTGGCTGGAGCAAGCGATATAAAGAAACAAATTGCCAATAAATGTGAAGTTATCTTTGAACCTGTTGTCAAGCGTTGTCGATATACCCCCCCCCCATTTCCTCACTAATGGAACTGGTGTTGCAGAGTCACGTTAGTTAGTTAGACACTGTAGTTTAGCGTTAGCCAGTTGATCAATTCTATTCATGTCTCCTCGACTTCCACTGTTTGTTGATAACTGTGACGCCTCTCGCCTTCTGTTGTAGCGAAGCAAAGATAGTATTTGCTGTGTGCAGTCACAGTGCACTGCTGACAGAAGTGGATGAGAGGGAATTATATGAATGAACGGTTTTGACCGATGCAACAGATGCTACAACAGATAAAAATTTGCCACGGAAAATCATTTTCCCACTCTGCGTTATATCTGTACATCTTGTTAATCTTCTCATTTTGTCTCGTTTCTATTAGCGGTGGTCCCTCTCGGGCTCGTTTGGGGTTTTGATTTTGTACTAATCCTTCTTTTGTTGGATTTAATACCTTAAAAAAGCGCTTCATTTTGTCGAAGTCACTCAGTCAGTGTACATTGAGCTCGCAACTCGCTGGCATATTGTTCGCTAGGAATTATGGGATTTGGTGTTTGATATATGGACTCTACGCAGACGGGACATTGTTTTTAATCGCACGAGACTACAACTACCAAGTGGATAGCGTGGCGCCGTGGCCCATTCAACTTAATACGTCACTATTTTTTTATTTATTTATGCACCACACACGCGGGCCATCGCACCAGTGCTACTGAGGTAAATCCATTCATCGCACAGACTGACGTCAGTGTAGCACGTGAGACATATCTCGCACTGTACAGCCCTGCCTAAACCCAGAACATATCTACTCAAATCTTCTGTGACTTACAGAGGGGTCATCCCTATGTTCCCCGGGTTCTATGTTCCCCGACAGCATTTTCAGAAAAGTGGGAGTATATTTTTTTTTATCCGACATTACAAAAAAATCTAAAAATGTAAATAGTTATGATCAGGGCTGAAGTTGAATAAAAGATTTATGACTGTTTAGACTGCATTACTCTGTCACATTGATCTCCTGGTTGTTCCCCACTTAGGTTATCTAACTATCGCGCCACCACAACTAGAAACACTGGCCTGGTCTGCTTCTAAGTTCAGTGGCCTGACTGCAAAAAAAAATTATAATAATTTTTTTTCTTTTTCTTTTTCTCAAGTACCACCAGCAGTACCACCAAGTACCACTAGTGGTACGCATACAACAGTTTGAGAACCACTGGCCTAGTCTATATATGTGAGAGGTATATCTCTCTGCCGTTTCGATGACATTTTGAAAACATTCTAGGCTGATGGCGAGCGGAATGAAACAATACACGTCTTCTAGTTTTTATATAGTTCGATACTGAAACCCTGTTAAATGCGCTGCCGTCTGTCTTGGCCAGGACACTCTTGAAAGAGATTTTTAATCTCAATGTTAAATAAAATATACTAGGTTATACAGTACTTACAGTGATAGTGGTCGTCCTCAGGAACCTCCTCTTCTTCATAAATGACCCTGGGCAGGTTCCTCAAGTTGATCCCTCTGGTATAACCCTGATCCTCCTCCCTCGGTGGAAGCCCTGGTGTGATGGGTGCAGCTGGCTCAGCTCCCTGGTGCAAGAGAGAGAGAGAGAGAGAGAGAGAGAGAGAGAGAGACAGAGAGAGACAGAGAGAGAGAGACAGAGAGTGAGAGTGAGAGACAGAGAGAGACAGGGTGAGAGAGCAAGAGCGATAGAGAGCGATAGAGAGAGTGAGTCAGTCAGAGTGAGAGTGAGAGTGAGAGAGAGTGAGAGAGAGAGAGACAGCGAGAGAGACAGAGAAAGAGAGAGAGACAGCGAGAGAGACAGAGAAAGAGAAAGAGAGAGAGACAGGGTGAGAGAGCAAAAGAGAGAGAAAGACAGAGAGAGAGAGCGATTGAGAGAGAGACAGAGATAGTCTGTTAAATCAGGAGATTATAACAACATCCCATAATTCTGACTGAATTCGGTCGTTAAAGAATCGTAAAGAGTAGGGGGTTGCCCCGACGTTCCTGGCCAAATTCCCAATCAGGTCTCTGACATCAAGGCCACCTAATCATCCCTTCACCTTAATTGGCTGATATCAATCCCGGTCTCCTGAGCCGTTCAGCCATTGTGTAGTGTGATGTGTGCCTGGTGCCAGTGTATGGCAGCCATTGTGTAGTGTGATGTGTGCCTGGTGCCAGTGTATGGCAGCCATTGTGTAGTGTGATGTGTGCCTGGTGCCAGTGTATGGCAGCCATTGTGTAGTGTGATGTGTGCCTGGTGCCAGTGTATGGCAGCCATTGTGTAGTGTGTGATGTGTGCCTGGTGCCAGTGTATGGCAGCCATTGTGTAGTGTGATGTGTGCCTGGTGCCAGTGTATGGCAGCCATTGTGTGATGTGTGCCTGGTGCCAGTGTATGGCAGCCATTGTGTAGTGTTATGTGTGCCTGGTGCCAGTGTATGGTAGCCATTGTGTAGTGTGATGTGTGCCTGGTGCCAGTGTATGGCAGCCATTGTGTAGTGTGATGTGTGCCTGGTGCCAGTGTATGGTAGCCATTGAGCCTGCGTAGCCCAAGGTTGGGTGCTACCAGTGGTGGTGAAGGAGGCAATTTCCCTAACCCTACGTTGTAAAGCGTTTTGAGTCTGAGGAAAGCGCTATATAAATGTAATGAATTATAATTAGATCTTCTTATATTAAAGGGATATGTCTGATTCTTTTTAAACATAGCCCTATGTCTTACCAATGAAGATTAGGGCTGGGCGATGTGGCCCAAGTTTCATATCACCATATTTTTCTTTGTTTTGATGGTATAACAGTATTTGGTGGCATTTAGTTTCCCAGTACAAATTTGGCTGTGATATGACATTGTTTATGTTGTTATTGTAATACACTTGTCCTGGCGCCATTTAATTCAAAATGGTCTATTTGTTGTCTATTAGCATTATAAGACAGAGTCAATGCAGACCTGAGTAGCAGAATGTGGAGCTTTATTCCCTCTGGCTGACCTCTTGACCGGGGCTGACCTCTTCACCGCTGAAGGACCTGTTAATATTATAGGAATCATATCATATTGTAGCATATATCATATCATACATTATATAATATCATACATAATATCATATTGTAGCATATATCATATCATACTACATCTTATCACATAGTATATATCGTGGCATATAACATATCACAATAGGGCTGCAACGATGAGTCAGCGGCGTCGATGTCGACCGTGACATTTCATCGATTTGCATATTCATGACCGACGCATCGTAGTTACTTATATGCCGTCTTTGCAGTGGTTCAAAGTCACAACATGTCATCTAACGAGTAAATATAAATAACTTAAACCAGTTAGTGATTCTGCTAGGATTCCAGTGTTTCACTATAATATAAATAACTTAAACCAGTTAGTGATTCTGCTAGGATTCCAGTGTTTCACTATAATATAAATAACTTAAACCAGTTAGTGACTCTGCTAGGATTCCAGTGTTTCACTATAATATAAATAACTTAAACCAGTTAGTGACTCTGCTAGGATTCCAGTGTTTCACTATAATATAAATAACTTAAACCAGTTAGTGACTCTGCTAGGATTCCAGTGTTTCACTATAATATAAATAACTTAAACCAGTTAGTGACTCTGCTAGGATTCCAGTGTTTCACTATAATATAAATAACTTAAACCAGTTAGTGACTCTGCTAGGATTCCAGTGTTTCACTATAATATAAATAACTTAAACCAGTTAGTGACTCTGCTAGGATTCCAGTGTTTCACTATAATATAAATAACTTAAACCAGTTAGTGACTCTGCTAGGATTCCAGTGTTTCACTATAATATAAATAACTTAAACCAGTTAGTGACTCTGCTAGGATTCCAGTGTTTCACTATAATATAAATAACTTAAACCAGTTAGTGACTCTGCTAGGATTCCAGTGTTTCAGTCTCATTGGACTTGAGTTTACATTTTGACGTCCACTCCAGCTGCAAGGGTGAGAATGGGAGGGGCTGAGTCTGAGTCTGAGCCCCCCCCCCCCCCCCCCCCCCCTCTCTCTCTCGGTACGTTCAATGATTTGAAGTAGCCAAACTTTACACTATAAAAACGAACTGGATAGTTGATGATAATAAATATTTCACTTCATTAGCAGAAATATTCAATCAAAAATCATTAAGTCGGCTATAAACTATTCTCCCTGTGTGTGTGTGTGTGTAAATGTACTATAGGCTACTATTTTTGATTAGGCTAATTAGCTTTAACAATGTTATTATGGGTTCTCTCTCCACTGTGTTCACCTTGCCGTCTCTCCAGACCAGGGCTCCACTCTTCCTCCTCCCCTGAAGACTCCGGTACAGGAAGCATCACCTTCTGGGACTTCTTTCTGGCCATAAAGGCCGGAGGTTTAGGCTTGAGTCCCGAGATAGAAAAACAGACAGAGGGACTGAGGGCTGCAGGAGAGACAGAGACGACAGACAGACAGACAGACAGACAGACAGACAGACAGACAGAGACATACAGAGAGAGAGACAGACAGACAGAAGCCTAAAGTCACCGCCGATACTTTGCCAAAGGAGCAGGGACGTGGACAGGACTTTAGAGGGGCAGGTGCTCAAAGGCTGAAAATAGCACTATACCTGTGTGTTTCAACCGAGGGCCCTTTTTGGGGGGGGGGGGGGGGGGGGGGGGGCGCCCTTTTTATGCTTTTTGGGCGGTTTTGGTGATGCTTTTTGGGGGGTTTTGGTGGGAATAAGTGCTTAACCTACAGACCCCAAGAAGTGCTGTATAGTCTGTATTGTTTAATATAAATGCATTTTCTATTCCAATCCAGATTTGTTTTTGAGATTCCCAAATCCCATCGGACTTGACTTCTTCGTGTCCCTCAGTGAGTGTAATACCAGCATTCAACTGTATGCCCCACAGCGGTTTCTATCATCATCACCATCACCCACGCTATGCATAAAATATAGGTCCGTGGAGAGGAGGCCGTGCAAACTGCTCCTAATACAACTAATACTGTTACTACAACAAATATTACTACAATTTTTTTTTTTTGATCCACTTTTTCTCCCATTTTTCTATATTTTTCTCCCATCCCAATTTCGTATCGTCCAATTCAACCCTCCCCTGTCACGAACGCTGTTTCTTGCCTCCCACAAGCCGGCTGCAATGTGGACTAAGTCATACATAGCACAAGTCCCCTCCGGTACTTGAGGTAACGGCAGTCGCATCTTTTCACCTGCGCAGCTCGATCTCTCAGTGTCGAGGAGTAACGCGTGGGAGGCTCACGCTGCCCCCGACACTTCCTGATTCTACTGCGCAGGCGCACCAACCGACTTGTAGGAGTCGCTTGTTCACAACGTTCGATCCCCACCCTTCAGTTTCCCTCCCCGTAATACGGCCAATGTGTATTACTGGGGACGACCAGCTAAACTGAAAACAATGTGGAGAGCTGGATTCGAACACGCGAATCCTAGCGTCTCCACACTGGTGGCGAGTGCCTTGCCCACTACACCACCTAGCCGCCACTACCATTAATACCTATACTAATATTGTTACTACAACAACTATTAATACCTTTCATAGATTTCAGAAAAAGATGGTTCTCCTTTATTCTGCGGTAGCGTTTCTTTTCCGCTTCACCGAGCCCGGTCCACTCTGTCACGGAGAAGTATCGCCGGATATCTTCAAAATCCTTCCACAAGGAGAGGGGGAGAGAGAAATGGAGAATGCATGCGAGTGACAAAGAGAGGGAATGTGTTTGTGTGAGACATAGGGAAAGTGTGTGTGTGAGGGAGTGAGGTTTGATTGATTGAAAACTTTATTAACAGATTGCAGAATGTTAAGGGGATGCAGACCAGAGAAAGACTTTCGTCTTGTTTACATCAGGGTCCCCCATTTTCAATTCATAATGACATTTATGACATACGCAACATAGATATATATCATGACATTTATGACATACAGGTACACAGTACTGTTACATTTGTGACATATAATGCAAATATACAGAGATCCTAACAGAAAATATATACATACGAGGGGGAGGAAACTGTACTAGTGTATTAGGAAGGGGGGGAGGGAGGGGGGGTTTGGTAATTTACGGGGGCCAGTTTCGAATTGCAGCAAGTAAAGAGCATTAAATTGTTAAGACCTTATAAAACAAACTATTCAAAACCAGCGTCGGTGGCACACACATCACACGCCAGTTAGAATAGTACCAGCTACAGCGTGTACTACAACCCCTGCCCCAATGATGGCTAAGCTAACCAATGTACTCACAGAAAAGAAAAACGGTTAAATCTATTTTCAAACAACTGTACACTACAACTAGTCACAAGGTCTTAAATTACATACTGTGTGTCGACATGATGGGGTTCAAATGTAAAGAAGTAACCAAGACGGGCCGCCATTATTACGGTCCCTACATTATATGAAGATATCGTTATACTTCGAGATTCAATCACAAAATCATCATGAATACTGTACGGGTCTGATAGACTAATACACCATAAAGGCTTCGGATACGAGAATACCCCATTTACAGCACACAATTGATTAGATTCACGTGGATTAGGATTAGGGGACAGAAAAGTCTCACCATTGTCAGAGACGGACACGTTGATCCAAAAGGAGATTGTTTAGCGCGCAGGTGCAATTGATCAGGTGCCGATTGATGTTGCATCATGGGACTTTGAGTTCGTCAGTTTTGATCATCTGGAGCACTCTGGTGCCACCTTGAGGAGACAGCAGGCCATACCACGTAGGAAACAGCTTTTAGCTTGTTATTTTAATTTTTTTTGGTTTCTCTTTTTTTTATTGGAAGAATTTATGCAAATGTATACATTCCAGTTATACTTTCAAATTGTACATCTTCCATTTCCTTCCCCATTACTATCCCCGGCCTAACCCCACCCCATCCCACCCAAGGAGGGCGACAACAAACATACATATAGTTCACATAAATAAAAAATTAAAAGCATTAAGCTCTGCCTGGTTCCCTCCAGCTAGTCCACCAGGTTTGGAGTTCGGAAATGCAGGACTCAATGTGACTGAGGGGTGGGTTGTGAAGGGATTGTGTGCTGATGTATATTTGGGTGTCGTCAGCGTAGCAGTGGAAGTTGAGGTTGTATTTACGAATGATGTGACCAAGGGGGAGAATGTAGCAGATGAAGAGCAGGGGGCCGAGGACTGAGCCTTGGGGGACCCCCCTGTGTGACTGAGGAGTGGGAAGAAGTGTGGCCGGAGAGGGAGATGAATTGATGTCTGTCAGTGAGATAGGAGGAAAACCAGTCGAGTGCTGTGCCTACTGCAGTCCTTCTACTCCGGAGCTGTAGAGAGCATCTTGACTGGAAACATCACTGCCTGCCTGGTATGGAAACAGCACGGCACACAAGAAGGCCCTACAGAGAGTGGTGCGGGTATTGGACTACCACCCCTGCAGGTCTTATATAACAAGAGGTGCAAATCCAGAGCCTGCAGAATAATGAAAGACCCTCACCACCCCAACAACAGCCTGTTCAAGCTGCTGCGGTCAGGCAAACGCCTGCGAACACCAGCAACTAGGACAGAGACTTCGGCTCAGCTTCTTCCCCCAGGCCATCAGTCTTGAACACTGAACTCTCCACACACATGAGCACACACACACACACACAATGTATACGCTCACACACTAGCAGTCACTTTAGCATGAACACACACACACATGCTCACTCAATGGCCACTTGAATGATGAAAGGTCACTTTAAAAACAAGAACGGGAGTGGTTCTTGTATAGTAAACAGATGGATAGCAAGCTACCATAAGGACACATAGTATAACTGTAGATTGTATAGTAGTGTACTTAAGACCCAGTGCCTCATCCGTAGCTAACAGTGTATTGCACTATCGCAGGGCCTTAGCATGTCTTACCATGCTTTTTGTAAACTTCATGTGCATATACCTGTTATTACTTGTATTATTGCACAAATGTCTTATTCTCATCCTATTGGATTCTTATTATTGTATTATTGCACAATCGTTGCGGGCAAGACCCCCCGCATTTCACTGTATGCTTGTATGCCGTGACAAATAAAAGTCTTTACTTGACTTGAAATTGGTAGGCGAAAGCTTTTTTCCAAATAATTTTTTTATGCACACTGGCTTTCTCTTCCAAACTGTCAAAAACTGTTTGTCATATTCCTTGTGTGTTAGTGAAATGTGATCTTGAAGTATTACAACTTTATTTATTATAAAAATTAAAAATATGAATATGATGAAGAGAAAAAGGTAATCCGTCATGTTTTCAACCCTCAGCCCTGCTAAAGAAAAACCATCATGATTGGATATTTTTATTGACAGGAATTGTCATACAAGGATTGATATGCAACAGCAAAGATGTGTTTGTATAATAGGCTATCGTTTGTACACATCATGTACACACGTCACGCGAGTGCAGTTTTAAAGTTTATCAGATAGATGATGCAAGATGCATTTCTCTCATTTGTAAAAAGTTAATAAATGTTGGTGAGCTTACACCAAAATGAGGTATATATTCTAGCATTGCTACATGTAGAAGGTCTGAACCAGAATTAAAATGTCACTTGGGTGTTGTAAGAGCTCACACAAACATTTCATGGCCTCGAAAAATCGGGAGCCCCATTCCTCGTCTGCAGCAGCCCCAGATTTTACATTCCCGTTACATCATTCCCTCTCCGATGTCTAGACTTAAGAGAGAATGATGCACGTTAACAAATACTGACTGCACCGTCCTGGGGCACAGGAAGAACATAATGTAAACTTGGAAGTGGGTGGCGTTCCCCCTTGAACAAGAGTGTGTGCATGTTACTAAAAAGTTTTACTAAGTGTCACTAAAAGAGTTAACGCAGTACTTGGTGAAACCAGTATGTCAGTTTTCAGTAGTCGCTCAGTCAAGTGTCTCATGTACATCATTCCCAGGAATTCAATAGATTTTCTATGGAGCTGTAGCCACAGGAATGAACAAAGGGACTTTAATACACTTTGAATACATTTACTGCATATCGCATAAAGAGTTATATTGAAATCAAATTACATGTTATTTACCATAGATGTTAAATATATTAGTGGAGGATGCATGAAGCACGTCCTGGAGGACAAAAGACAGACAAGACTTACACAATTATCTTTATTACGAAAATAGACATTCAAATATCAGCAACTATCATTATAGGTACAATTGAAAGTGATAGTTAGGTTACGGGCATAAGGGCAGCACCTATACAATACAGAAACATACCACAGGGGGGCAGCACCTATACAATACAAAAACACAGGGGGGCACCACCTATACATACACAGGGGGGCAGCACCTATACAATACACAGGGGGGCACCACCTATACATACACAGGGGGGCAGCACCTATACAATACACAGGGGGCAGCACCTATACACACACAGGGGGGCACCACCTATACATACACAGGGGGGCAGCACCTATACAATACACAGGGGGGCAGCACCTATACAATACACAGGGGGGCAGCACCTATACATACACAGGGGGGCAGCACCTATACAATACACAGGGGGGCAGCACCTATACAATACACAGGGGGGCACCACCTATACATACACAGGGGGGCAGCACCTATACACACACAGGGGGGCAGCACCTATACACACACAGGGGGGCAGCACCTATACAATACACAGGGGGGCAGCACCTATACAATACACAGGGGGGCACCACCTATACACACACAGGGGGGCAGCACCTATACACACACAGGGGGGCAGCACCTATACACACACAGGGGGGCAGCACCTATACAATACACAGGGGGGCAGCACCTATACAATACACAGGGGGGCAGCACCTATACAATACACAGGGGGGCACCACCTATACACACACAGGGGGGCAGCACCTATACACACACAGGGGGGCAGCACCTATACAATACACAGGGGGGCAGCACCTATACAATACACAGGGGGGCAGCACCTATACAATACACAGGGGGGCAGCACCTATACAATACACAGGGGGGCAGCACCTATACACACACAGGGGGGCAGCACCTATACAATACACAGGGGGGCAGCACCTATACAATACACAGGGGGGCAGCACCTATACACACACAGGGGGGCAGCACCTATACAATACACAGGGGGGCAGCACCTATACAATACACAGGGGGGCAGCACCTATACAATACACAGGGGGGCAGCACCTATACACACACAGGGGGGCAGTACCTATACAATACACAGGGGGGCAGCACCTATACAATACACAGGGGGGCAGCACCTATACAATACACAGGGGGGCAGCACCTATACAATACACAGGGGGGCAGCACCTATACAATACACAGGGGGGCACCACCTATACACACACAGGGGGGCAGCACCTATACACACACAGGGGGGCAGCACCTATACAATACACAGGGGGGCAGCACCTATACAATACACAGGGGGGCAGCACCTATACAATACACAGGGGGGCAGCACCTATACACACACAGGGGGGCAGCACCTATACAATACACAGGGGGGCAGCACCTATACAATACACAGGGGGGCAGCACCTATACACACACAGGGGGGCAGCACCTATACAATACACAGGGGGCAGCACCTATACAATACACAGGGGGGCAGCACCTATACAATACACAGGGGGGCAGCACCTATACAATACACAGGGGGGCAGCACCTATACAATACACAGGGGGGCAGCACCTATACACACAGGGGGGCAGCACCTATACACACACAGGGGGGCAGCACCTATACACACACAGGGGGGCAGCACCTATACAATACACAGGGGGGCAGTACCTATACAATACACAGGGGGGCAGCACCTATACAATACACAGGGGGGCAGCACCTATACAATACACAGGGGGGCAGCACCTATACATACACAGGGGGGCAGCACCTATACAATACACAGGGGGCAGCACCTATACAATACACAGGGGGGCACCACCTATACATACACAGGGGGGCACCACCTATACACACACAGGGGGGCAGCACCTATACACACACAGGGGGGCAGCACCTATACAATACACAGGGGGGCAGCACCTATACAATACACAGGGGGGCAGCACCTATACAATACACAGGGGGGCAGCACCTATACACACACAGGGGGGCAGCACCTATACAATACACAGGGGGGCAGCACCTATACACACACAGGGGGGCAGCACCTATACAATACACAGGGGGGCAGCACCTATACACACACAGGGGGGCAGCACCTATACACACACAGGGGGGCAGCACCTATACACACACAGGGGGGCAGCACCTATACAATACACAGGGGGGCAGCACCTATACAATACACAGGGGGGCAGCACCTATACAATTGCTACAAATAGCAATGCTAATGTACATCAATAGGGTTGACAACTGCTGTACTGCATGTGGCTTTTTTTGTATTATTTGTAGCTCCATTGACTTTCAATAGCAAATAGCAAATTCCAACCAAAACATCGTAAACACAACGTTGAAGCAAAGGCAACTTTTTAGACACCCTGAAAAGAGTAACTCTTAGCAACGGGATAGGATAAATTGATCAACACATTTGACAATAAATAAAGAGCAATTTTGTAAACGATTCACCTGTTTGACATCATTCTAACTAGTCCAGGTAATCTATTATCCTGACATCATTCTAACTAGTCCAGGTAATCTATTATCCTGACATCATTCTAACTAGTCCAGGTAATCTATTATCCTGACATCATTCTAACTAGTCCAGGTAATCTATTATCCTGACATCATTCTAACTAGTCCAGGTAATCTATTATCCTGACCGTGTCTTTATATGGTTGCAAGCACATTACTGTTTTGTTTTATTACTTTGTAATAAACCTTTTTGGAAAGGTGGCTGGCACACACAACATGCACCGCTGGATTTGAATTCCCGCCTATAGGATCACATGTTTGTTTCCCTACCGATTCTCCTGTCTTCACAGTCGAACGGCACATCAGATAAACGCTAGCAGAGGGTGTAGATGCACACTGTCCTTGAAAACATCTTTGTCCATCCTTCATGTTATTTTTTGGCATTTCATGATGAAAATAAAGAAGGCACATAAGGCACTGGTGCTCGTTTACCTGCCAACATTCACTTGTGTAAAGAAGCTTGATTGTCCAGCATACACCCCCCCCCCCTTATAAATAGTCACAGTCCTTTAGTTACACTGAAATATTTACTACACTCTTAGCCCATATTGGACCCTGAATAGGACCTTGTGATGGAATGGGTTAAGTCACCAGCAGCCCAAACCTCTGGTCCTGTGACACTTAATAAAAATCAATGGCAATTGCTCTGAATTCAGCAAAATGAACGGGTGAAACGGCACAACAGGAGAAAACTTTGGTTCCAATAGAATGTCATTAATACAAACCAAGAAGCCAGAGGTTGTCTGCTGACATGTTTGGATGTGACGCGCATCTATAAGACTGGCGACGTCATTAAGTCACTAAGCCCAGTAACTCACTCACTTGATGAGGTCGATGCGTTTTGCCTTGTAGGGCAGTGTGTGTGTATATGTCAGTGAGTGGATGTGTGTATGCATGTGTATATTTGTGTATGAATATATGTATAGGATCTGTTGGATATATAACTAGTTACTAAACTAAGGGGAGGAATGTATGAATAATGTATATGGCCTGTTGGATATATACCCAGTTACTCCACTAGGTGGATATATATATATATTTTATATAATAATGTATGTATGGTTGTTGTTGTGTACCGAGTCCCCAACGTGATATTCAGCATGTATACGTAGTGGTTTTCTTTAGTATGTGTTGTTGTGTGATGTGTTTGTACCATTTTGATTTGTCTGATGGGTTTGTGATTTTTTTTTATTATATTTAAACTCACGCACGGGCGGTCAGGTGGCATAGGGGAGATTGTGCTCGTCACCAATGCAAGAGGCTGCGGTCTCGACTCCCGGAGAGTCAGCATTGCCTTGGCTCGGGCTGATCGCTATACTAACTCGTTTGACTGAGTTAGGGGGAGGGGAGCCGTGGGTGGGTCCTGGGCGTTGTGGACAGCGACCCCTACAGTTCGGTCGGGGCGCCTGCTCAGCAAGGGTAGGATCTGGAGAGGTAGTGCGACCTTCCACACGTTACACTCTCCCGGTGAGAATCTGCGCGGCCAGGCTGGCTGCCGGCTGGCTGCACATGCGTCGGAGGAAAGCATGTATAGACCACTACACTTCCGCGTTACATTGAAATCGGGGGGAGCATATGAATGAATGTGGACGAGAGCCGCGATGTAAGTGGTTGCCGATACGGCTGTGGGGGTGCTAGAGACATGATCAAATAGACGTTTATGCGCCTCACTCTCCTGAACACGGCGTGACCCATTCCTAATCGATCAGAACTAAATCGGCAGAGAAAAAGCCCATTTTAAAGCACCTATTCCGCATGCACATGCGCAGAGTGCCCATGGAGTCTGGACGATGCGAGATGACGCACGAATGAATGTGGACTGTTCCATCAGAGGGGGGAGCTTCGGTGGCCAGTGTCCTTTCAGCCGAACAGGATGATGAAAAAATGATCCCACTAAATGGCCAGACACGTCTTATGGCGACATCTACAATTACCTCATTGAGTCTCCAGGTAGACTAATGTTTATATTTAAGTGCAGCGGGGGCGGCTACGTGGCGTAGTGTGCAAGGCGCTCGCCACGAATGACGGAGACGCTGGGCTTGCCTGTTCGAGCCCAGCGCTCCACATGGCTCTCAGTTTAGCTGGTCGTTCATACTAATACACATTGGCCGTATTAGGGGGTGGGAAACTGATGGGTGGGGATCGGGCGTTGTGGACAGCGACTCCTACAGGTCGGTTGGTGCGCCTGCGCAGTAGAATCAGGAAGTGTTGGGGGCAGCGTGAGCCTCCCACGCGTTACTCCTCGCCACTGAGAGATCGAGCTGCGCAGGTGAAAAGATGCGACTGCTGCTACCTCAAGTACCGGAGGGGACTTGTGCTATGTATGACTTAGTCCACATTGCAGCCGGCTTGTGGGAGGCAAGAAACAGCGTTCGTGACAGGGGAGGGTTGAATTGGATGATACGAAATTGGGATGGGAGAAAATAGAAAATGGGAGAAAAAGTGGATCAAAAAAAAATATTTAAGTGCAGCGGTCTGTAGCCACACACATTACCACCGAAGCTCCGCCCTCTGATGGAACAGTCCACATTCATTCGTGCGTCATCTCGCGTCGTCCAGACTCCATGGGCAATCTGCGCATGTGCATGCGGAATAGGTGCTTTAAAATGGTCTTTTTCTCTGCCGATTTAGTTCTGATCGATTAGGAATGGGTCACGCCGTGTTCAGGAGAGTGAGGCGCATAAACGTCTATTCGATCATGTCTCTAGCACCCCCACAGCCGTATCGGCAACCACTTACATCACGGCTCTCGTCCACATTCATTCATATGCTCCCCCGCTATCTCCTCCCCGATTTCAGAATCCCGGCAGTGTTGCGGTGGTCTATAGTGACAGTCTCCGGCCTCTCGGACCAACAGTAGGGGAAAGTGCGCAACAACCAGGAAGGGGGTTGGGAATTGGCATAACGACTAACAGTGGGATGGGAGAAAAATCGGAAAAAGAAGGAGGGGGAAAAAGATAATAATAAAAAAAAAAAAAAAAAAAAACCACGCACGTTAGCTGCTCTGCCCCTAGTGGTCGCTCACAGAGCATGCGCTTCGCATCTATGACATTGTGCGTCCTTGTGTACAGAGAGAATGTGGGGACAGGAAGTTATCATGTGAGTTCCGTCTGTTTGGTCTGTGGGAGGAGACCATAGATATCTATGGAGGAGACGCGTTATTTTTTTTCCGTAGCCGCATTTTGCGGAGACCCTCTCTGATCCAATCGTGTGACGCCTGTTTCTACACCGGTTAAGCTTAGGCACTCTTTCGAAGTTGGTTAAGGTTAGAGTTTGTCTCAGAGCAGGGCGATAGAACACCAGCCCTGATTCCAATCTCTAACCTTAACCAACTTCGAAAGAGTCGCCTAAGCTTAACCAGTGATAAACTAGGCGTTAGGTAGTTTGCAGGCTGTTAGACCCGGAAATGGGCAAAGACACAGCTCGTCACGCGATTGGGCGCACATGTCAGTGGCCAATCAGAGAGCGTCTCCACTCCACAAAAAAATAACACGGAGGAGACGGGCGACAACCCCTCCTGTAAACAGCAGAGCTGATACCAGCAGGATAGGCACGGCACAGTTAGTGTCCACCATCTTTCCAAAAACTACATTTCCCATAATGGCCACCACTCGACCCACTCCCGTGAAGAAACCGAGAGCAGAAGACCTGAGGAGAAGAAGAAGTAGCAACAGGTAGATCTTCTCACACATTCTCAAACATTACCGGTATGTTGCACGTGGGGGAAAAAATAAGTAAAGAAAACGACAATTTAACGTTAGTTTGTGTGTGTGTCACTGTAGTTTTTGCGATTCTGTAGTTGGCCCATGACACACACAAACTAACGTTAAAAAAAAATTTTACCCACTTTTTAGGAAGAAGGTATATAAAAAAAATTACACATGCAAAAAAAAACTATAAGTTTCACGCAGTGATCTCAGCCTTAGTAGATTCCAGTGGTTTTCAGTCAGGTTTTACTCCATAGTGCACACAAAGTGGAGTCCAGTGGTTTACAGTCTACTCCATAGTGCACACAAAGTGGACTCCAGTGGTTTTCAGTCAGGTTTTACTCCATAGTGCACACAAAGTGGAGTCTAGTGGTTTTCAGTCAGGTTTTACTCCATAGTGCACACAAAGTGGAGTCCAGTGGTTTTCAGTCAGGTTTTACTCCATAGTGCACACAAAGTGGAGTCCAGTGGTTTTCAGTCAGGTTTTACTCCATAGTGCACACAAAGTGGAGTCCAGTGGTTTTCAGTCTACTCCACAGTGCACACAAAGTGGAGTCCAGTGGTTTTCAGTCAGGTTTTACTCCATAGTGCACACAAAGTGGAGTCCAGTGGTTTTCAGTCAGGTTTTACTCCATAGTGCACACAAAGTGGAGTCCAGTGGTTTTCAGTCTACTCCATAGTGCACACAAAGTGGAGTCCAGTGGTTTTCAGTCAGGTTTTACTCCACAGTGCACACAAAGTGGAGTCCAGTGGTTTTCAGTCAGGTTTTACTCCATAGTGCACACAAAATGGAGTCCAGTGGTTTTCAGTCTACTCCACAGTGCACACAAAGTGGAGTCCAGTGGTTTTCAGTCTACTCCACAGTGCACGCAAAATGGAGTCCAGTGGTTTTCAGTCAGGTTTTACTCCATAGTGCACACAAAGTGGAGTCCAGTGGTTTTCAGTCAGGTTTTACTCCATAGTGCACACAAAGTGGAGTCCAGTGGTTTTCAGTCAGGTTTTACTCCATAGTGCACACAAAGTGGAGTCCAGTGGTTTTCAGTCAGGTTTTACTCCATAGTGCACACAAAGTGGAGTCCAGTGGTTTTCAGTCAGGTTTTACTCCATAGTGCACACAAAGTGGAGTCCAGTGGTTTTCAGTCAGGTTTTACTCCATAGTGCACACAAAGTGGAGTCCAGTGGTTTTCAGTCAGGTTTTACTCCATAGTGCACACAAAGTGGAGTCCAGTGGTTTTCAGTCAGGTTTTACTCCATAGTGCACACAAAGTGGAGTCCAGTGGTTTTCAGTCTACTCCATAGTGCACACAAAGTGGAGTCCAGTGGTTTAATTAACCATATATGGTAATGAAACACCCCCATGGAATGTGGAATAATGGGCTAAGAAGCACCTCTCACTGAGTTTTACGCTAGGCTAATGGTCAGTATCTGCTTCATATGAACCACCAATGTGAATTTTGACGAGGAGAAAATAAGAAAGAAAAAAACATCTCGGCCAAACTGGCCATAGTATTTTTTTTTAAATGTATTTGTTGCTGTCGTTATGTTTTTGATTTTGTTGTTGTCCCCCCCCCCCCCCCCCCCCCCCTTCTTGAGACCGAATACTTCCCACGACGGCTCATGTAGGATTCTACACTGTCTGGGGCGAGAAACCGTCAAATAAAAAATAACAGCATTGCATTGGCCTATCAACCGGTTTTAATAAACAAACAAACAGTAGCATGTGCATCTTTTAGATCAATTAGGCTATGAAAATTAGGCTGCCCCTAAATATAAAAAAATCTATTAAATAAGAATGGTTTGCTTCACTTAAAAAAAATTTAAAATTTATATATATATTTTTTTTCCGACTCTGACATGAAAATCGAGGAGACTGGCACGACTATTAGAAAATAACTCGTCCCTAATATATAATATATAATACTCGCTGTGGTTTTCTCTCATCCTGTTGTTCTTCAGTGTGAAGCCAGAATGCCTGCTGTCCCACTGACCCGGCCCTGCCAGCCAACGTCACTGCGCCGCAGGTCTCCAAGCCCTTCCACCCGCCCTCCACCGTCTTCGTGGTCATCTTCCACTCCCAGGCCGACGGTAAATAGGTCATAGGTCACAGAGAATTTAATGTTCTCTCTCTCTCTCTCCACGGACCCCCACATATCAGAATGTGACATTTGAGGTCTGTTGGGGATTTAGGCTTACACTCATATTCAAATATATTTATATATATATATATATATATTAGGGATGCTCGATATTGGCTTTTTTACCTATACCGATATTGTCCAACTCTTAATTTTCCGATACTGATATATGCAGGGTTTCCCCCCCAAAAAAACGGAATAATCTTTTATTTAAAACACTTATTTCCAAGGTGGTCCTCGATGGAAGACATAAAAACACAGCACATATAGCCTACTCAACTGCAAATTTTTGCTCAACTGCAAAAATGTATGCCTACTTATGTATTAGCCTACAGGGAAAAACACATTCACAACAGGCAGCAAAGTTTATTTTCAGCCAAGTATGGTAATAAGGTAACTATTAGGATATATATGGTATGGATTACTTACTCTTATAACTTATTACTATCTGTGGTAGCTCTAGTCTCCACCTACACAAATTGTTTTTGTGCTGTCCATTGAGCATGCACCTTCACGTGGTAGGCACATTAACTGTAGGTCAAACTCCCCAAACAAACAAGCACAGTGGCACACCATTGATTTAATTGCCATATAAATCACATACAAAGATCTAACTATTACTCCTCCTCTCTGAACATGAATATAAAACAAGAAGGTGGTCTATTAACTGTGTAAACCTTATGCAATATTCATCATTGATATTTGAATACTTGAAATCTGTATGAACTGAGTAGTTAGTATCAAATTAAATAAGATGGAACAGCTCCATGCATTCATTGAATAAACAACTATTTGCTCATTACCAGTATGGTATTGTTTAAATTGTACAGCTTTTTGCACATCTTTGTCAGGGAATTCCAACAATTCTGGACCTGAATGTACCAGTTAATTGTAATCATCTCTCTCTCTCCTTATGTCTAGTCAAGCCAGGTTGTGTAGGAGAGAGACGGGGATGAACATGCTATAGACTACTTTGTCCAGCCTGAGCCTGCTATGATGCAGATGTTTTTACATCACCACCCAAAACAAGCGTTGCAAGGGCAAGGCGAAGAGAATCATTAAAGACTCCAGTCACCCGAACAACTGCCTCTTTGAACTGCTGCGGTCAGGCAAGCGATACCGGAGTCTCAAGGCGAGCACAGAAAGACTCAGAAGAAGCTTCTATCCCCAGGCCATCAGGCTGCTAAACGAACAATGAATTAACACTACACAACAACAACCACCAAACGCACATAGCACACACATCCACACGCACACACTCACTTTAAACAAACACACTGTAGCACCCACTCCACACACTTTATAGCACACACCCACTTTAAACAAACACACTGTAGCACCCACTCCCCACACTTTATATTTATTGATGAAGGATTGCACTACAACTCGTACACCTTACTGTAAATTGTACCTAAATTGTACCTCATCCCATTTCTGCTTTGCACTATATAGTACTGTACATTAGTACACTGCATAGTATTGTATATTATATGGTAACTCAGAACATTGTACATATGTCTATACCGAACACTGTGACCTCATTTTCTTCTTCTAAAATTACATGCTATACTATGTTATTTGATACTATCTTGTCTAGCACAGTCTCTGGAGCGTAACAGTAAGAAGCATTTTGTATGAAAGTATTCTGTACTTCTGTATGACATTGACAACTATTAAAGAAACTTGAAACTTGAACTTGAAGATTCAGCCAAGAGCGAGTGAGTACACTGGTCCACTTGCACTGGCACACTTGTCCATGGCACTTACTACCCAGCTTTGTAGTGGTTTGGGGGAATAGTACAGTAGGTACGCATATTTAAGGGGACCGCAAGGATGGTGTACTGGTGGCTGGTGTCCGACCGATTATGGTGGGCCGGTCTGGGCCAAAAATGCCAGGGCCGATTTTTGGTCCCAGTCCAGCCCTGCATGTCGAAATACTTCCCAAAGGTCAGTGAATACCACGCCCCCACAACACCAGAGGGAGTTCCACAAATCATGTGCAACCCAGATTCGGCACAAACAAGGGACTAAACACATTTTGCAATTATGCCACAACAATGTGGAACGCCGTACCCACAGCCGTAAAAAGATGTGAATCCCTACCCACATTCAAAACCGCTCTTAAAGAGCACCTACGGGAGGCTGCAATTCGAAACTGGCCATCATAAATGTCCAAACCCCCCCCCCCAAATATACAGTCTCCTCCCCACCGTATGTATATATTCTCTCCCCACCGTGTGTATATTTTTTTCCCCGCCCACCCACCCCCTCCTAATGTACAGTCTCCTCCCCATCATATGTATATATTCTCTGTTAGGATCTATGGGTAACAGTACTGTATAGTTGCATATCGTATATATCACAAATGTAACTGTACTATATATACCTGTATGTCATGTATGTCCCTATGCCATACATGTCATGATGTCATGTATGTTGTGTATGTCATAAATGTCACTTTAAAATGGGGGACCCTGATGTAAACAAGACAAACATCTTTCTCTGGTCTGCATCCCCTTAACAATTGTGTGTATTGAGCCGTACTGTATTGTACTCATTCTGCAATCTGTTTCATTCATTCATTCATTCACCTTTTGCATATCTAGCTTTGGCATGGATTGATTGTTTAGATCGCTAGCATGGCTAACAAAGGCAAATATATTGTAGTCTGCCCCGTTGTTCTGACCAGGATTACGTTCCTTTTGCCCCCTTGATGCGCATGCACACTGAGTCTGATGTGGACAGCGAACAGGTCTACATGATACTTGATGTGATGGATATATGGAGAAGATCTCTCCCTCTTTTTCAGTTTCTCTCTCTCTCTCATGTCTAAAGGTTATTGCAATTTCAAGTGCACTTCCAACTTTTAGACACTAGATGTCAGTGGTGGCTTCATGGTGTATTATACTGTAGGTCAGGGGAGGGCAACCTTTGAGCCGGTCAGCCATTGTGATGTGTGCCTGGTGCCAGTGTCTGGCAGCCATTGAGCCTGCGTAGCCCAAGGTTGGGTGCTACCAGTGGTGGTGAAGGAGGCAATTTCCACCCTACATTGTGGGGAGCGCTTTGAGTGGCGCTATATAAATGTAATTAATTATTATTATTTATTTCTGGGCAGGAGATCTACTTTGTCATTTTCCCAGGCTGGAGAGAATCGACCATCACCTGCCAAGCAGACAGAGAGACAATGACCACTACATTTAGGTGTCATTATAGGCTGCTAATTAGAATAATGCAAACATGTAATGCCATTTAATATTAATAATAAAAATGGAAATATATTCTTATCTGGGGAGAAAAGTATTATGCTATTATCAAATAACAATTAAACAATAACTTATGGGACCTTTAAAATGCTGATGATAGCACTTGCTTCACATTTCAATAATAAGAAAGAAAATAAGTAAAAACATAACATTGATATCAGCCAATTAAAGGAGCAATAGGCGGCTGTTGATTTTGGGCAGAACTTAAGAAATATTTTCAAATCCTTGAACCAAATTCGACAACGCCCTTCCCAATCAAAACGCACCAGGAAGCCTCCAAAGCCACGCCCCACTAGGTAGCAGGCAGGCAGCTATTTGTTAGCAGTGGGTAGCTATGTGTTAGCAGTGGGCAGTTTTTTCATGTCTGGTAATTTTTAGCATGGTGTTATTCACTGTCAAAGATGCAAAGAGAAATTATATTCATATTCTTTGTTTAATCACAATATACTCAAGCCTAGTAACAGACACAATATTTCTGACACTGGGAATACATTCCCTGAGATCCATAGATGTCCCTAGATACCAAGAACATGCAAATGGACCTTGTAGACGTGGAGCAATCTTCCATTTACTTAGGTATGTATTTTAGTCAGATTTTCAGAAAATAGGGCTAGGGCTCAAGAGGTGAGGAGTAGGCTAAACATGAGATGCCAGGTTTTTAGGGAGTCCCGAACTGGGATTTGTCCAGGAACTCCGTTACGATAGATGCCCTGGATTCTTTAATGGCCTTAGTGAGTCATGAAGTCACTGTGCCAAGTTCCATAAAAAGCGACCTACTGTAGTTCTATAGGGAGGTGTAGTCTGACGTCACTGGTTGTTCCACCCGTATAGAGGGATTCATCATTGGGAAAATGGATTATCGGCTATTGTAACAATTCTGCCACATGGAAATTGAAAAGCTTTCCATGTTTGCACAAAATAAGTTTCCTTCTATCACTAACATTATTGTTTAAACATTTTTGGTTGAAATACAATTTCGTGATTATTTTTTTTATTTATGATTAATTGCAAATATCTTCATGTTGAGCTATAGATTGTGGATGAATAAGCACAGAAAGGTACACCATGTCAATGGTAATGCTTTATTTGTTTTAAACGAGGCAATGGGGAAATGCATTGTGTTGGACAGAGGGTGGAACACGAAAAACGGCAATGACGTAACCACCACACCTCCCTATGGGCTGCCATACAATTACAATAGGTGCCAAACGCCACTGAGAACTTGCAACCTTCCTGCAATCTTAAATGGGTACTTAATGCAAGTAAAATCAAATTCATGCTGTTTACTAGAGCCGTAAATATTGATTAGGTTTGCATAGTCTATCCACTGAGTGATTCTAGCATTGAGAGAGTCGCTGAGTATACATATGTTGACATCTGGCTTGATAAGAAATCTACATTTAAATACCAAATACCATATATACTGTAGAAAATCTTGCCAGCAAACTGCAACAAAACATTGGTTTAATTGACAAACAAAACCAGCTTCCCTATGTTTAGTAGGAAACTGATTGTTGAGTCCTGAATAAAGGTTGATGATGTCCCTTCTGTGCCCTTAACTCTCTAATCTCCCTGTACAGGGAGGGAAAGTGCTGATCTGTGTCATCTGCTGGTTCATATAAATTCCATCACTTTTTGATTATTGATTATAAATCAGTAAACGATTGAACTTTCATGGATCATTGAAGTTTTTTTTTGCAACAGTATTATGCACATATGCTATGGATAAGATCAAAAAGGTGCCTTTGTGCTGCACGCCTGCCTTCATGGGAGAGAGCGGGGGTTCGTCCCTTGTAGGTCACTGAGCTGGATTAGAGACGAGGTCACTGTGAACTTTACCCTCTTAAATTGGATTCTGAGTCAAGATTTTCTTTTAAACAGTCTTTCCTTTTTTTTCACTGTTCAGTCGGAATCAAAGTTATTACTTTACTTTACCAGCCACACCGAGGCGATTAAGTAAGGGATAATGTATAGCTACAAGGTCATTGTCGCAAAATAATTGACCGACACAGAGTTTAGAACGCCGAGGCGCAGCCGAGGTGTTTTAAACGTCAGTGAAGGTCAATTATTTTGCGACAATGACCGAGTATAATAATAATAATTTTATTTGTATAGCACTTTTCATACAGAGGTTGCAGTTCAAAGTGCTCATAGGCTATACATTATCCCGCTTATTACATGGCTAACTTACTAACAATATACCTAATTCATCGACAAGACGAGATCAAATGCAGACGCAGTTGTTCTGTGGCTCTGTCAGCCCAAATAAAGTGATTATTATTATTGGCAGCCGGCAGGTCTGTGGTCTGATTGCATGACTGAGTGCAGCTGTGCATATGCTGAGCAGCACTGATACAGTGTGTGTAGTGGGCTTGATTGGTCCAGCTGTTATTATTGTTCGGCAGAGGTCCGTTATCGAGTAATATCGGACCTCTGACGAGCGCTATTGACCAATCACAAGCAACCATTTCGGTGAATGTGAAAACGCCATGTAATAAGTAACAAGAACCAATCAGAGGCTATAAGTTAAACAACCCTTTGGGACAAATTCTACATCCTGTGTTGATTAACAACAAGTGAAGTGAAGCATTAGTTGACGTATTATCTCCTGGTTAACTGCTTCACATCTGTTCCCTCATCATTTGGCTTCTTAGTAAACTATTTTACATATTTTATACCATGGCCTGCCCGGGTGAAAAGCCTACTTGTGTGTGTAGGATGACGGTGCAGTCGTGCAGTCGGTCAGCAGCTAGGACCCTACGGGGAAATCCTTCCAAAATGTCTTCTACTCGTCTTCCATGATGCGTACATGTAGTGAAGAACTACCCCCTCAAATCCACCCCCTCAAATCCACCTCTATCGGCTTAGCTCCATTTCCAAAGGTTAAGTATTATTTAACAAATCATAGGTTTAGCCCCCTCTCACAAGCAGGCAACGGGAGCACCAGGAGTTTTAAGTGGCCTGCATGCCCCCCCCCCCCCCCCCATCATGTCTGTATTAGGGCTGTCCCCGACTAAGGATTTGGATAGTCTACTATGATTGGCCAACATTTGCTGTTAGTCGACTATTAGCACAAAAAAAAAAGTATAATATTTAAAAAAAAAATAATAATAATTGTATTCCATTTGGGCTGTGGGGGTGCTTAATGTGTGAAGGAGTCGACTGAAGGCTTCTTGTCCTCTGCAAAAGCATGCAATTGGTCCACTGATGGAAACATCTTGATATTTGTCTATAGTCTACTCTAGTGTGTTCATTAGACGGGTGAAATCCTCTTTCTGTGCCTGTGTTCTTAGGCAGTTAGCCTCTCGTATGCGTGCCATTAGCCTTAGCCACGCTTCTAGGCCTCTTTTCTTTTGGAAAGAATGATACAGAATAAAAATAAAAAAAATATATATTTTTTTATTATTATTATTTTTTTGTATTAGACTAAATGGTTGGCAGTCGACTACGGCTCCTTTCGACCTATTAGTCGACTAATAGGGGTCAGCCCTAGTCTGTATGTAAGTGGGTGTAAGCCCAAGACAAGCTGATGGGACAATAAAGTGACTCTGGATGTATGTATAGAGCCCTCAGGTGTGTCCTCGCCCCCTGCCAGAGGATAGTCTTGCGTTAAGCCCTGTTGACATACTGTATGGGATGAGGATCTATACCATCTTTAGCAACAGGAAGTCATGTCAATCCCTCGTCTGTGTCACCTGACACCTCCTAAATCCCTCTTGCCTGAAACGTACCTGATAGACCCCTCCCCCTCTTCTGCTGGATTACACTGTTGTTTAAAAAAAGATATATATCTTAATTGAACTGAAAAGGGTGACATCTAAAAATAACTTTTTCATTTGACAATCCCCCTCTTTGTACTGACCTAGTTCATGTCCAATCCTTGTTTCTGTGCCATTCTAAGACATAATCCACTTTGTTATTTTGGCCCACAGTCAACTCCCTTTACAAAACTGTCACTCAAAAGCTAGCGTTTCAGTGATAGAACGAATTTGAACTAATTCTCATTCTGATGGTGATCATTTTGTCGTCTCAATTTGCATTCATTGCCCGGCTTACTTTGTCCTACATTATAAACATAGACGAGTTGATGACCTCAAGATGAGGTTAGCAGGATGACAAAAGAAGAGTTAACTTGCAAAACACCTATAAATGCCATCCATGAAATAAAGTTACTGTTAAGACATATTAACTAAGAGAACTGAAAATGCATTCCAAGTTCACATTTTACAGCAGAAACTGAAACACCAGTGCTATTTTTTTTTATTTATACAAAATGTTAGTGTGACATGGGTTTGTCCTTCACGACATAGCCGAGAAGGGAAAAGCTGAGAATTATTACGGTAATGTGACGAAAATGTGGCACAAAATCTGGTTCATGTGTAACTTTGGCTCAAGTCATCTTTAGAGATGGATTTTGACAAATGTATAATAATAATAATGCAGGACCTCTTTAGAGGTCTTTATTCGGCATGCAACGAACTGGACATGCAATGGGAGCGGCACACACACACTGGGATACACACACACACACACACACGTGCATTGTCTTTTTCTCCGTCACCAATGCGATTGAGCTCTGCGCTTAACCCATCCCGTCGTCCTTCCCCCCAAGGGCAGCCTGGAGCAGACAGGGCGTCGACGAGGGGCCACGCCCGGGGACCAATCCAAGTGCTCCTGCCCGTCTTCGTCAAGGACGCGACAGCGTCAGCGATCTGTTGGTTGTGCATGTTTTTCCATTGGGTTTCTCTTATCTCTTAATCACTACACCACGTGCCGCTGTGTATGTTAGTGTGATGTGCTTTAGGGCATAGCCAAGAAGAGGAAAGATGAAATTTATTCAGATAGCGTGGAGTTCAGATAATATGTTCCTTTACTGATTCCCTTGGGGAAATTCGCAAATTGCAAATTACATTTTACTTGATCAAAACAACCCAAAGGCAGTTTGACTGATATTGATTGGAATGCACAATAAAATAATCTGTGAAAATTACTAAAAACGGAGATAGTTTTTTGCAAATTAACAAAAAAAAATGAATAATAATAATAAAAAATGGAAAAGTACGTTTCCTCGCTATTGCTTGAATGTTTTCATATTTAGTATATTTAGGCTTGCGAGAGTGTCATGGGTTAACAAAGCCAACCTTCTCAATAATCTACCCCGCTGTCGTTTTCCAGTAATAGCACCCGTCATGTTGCTCTGGTTGTAATCCCCGCCAGCTAATGAACTATCAAGTAGGATTTTGTGCTAAGAGTAAGCCGAGACCTGATCCTACGGCACCGAGCCTCTTCAGTATAGCATGCTCTACCGCCAAGAGTGAGAGTGGGAGAGATGGTCCTTTTACCACATAACTGATGGGAAAAGTGTCTGAAAAGAAAAGAAAATAGTTCCTCCGTATTTCACCCAGGTGGATTTAATCAGTCACCTCCAAGCCCTCTTCTTGACTCGTCACTACAGAGAAACGGTAAGGCCAGGAATCATTTTCAATATTCATATCCTGAAGAAATATAACGTGACGATAAAGAGCCCAGAGCTGAGTGTGATTCACCTTTTTGATGGCAAACAGTTTTTTCTTTGCAGGTTTTCATGTTCATGTTATGTCACTACTACCAAATATTATGTTTTGCTTTGATTTGGAAAACCTTATCATGTGCACAATTGGCAAAGTTCAAAGAATATTTTATTTTATATACCTGTATATATATATTTTTTTATTACTAATAACAGCAGCATTAACATCTCCACAGAGCACTGGTGAAGTTAAACAATTCTATACCAAAAAAAAATTGTAATATTTCTCTAAATATTTGCTTGCACTCATCTAGAAATGTAAATGGTTTACTGTATTTAGCATGGGGTCATTAGCACAAAGGTAAATCTCCAGCGTTAATGTTAATTGGATTATGGAGATTCAGAAAAGCAGCCAACAACTCAGTAGTATCAATTACAGTATTTTTACCCAGGCCAGACAGAGCAGATTGCAAAGCCTCCCCATATGGTCCAATTCATACCCATCACCAAGATAGCTCACTTTATAAATACATATTCAAATTAAACCTGATGTAGAATAAAGGTCAGATCATGCAGACTACAGTATTTTGGTATCACTTGCTTTAGAGGGCTTAATTAATCAAGTACATTTTTAGTTAACCAATAGTTAACCTTTAGAATGAGAGGTAGGCAGATATGAAAACCAGCTCCTCCCGGCAGTGTGCCGAAGTGTCCTTGAGCAAGACCACTTAACCCCTAATTGCTCCCGATGAGCAGGTCGGCACCTAAGCCTTGCATGGTGGCCTCCGCTGTCGGTGTGTGAATGTGAGTGAATGGGTGAATGTGAGGCATGAGTTGTGAATCTGATACTGCACTCTGCTGCACGATTTCCTTAAATATAATTATACAGGTAATGTACAGGCAAAGTGCAGTAACTTCAAATACAATGTTGTTTTCCCTCCAGCTTTCATAACTTAACCTAGCCATTTTGAAAATGAAATTTAACACCTGAATATATTGGAACGATGATGATCCAAATAAAATGGCTAGGTTAAGTTATGAAAGCTGGAGGGAAAACAACATTGTATTTGAAGTTACTGCACTTTGCCTGTACATTACCTGTATAATTATTTAAGGAAATCGTGCAGCAGAGTGCAGTATCTGCTTTTTTGGGGTTAATTAAAATAATTACGTCATATTTTTGTATGCCTAAAGATAACTTCATTAATACATGTTAAATCTGGGTACTATCATCTATCTACCTAGAACACATTTTGGATGGCAAGTCAAAAAACTTTAAAGCCATCTTTCTCAGTTTCACTGTTTGGAAGTTACTGCGGTTAGCCTTGACAGGGCAGTAATGTGTACCGAAGAATTAGACATTAGAATAATTAGACATTAGAAGAATTAGTCATGAGAAGAATTAGACATTAGAATAATTAGACATTAGAAGAATTAGCCATGAGAAGAATTAGACATTAGAAGAATTAGCCATTAGAAGAATTAGACATTAGAAGAATTAGACCCAACAGGGTTCTATAACAGGGATTCCCCGGTGGCGCAGGGTCATTAGGGGGTTGACTTGAGCCAGTTGATTGGTCTAAACGTTTCTTGCGCCGCTATTTTTCACCCAGTGATAAACATGGTCTTTGACTCTCTGACCCGCCCTCCTGGCTCTATAGTGCCTATTCTGGCCAATCGGAGCAAGGAGCAGGCAACCTGGAACATTGAAAGGGCCACAGATTAATGGCAAGGAGGCTGTAGTACCTGAAATAGGCCTACAGCCTCCTGAATTTCCCTTGTTATACTCCGTTATACTACATTAAAAGTAGAATCTGTAATGCCGTCAAAAAGTGACCTCTAGGCCAGGGGTTCCCTAAGTCAGGGTCGCGACCCACAGGAGGGTCGCGAGCCGCCGCGGGGGGGGGGGGGGGGGGGGGGGGGGGTAGCCAGATTAAAAAAAAAAAAACTTTTGCAGTCAGGCTACTGAATTTAGAAGCAGGCCAGGACAGTGTTTCTAGTTGCAGCAGCGCAATAGTTAGATAACCTAGGTGAGGAACAACCAGGAGATCACTGCAACTCACACAAGTTGGAGAACTATCTCTCTCTCTCTCTCTCTCTCTCTCTCTCTCTCTTGCTCTCACACACACACACAAAAGGAGCCGCATGTGATTGGTGGAGGCGGGACCCTTACAAAAAACTGTTGTTGCTAATCATTGACACATGCTAGCCTGTAATAATCCCCCCCAGAAAAATCTACTTTGCATTTGATATATTGCAAATATATGCCATCACACACACTGGCATTTAAAGGGTTAGAATTATAAAATTAATATGTGGTGTTATGATCAGGGCTCAAGTTGAATAAAAGATTGTATTTTCAATCTGACATTACAAAAAAACTGAAAATCCATCTAAATCAGTGTTGTTGCTAATCATACATATGCTAGCCTGTTTTTTAACAATAATTTGTGATGCCATCACATTTAAAGGGTACAAATAAAAAAAAATGCCTGCACCAGAATGCAGAAAATTAAGTCTTTGTAACAAGAAATGTCCTGGTGGGGGACCCCCAGACCACCTGCTTAAAAAGTGGCCTGACTGGGGCTATATTTTGCACTACATTTCCTGGCCTGAATGATTTCCCCAGTCCGGCCCTGGTTAAAAGCCTCCAATGCTTATTAGTGTGTGTGCGTTTGAACGTGTGCATGTTTCAACCATACATTTCAATACATTTTTTTTTTAAATATTATTTTTTTAATTTTTGTACCTCCTATAATAGTGAGGGTCGCGGCTCTCTGACACCGTTATTTTTGGGTCACGGCCTGAAACGTTTGGGAACCCCTGCTCTAGGCAATAGAGCCCCACTTGGTATTGCACTTTGTTTACAATTTCTTGTTTTGGTCTGATGTTTGGGTTGGATTTCAGTGGGGATAGTGGAGGAGTTTTTACTGCTAGTCACACCTCAGGCTCTGCCAAGATAGGTCTGGAGAAATTCACACACGTATAAATATGCTAAATACAATAAGGGCTATCACAACTGGCTCACCTTTACAGGTACTCTCTCCCGCACCATCTGTGAGCCAGTGGCATCGCTCTTCTTATTTTCCTCCCTCAAGGCACCTCCCTCCAAACTGGGCCTCAGCTTCTACAGGTTTCCCCCTTCCTCCATGTTTCGTCGATTTAAGCCTGTGACATCTCGGGGTGCTCGGTGGTTAGGGTTGGGTACCTTTCACGTTTGAACCGATACCGGTACCCAACGGTACCTTTTTTCTGTACTTTAGTCTAAAAAAATGTAATCTACCTACCTCAGTTGTAAAAAAAAAAAATCCAAACTTCAAATAATTTATTATCATTATTATTTATTTAGAACAATTTGTTAATATATACTGTATATAATATTGCAGAGAGTGTTGTCTGCATCTATCTTTGTAAAGTGTAACAACACTTGCGACCGTTTTTGGCTTGCCATTGCCCCGACTGCTTACTGTTGTTGTTGAATCAAGTCAAATCCTAGGTAAGTGTGTATTGTGCGTGTGAACGTTGATGTGAATGTGCGGCACACTTCATAGGTTTCGTTTCGCGGTAAACGAAACGTTGACGTCATCGGACTTAAATATATCTTTTTTTACTTTACCGAAATGTGGCACCGCCGGATCTCACGTGAATCGGTACTTGGTAGTACCGACGTGATTCGGTCGGTACCCTTAATTCGGTTCGGTACCCATCCCTATCGATGGTAGAACCAGTGTCCTGGTACTGCCGCCGCTGTCCACCACTCAACTCTACGATGGTTAGATGATGTTGTCACCAGGTTGTCTCTGCCGCCGCTCGTTACGATTCATCCAGATCCACTCGGATGCTGCCTCTGCCTGCTTGGTGATGTTGGCCACGAGCCGCTTCCTAGCCGGGCTTTCAATCCCAAGCAGGTAGGGATGCTCGATATTGGCTTTTTTACCGATACCGATATACCGATATTGTCCAACTCTTAATTTCCGATATCAACCGATACCGATATATGCAGGGTTTCCCCCCCAAAAAACTGAATAATTTCAGGTAATTAACATTACATATCTCTTGTTGTGGAATTAACACAACATTATGCATACTTTTGACAATAAATAAAATCAGAATTTGTTCTTACTTGCTTGCCTGGGTAAATAAAGGTTCTAAAAATGTAAAAAAAGAAAATTGAAAACCGATACCGATATTTTCCGATATCACATTTTAATGCAGATATCGGCCGATAATATCGGTAGGCCGATAATATCGGACATCCCTACAAGCAGGCCAAGAGCTCTCCGCCTGACTTCCGCTTTCCATCCATTTTGTTGGCTCTCGAAGATGAGGGCCTGATATTTCTTTAACTTGCGCCCATGCTCCAGCCTCTCTTCCCAGGGTACTGCAAGCTCAATGAGAACCACCTGCTTGGTTTGATTGATTGATTGATTGAAAACGTTATTAACATATTGCAGAGTGGGTACAATACAGTACGGCTCAATACACACAATTGTTAAGGGGATGCAGACCAGAGAAAGACTTTCGTCTTGTTTACATCAGGGTCCCCCATTTTCAATGACATTAATGACATACGCAACATACAGATATATATCATGACATTTCTGACATACATGACATACAGGTATACAGTTCTGTTACATTTGTGACATACAAGATATGCAAATATACACTATTGTTAAACAGAGATCCTAACGGATAATATATTCATACAAGGGGGAGGAAACTGTGCATTAGGAGGGGGTTTGGAATTTTTTACGGGGGCCAGTTCCGAATTGCAGCCTCCCGTAGGTGCTCTTTAAGAGCGGTTTTGAATGTGGGTAGTGATTCAAAAAAATAAATTCTGCTGTGGGTAGGGCGTTCCACATTGATGTGATGTGGCATAATTGCGAAACGTGTTTAGTCCCTTGTTTGTGCCAAATCTGGGTTGAACATGATTTGTGGAACTCCCTCTGGTGTCGTGGTATTCACTGAAGTATTTCGACATGTACATGGGTATCTTAGTGGTGTAGTGTATCTTGTAGACCAGGCCCATTGCAAGTTGCTGTACTCTGTCGTCTACTCTAAGCCATCCTAGGTTGTCAAAATGGGCAGGGGTGAGGTGGGTTCTAGGAGTCAGGTCAAGCAGTAGTCTGACCAGTTTGTTTTGTGATGTTTGTAATCTTGTTTTTAGTGGCTTTGAGGTGCTTTGGTACCATGAGGTGCAAGCATAGTCATAGTACCCTTGAATGAGTGCTCCTGTTAGAGTCTTCCGGGTATTCTTGTTTACCAGAGAGGAGATCCGGTACAAGAATCGAGTTCGTTGGTTGACTTTTTTGATTACATTGGATGCCATTTTGTCACAGGAAAGATTTGCCTCTAGGATGGAACCCAGGTATGTAATTTCATCTTTCCTTTCCGTTTGTTATTTGAACCGAAGAGTATGGACTCCGTTTTGCCCATGTGTAATGATAGTTTGTTATCAGCTAGCCATATGCAGATTTTGCCGAGTTCCGAGCTGAGGGTTTGTTCAACCTGTAACTTGTTCTTGTCAGAGACCAGCAGGGCTGAGTCGTCCGCGAACAGGAACAAGTTGCAGTCACAAGCTGACGACATGTCATTTGCATAAATTAGGAACAGTAACGGTCCTAGTATGCTTCCTTGTGGAACACCACAGCTCCTTTAGACCAGAGGACAATATCGGGTCTGAGGCTAGTGTGGGTTATTTGAAAGAGCATCTCCTTCCCACTCAACTTGTTGTTGAGGTCTGCCCTGTACCATTTCCCCAAACTATTGACTGGTTTCTATTGGACCCTCTCTGATTTGAAAGCTAAACCGATTCTGACCACACACCTCCAGTATCAGACTTCTGAATTTTGCAGGTTTGAACTCCATCCTTGCCCAAAACTTCTCAAGTCCAGTTATTATTATTATAATTATTATCAGTGAGCTCAACCAAGTCCTTCAAAATCCATCTCCCTCCAGGTACTGATTTTGCTGTGATGGTGAAATCGTCCATGAATGCCCTGATGGGCACCTGTTGGATACCACTTGCCAGTACAGCACCCCAACGTAACTTCTCTGCTGACTGACAAGAATCACTGATATTGTGCGGCTGGTGACTCGCTGGTGATATTGAAATTGAAATTATTTTATTGGGATAACCACATTGAGATACAGTATCTCGTTTTCGAGAGATATGTGGTATTACAACAGTTGTCCCCAAACTACGGCCCGCCTCCACATTTGGCCCGGCCCCCTAGTGCCCCGGAGCTAAATAATCTTTTTATTTTTATTTTTTTAAGATGGCAGCATCCCCATTGTCTGTGCTGAATGTTTGTTAGTGTTTGATATTTTTTGTTGGTTTTTAGTACTTTTAAACATCCATTTTTATCCTATAATTTTTTTCATTCACCGATTTGTGGACTTTTTTTTTAGTGTCCTGAAAAGGCGCCTTATACATAAAATGCATTATTATTATTATTATTCCATCCAGGAGGGAAAAGACACTTTGGATAGTAGGGACTGCATCTCTGCCGGATAACATGCCTGTATGCCTCTCATAAGTTGTTCTCCAACTCATGAGAACCTGCTCTCAAGCTCTTGCAGCATTCTGTTGAGGATAGAACAGTCTGTCTCAGCTGATCTCCTGAGCTGAGGTCTGAGCTTGTGCCACAAGATAACTCAACTACATACTCGTCCATCCTTTTCTGCTTCCTCCTTTGGCTGGTAGTATGTTCTTCAATCTCAAGGCCATTACATATGGCCTTTGTCCTGTCATACATGTCCACTGCCATCTCTGAGGTGCAATAACCTTTGAGTGTGTCCTGCACTGTGCTTTTAAATAGTACAGAGCTAGAGCTAGGTGGTCTGTAGGTACTGTATTTTTATTTCATAAATAGTGTTATTTATTTCATTAATAGTGTTATTATTTATTTCCTGAATTTTTTTTCTGTGAAGATCTCTGAAAGGGTTATTAATATTTGGTTATGTGTGGCTTTCTGGAAAACGATAAATGTTTACGTTTAGGCACCCCTGCGATCGTCACACTTTTTCTGTTACAAACTGACCCCGGCCCACCAGAGAAGGGAAAAGTTATGTGGCCCACACAGGAAAAAGTTTGGGGACCCCTGGTCTACAACCTCCCCAGACTGACAGTAGGGCAGTGCAACGACCAGTAAGGGAATTGGCAGAACAACTAAATTGGGGGATGGGAGGAAAAAGAGAATAAAGTGGTCAGCCTCTTTGCCAAAATCCCAAAGAAAATGTTCCGTTCCACATTGAGAAGTGAGATGGTACAGAATTGTTTGATATCTGTGGAGTTTTCAACCATCTGCAAGGACGTTCTTCCTCCATGCCACCCTCAGTAACTTCCAGAGTCGTCTCCTGAGCCTTTCACAATACCTGTACACCTTGTATGGAATACCATTTGGCTCTGGGGCTGATTTACCTCTGGCCTTTTTAACTCATTGACCGCCACGCTGTTTTCCCATCTCTACTCAATGGCGCCAGCGTTATTGACCATTTTAGCGATGTTTGCGGACCCATCGTGTGTTCTGTATTATAGCTATGGAGACAATAGTATGGCTCATTTGACACGCATTGTTCATAGTCCAACATTGACGAACCAGTTAATTTCTACATACTGTAGTTTGTGCGCTATTCCATGCTAAACATCGCCCCTTTCAAAAATAATCCAGTCTTTTTTCATAGATCGCGAGATATGATACGTTATATGCATTATGCCCAAATCGGGTTGCTCGCCTGAAACTCCAAATACGTCCAAATCAAAGGTATAAACCATATACACATGTGTCTTCACAAAATCATCAAGGGGGGGGGGGGGGGGGGGGGGGGTCGTTCTAACTCGATTGGTAACTGTGATTGGTACAGAAGCATGTTTTAGGTAAAAAAAATACCAGCAGGTTACCTAAGATAGACCTTACCTCAGTCAGAAGGTACTCCGAAATGAATAAATCCCAGTCGTCCCATTGTGATCGCAATTACTCGTGTACCACCCGCATTTCATTGTATACCTGTATGCCGTGACAATTAAAACTCTTGACTTGACTTGACTTGATATTGGGCATGGCTACCATACGGGAAATAATAGGTCTGAGGCACAAAATCTCCTCCGATTGCCGATGTCCTGATCCACTCGGAGGCGGAAGCAGTCGGTGGTAACTCAGCACTGGAAAACAACTGATATCCCCAGTTCAAAAGGTAGGCAATACTGCCACCTGGCGGGATTCGATCATCATTGCAATTCCAACGTAGGCAGCTGTGCCAGGGAGACCCAGGCAGCTCAGAGTGAGTTTTTAGAATGGGGTTCAAAGGAAAAAGATCAAAGGATCAAACCCCCGAAAAGTTGGGTTTGGCGCTCAGCGGTTGACGACGAAACCCGTCTTTTCTCGGGTTTGGCCGGCAAAGAGTTAAGAAGGTTGTTGACTTCCTGACCGCTTGGTTTCTACACTCTGAAGGGGATAGTTGGTTCAGCTGGTTTGCTGAGTTTCTCCTCCAAACTGTCCTCCCTTCTGGGGTCCCTGTGGGCCTCCACCTCCTCCTAATGTTGCATTCAACTCCCCTGATCTGTTGCCCAGGCGTTTTGACAGATATTTGAATGGGTTCTTGTTGAAGTTTCAAGTTTCAAGTTTCTTTAATAGTTGTCATACAGAAGTACAGAATACTTTCATACAAAATGCTTCTTACTGTTACGCTCCAGAGACTGTGCTAGACAAGATAGTATCAAATAACATAGTATAGCATGTAATTTAGAAGAAGAAAATGAGGTCACAGTGTTCGGTATAGACATATGTACAATGTTCTGAGTTACCATATAATATACAATACTATGCAGTGTACTAATGTACAGTACTATCTAGTGCAAAGCAGAAATGGGATGAGGTACAATTTAGGTACAATTTACAGTAAGGTGTACGAGTTGTAGTGCAATCCTTCATCAATAAATATAAAGTGTGGGGAGTGGGTGCTACAGTGTGTTTGTTTAAAGTGGGTGTGTGCTATAAAGTATGTGGAGTGGGTGCTACAGTGTGTTTGTTTAAAGTGAGTGTGTGCATGTGGATGTGTGTGCTATGTGCGTTTGGTGGTTGTTGTTGTGTAGTGTTCATTCATTGTTCGTTTAGCAGCCTGATGGCCTGGGGATAGAAGCTTCTTCTGAGTCTTTCTGTGCTCGCCTTGAGACTCCGGTATCGCTTGCCTGACCGCAGCAGTTCAAAGAGGCAGTTGTTCGGGTGACTGGAGTCTTTAATGATTCTCTTAGCCTTGCCCTTGCAACGTTTGTTGTAAATGTTCTGGAGGGTGGGGAGCCCCCCTCCAATTGTGCGTTCGGCTGAACGTGTCACTCTTTGTAGTCTGCTTCGGTCTTGTGCAGTGCTATTCCCAAACCAGGAGGTGATGTTGCCGGTCAAGATGCTCTCTATTGTACATGAGTAGAAGTTCTTAAGGATCTTCTGACTGACTTGGAACTTCCTTAGGCGCCTGAGGAAGTAGAGGCGTTGTCGTGCCTT
The DNA here is from genome assembly GCF_963971535.1 of Notolepis coatsorum. Lineage (NCBI taxonomy): Eukaryota > Metazoa > Chordata > Actinopteri > Aulopiformes > Paralepididae > Notolepis > Notolepis coatsorum. The sequence continues at coordinate 147,940,066 of NC_140172.1, read as the reverse complement.
CTTCACAACACTGTCAATGTGTGTGGTCCATGTCAAGTCCTCGGATATGTAGGCTCCGAGGTACTTAAAGCTGTTGACTCTCTCAACCGGTGCCCCGTCGATGCTGAGGGGGCTGTAGTCCTTGACCCCCGATCTCCTGAAGTCCACAATCATCTCCTTTGTTTTGCTGACGTTCAGGGAGAGGCTGTTTTCCTGGCACCATCCCGCCAGGACCTTGACCTCTTCCAGGTAGGCCCTCTCGTCGTTGGCAGAGATCAGGCCCACCACCACTGTGTCGTCAGCAAATTTGATGATTGTATTGCTACTCCGCTGAGCCACACAGTCGTGTGTGTACAGGGAGTAGAGGAGGGGACTCAGAACACAGCCCTGGGGGGCCCCTATGTTGAGGGTGATGGATGAGGAGGTGCAGTTGCCTGCTCTCACCACCTGGGGTCTGCCAGTCAGGAAGTCCAAGACCCACTGGCAGAGGTCATAGTTCAAGCCCAGGTCCCTGAGCTTGGCTATGAGTATGGAGGGGACTATGGTATTGAATGCCGAGCTGTAGTTGATGAATAGCATTCTCACATAGTTCCCCTGCCTCTTGTCCAGGTGTGATGCTGCTGTGTGCAGCACATGGGCTATGGCGTCCTCCGTGGACCTGTTGGGGCGGTATGCAAATTGCAGGGGGTCCATGTTGATGGGGAGGGAGGAGCAGATGTGGCCCTTTACTAGCTTCTCAAAGCACTTCATGGCTATGGAGGTGAGAGCTACAGGGCGGTAGTCGTTGAGGCAAGCAGGCTTGGATTTCTTGGGTACAGGGATAATAGTGGACTTCTTCAGGCAGGTGGGGATGACAGCCTGTTCTAAGGACAGGTTAAATATGTCAGTGAATACTGGGGCCAGTTGGTCGGCACAGACTTTTAGGACGCGGCCGGGGATGCCGTCCGGACCTGCTGCCTTCCTGATATTCACTTTTTTAAAGGTCCGCCTCACCTCATGCTCTGTTACCCTGAACACTGCGCCTCCATCAGCAGCCGACCCCCCCCCCCCCCCATTGCCGTGGCTTGTGAGCTGGTGTTGTTATTACCAGCATCAAACCTCGCATAGAAGGTATTGAGGTCATTTGCTAAGGAGATGTCACTGTTCAGTTTGAGGGAGGCGCCTTTGTAGTCTGTCATCGTTTTGAGCCCCTGCCACATAGCTCTAGAGTCAGCTTGTTCAAACTGGAGTTCAATTTTATCTCTGTAGCGCCGTTTGGCCTCTGACACTGTCCTCCTTACGTTGTATCGCGCCACCTTGTGGTCATTCATGTTGCCTGCCACTAGGCCGTCGTTGTATGCTTTGGTGCGCTCTCTCAGAGCTTCACGGACGGATTTGTCTACCCAGGGTTTTTGATTTGGGTAAACTCTCATTTTGGTAGTGGGGATTGTTTCTTCCACCATAGTACAAACATAGTCCACCACTGTCTCCGTGTAGACATTAATGTTATCTGTGTCGCGGAACACATTCCAGTCTGTGCAGTCAAACGCAGACCGGAGCGTCTCCTCTGACGTCAAATCCCATTTCTGCACCTCTCGCGAGACTACAGGAGTACTTTTGATTCTCTGTTTGTACATTGGTGAAAGAAAGATTGACGCGTGATCTGATTTACCAAAGCCACTATCAGAATGAGCCTTGTAGCCACCTTTAAATTGCGTGTAACAGTGATCTAGGATGTTACCGCCTCTGGTGTTGCAAGTCACATGCTGATAGAAGTCAGGTAATACCTTTCTCAGATTGGCGCTATTGAAATCACCCAGCACCAAAATGGCGGCGTTAACGTTCGCCACTTGTATTCTATTTACCTCGCCGTGGAGTCTGGAGAGCGCAACGTTGTTACTGGCTTGCGGTGGAATATACACTCCGATCAGGACGATCGCCGTTAACTCCCTCGGGAGGAAGAAAGGACGACACTTGATGGTTATATATTCCAGGTCTGGGGAGCAGTGGTTGGATAATTCCTTCACGTTAGTTGGATCGCTCCAATTTTTAAACATGAAGGCAATACCTCCTCCACGTTGTTTACCGGACTCTGCTCTCCGATCCTTGCGATGGATAAAGAAGTGATCGGCTGGTTGGATTGCGTGGTCTGGAACCTCCGGCGTGAGCCACGTTTCGGTGAAGCAGAGAACGTTGCAGTCCCTAACGTCTCTTTGGTATTGAATCCTTGCTCGGATGTCATCCAGTTTATTGTCAATTGATTGTACATTGGCTAGCAATATACTGGGCAATGGTGTTCGGTGGCGTCTGGATCTCAGCCTGTTACGGATCCCAGCTCTCTTCCCTCCACCCTTTCCTTCATCTGTCGCTTCCAGTCCCTGCTGGTAACAAGATCTTAATGCGCTTATAGCACATGCATGAGCCTGGTCTCTTTTGAAAGATAACATTCTGAAGTTACTAATGCAAAAAAGGAGAATCACTTTTACTGCTAATGAAATAGAGTAACAGAGGTTTGAACTTGAAGTTGAACTTGTGTACTCACATTTTTCTTTAGTGGTTGCAAGATTCCATATTCCATTATTCCAGCATAAACCGACGCCAAAAAAAAAAGAGTTCCAAAATCCATTTCTGCCATCCACCTCTGTGTGTTCTGAAGTCTGAGTCACAACTCATGTTCGCTCGTCAACTATCGCCTACTTCCTACATATATTCGCACCCCCCACGTGGGGTATCGTTGGAAGCGGACCCTCGTTGGCTACAACGCTCGCTGACCAATCATTTTTGCCATCAGCAGTGATTGGTCAGTTCTCGAGGGTATACTGTCCGACGTGGTCATTTGACACGCGGCCTGTAAAAAGACGCTCACCTGACATATCATCATGTAACTGGGTACGGAATTGGTCGAGTGAGGTGGCGTTCGAACAGCGGCAAATAGATGTTTATATTATATGTTCGGCGAAAAATGCAGACGCTTGCAAAGTGCTGCGACGTGCGCGCAAGCGCAAAACGGTCTGTATATGTCCCGGTGCGTGGTAAGAGGTTAACTTATCACAGAAGTGTAGTGCATTTCTGACAGTAGCTAATGCTACATTTATTCTGCATCTTCTGAAACTTGGAGTAATGTTATTATCAACTGCATGCATTGGATACCAATTCATCTGCAATTTCATTGCTTTGTTTCCTTTAGCATTTTTGCTTAATTAACGTCTATTTGATGCTATTTATTCACCCTTATTGAAGCAAAGATACGGCCTGGGGTAGCGATAGCTTTAGCTTTGTCTAGTCGTACTGAGATTCTGCAGGTTCTGGTTATTGAGGCAATGTGAGCAGAGAAGTCCAGACGTTCGTCAAGGACTACACCTAGGTTCTAGGCGGTCAGGGACGGAGCTGTGGCTACATTCTCCACTGTGATTGAAAGGTCTGTGAGTGGGGAGGATTCAGCCAGCAAGTGAAATAGCTCCATTTTGCTCAGGTTTAGTTTGAGGTAGTTGGACATCATCCAGGCGGAAATGTCGGACATGGAGGCCAATATCCGTTCAGAGACTTTGGTATCTGAGGGAAGAAGGGAGAGGAAGAGTTGAGTGTCATCAGCATAGCAGTCGTATGAGAAGGAATGAAAAGTGATACTGTTGCCTAAAGATTTGATGTAGAGGAGCGGCTACGTGGCGTAGTGGGCAAGGCGCTCGCCACGAATGACGGATACGCTGGGCTTGCCTGTTCGAGCCCAGCGCTCCACATTGCTTTCAGTTTAGCTGGCCGTCCATACTAATACACATTGGCCGTATTAGGGGGTGGGAAACTGATGGGTGGGGATCGGGCGTTGTGGACAGCGACTCCTACAGGTCGGTTGGTGCGCCTGCGCAGTAGAATCAGGAAGTGTCGGGGGCAGCGTGAGCCTCCCACGTGTTACTCCTCGCCACTGAGAGATCGAGCTGCGCATGTGAAAAGATGCGACTGCTGTTACCTCAAGTACCGGAGGGGACTTGTGCTATGTATGACTTAGTCCACATTGCAGCCGGCTTGTGGGAGGCAAGAAACAGCGTTCGTGACAGGGGAGGGTTGAATTGGATGATACGAAATTGGGATGGGAGAAAATATAGAAAATGGGAGAAAAAGTGGATAAAAAAAAAAAAATTTGATGTAGAGAGAGAAGAGGAGGGGTCCAAGGACTGAGCCCTGGGGTACACCCGTCTGTAGGGTCTGATAGGGTGCCTCTCCATGATACATAGAAGCGGTCATCGAGGTAGGATGACATTCCAGGGGAATCAGGCCATGCATTATAGTAGACATTATAAACAAAATACGCCGTGCCACGCACAGGGACATTATTCACATAATACACCATGCCGTGCATGACTTGCATTGACTGCAATTGACTGCAATTGCATGACTGCAATTCGAAACTGGCCCCTGTAAATGTCCTAACACAACCCCCTCCAATGTACAGTAAAAATGACCAAGTATGGTCTTGTCAATATTCCTATGTACAGTGTTGCTTGTACAGTTGTACAGTGTCCCCCACCCACCCCTCCTACCCAACCTCCACCCCCCACTCCTACCCAACCTCCCCCCACCCACCCCACCACCTCCAATGTACAGTACCCCCCCCCCCCACCTACCCAACCTCCTCCAATGTACAGTTTCTACGTCGAATGTATATACTTCTTTTCTGGACTCTTTTCGTATCACAAACAGTACTGTATTTGCAAATCTGGTATGTCATAAATGTATAGATGTAGCAGTACTGTCTATCTGTATGTCATATATGTTATGATGAATTGAAAATGGGGGACCCTGATGTAAACGAGACGAAAGTCTTTCTCTGGTCTGTATCCCCTTAACAATTGTATGTATTGAGCTGTACTGTACTGTACCCATTCTGCAATCTGTTAATAAAGTTTTCAATTCAATCAATCACAGACATTATAAACACAATACAACATGCCATGCACAGGGACATTATTCACACAATACACCATGCACAGACATTATAAACACAATACACCATGCCATGCACAGATACATTATAAAGCTCTTATGATGATATACAATGCTACAACAGAAGAAACCAGGTCACCAAAACAAACAGACAAAGACAAGACAAGACAAGAAGATTTATTAGCAACAGAGAAATACAGATTGTGGTCATGACAGTAAAAAAGTGTGCAATGTTCTAAATGAAATTATGGGCAAAAGGAATGGACAGACTTATTTTGTTGAAGGGGGCGGTGTCTACTTGACTAAACTGCTGCATATTTCAAATAATTGTAATGCCCTGCCACTTGATGGGTCTGCAGGAACAGATCTCCTTGACAGTAAACTATTGAAAATAGCAGCACTACACATCTCCATACCAATTTGCCATATCTTTAACAGATGTCTAATCAGTGGTGCATGCCCACAAGCATATGAAGGAAGGAAAATGTTTACCTCTTTCCAAACATTTAAAACGACCCTTTAATGGTTCCAACAGTAGACCGATCAGCATTCTACCTGTACTAAGTAAGTTGTTAGAAAATGTTGTTTTTGAGCAAATTCAGCGTTATTTCTCTCAAAACAATCTCACAACTGAATTTCAACATGCATACAGGGCAGGTCATTCGACCTGTACTGCGATGCTCCAAATCACTGATAGCTGGCTTGCTTCAATTGACAAATCATTGCTTGTAGGCACAGTAATGCTCGATTTTAGTGCCGCTTTTGATTTGATAGACTATGACCTTTTAATTAACAAACTCACCTACTATGGCTTCGGACACTCTGGCATTTTATGGATTAAGAGCTACCTGTCGTCAAGGTCACAGAGATGTTATTTCAATGGCACGCTATCAAACAGTAGGAATGTATACTGCGGAGTTCCACAGGGGAGCTGCCTGGGCCCGCTCTTATATTCCATTTTCACAAATGATATGCCACTTGCTATTAGAGATGCATCCCTGACCATGTATGCGGATGATTCTACCCTTTATTATGCAGCGCCCACTTGTACAGAGCTCAAACCGGTTTTGACAAGGGAGCTTAAAGTGGAGATGAAGCAGTGAGCAATGTGATCCTAGTTTGTTTGTTGTGTACCTTGTGTAAGACAGGGTTCTATAATCAAATGTGAAATCTATCTTATTTGTCTGAAAAATATAATATAATATCCCTGTTTTCAACATGGGCGCCGCCATTTTGTTGCTGACGTCATGCTGGGGGTTGGGTGTATACACTCTGGTTAGCTGCCTATATTGAATGGGTCAGTCAGCAAATAAAATGTTGCCTACAAAACAACGGGACCGCGGTGGTTCTGTTTGTATTGCTCCTGGCTGTTCAAACTAATTTTACCATGTGAGAGAGAGGAAAGTTGGTTAATTTCCACAAACTACCAGTGAAAAAAACAGTGTTGTTTACATGTTGGCTCGGGCTGGCTGCACTCAGGCGGCGCGACCAGCCTGTTGGACAGGGAAGGAGGATCTGCAGCGAACACTTCATTGCCTCGGATTATGTTGTTGGGGTGGGATGTTTGTCCAGAAGACCACTAATCAGCTGAAGCCGGACGCGGTTCCCTCGGTCTTCGACAGACAGACCGGCGTTAGCTCTCGGGAGCGATCGCTAGCTAGTTGGCACCAGCCGGGGCCCGGCGTTAGCTCTCGCTAGCTAGCGTTAGCAACCGGAGCGTCGCGGAGCATTCAGCCTGCTGGCTACCTAGACCCACTTCAACCAGCGTCGCGGAGCATTCAGCCTGCTGGCTACCTAGACCCACTTCAACCAGCGTCGCGGAGCATTCAGCCTGCAGGCTGAATGCTCCGCGACGCTCCGGTTGCTAACGCTAGCTAGCGAGAGCTAACGCCGGGCCCCGGCTGGTGCCAACTAGCTAGCGATCGCTCCCGAGAGCTAACGCCGGTCTGTCTGTCGAAGACCGAGGGAACCGCGTCCGGCTTCAGCTGATTAGTGGTCTTCTGGACAAACATCCCACCCCAACAACATAATCCGAGGCAATGAAGTGTTCGCTGCAGATCCTCCTTCCCTGTCCAACAGGCTGGTCGCGCCGCCTGAGTGCAGCCAGCCCGAGCCAACATGTAAACAACACTGTTTTTTTCACTGGTAGTTTGTGGAAATTAACCAACTTTCCTCTCTCTCACATGGTAAAATTAGTTTGAACAGCCAGGAGCAATACAAACAGAACCACCGCGGTCCCGTTGTTTTGTAGGCAACATTTTATTTGCTGACTGACCCATTCAATATAGGCAGCTAACCAGAGTGTATACACCCAACCCCCGGTATGACGTCAGCAACAAAATGGCCGCGCCCATAATGCTAAATGCTTCAGAAATGTACACAACAAATCGTTTTTTCTTAGAAACTGCTTATTTTTATAACGTGACTTCTTCTGTGGCTTATCTAAATACTAATGTGATGCTATGAATATGTATTTATCGCACTGCTTCATTTCCATATACAATTGGATCAAAGCTAACAAACTTGTGCTGAATCCATCTAAAACCGTTGCCATGCTATTTGTCTCCAATTAGATTAGCCCAAGATCCTCATCTTAATTGAATCGGAGAGGGTCAACCCATTCAACAATTAAAGGAGACTAAGCTATTGGGACTATGGCTTGACAGCACACTGTCCTGGTCTGACCATATAAAAAAACATTGTCTGTAGAATGGGTGCATCAGTAGCTGCAGCATGAAGATGTGCACCTTTTCTTCCATCTGTGTTGTTGAATCAAATAGTTTGCTCCTTGGTTCTCTGTCATCTGGATTATTGTTCAGGGGTGTGGTCATCTGCTTCAAAAGGCATTCTCAGGGAGTTACAAATGACACTAAACAACAAGGGAGCTAGACTGGTATTGGGTTGCTCATCAAGGGCTAATTAGTCTTTATGACCCTATTGATCCATATCCTTTCGTAATGTTTACTAGTGCCCGGTTTGTCCGCCATCTCGCTTCACTTCTAAAAACTCGCTTGGCGGAGTCATAGTAATGCGGTTGTGGGCGGGTCCTGGGACCAAGAGTGTGAGGTTAGTCTTAATACCCACGTGTAAGTTGACTGTTTCAGCCAATCAGAATCGAGAAATTTGCATGCCGTTGTATAATGTTGCTGAAATGCATGAGAAACTAAAATGGCTGAGTGTGGAGAAAAGACTGTCAACAAGTTTGCTTGTATTCTTTCACAAGGTAATTCATACTCAGACACCAGAATTGATCTTTAAGACTATTAGCTACGTACAGTGCAGAGACACACACGCATGGTACCAGAGCGGCCAGCAGAGTGCAGATGACTCTACCCCTACCTAGCCTGAAAAACACTGTCAATTACAGGGCTGTGAGGTCATGGAATAACCTTCCAAGTAACATTCGTTCTATCAGTGGAAAGGCATGTTTTAAGAAATGATGAAATTTATGATTGTCTTATTTTTCTGTCTTTGAATTTAAATGTCTTTCTACGACCAATGAAAGATTTTATCTTTTTGTTATTAGGATTATGGATTGCTTGATTATGTATGTTCTACATTTGTGTATGTCTGTCTTGGACCCCAGGAAGACTAGCTTGACGTCAAGGCATCCAGCTAATGGGGATCCTTTTAATAAACAAATAAACAATACACCACAGGAACATTATAAACACAATACACCATGCCGTGCACAGAGACATTATAAACGCAATACACCATGCCGTGCACAGGAACATTATAAACACAATACACCATGTCATGCACAGGTAGTTTACCATCAAGCTGTGAAAGTACTAGACAGGAAAACAAACAGCCACCACCATTGTCATAGCATAACAAACCAGAACCTACTGAGCTGGGACAATCTTGTTAAATTCAAAGATGCCTGCCTTACCTATAAAATCCTACATGGCTTGGCTCCCCCCTTCCCCCCCTGTACTTTCATAAAACAGAAAGCATCTGCTGACAGATATACCCAGGTCTGTAGTTAGAGGGGACTGTGTAATCCCAAACAGCAGGTCTGATTTTAGTCAGGCAGCCTTTTCCGTGAGAGCAGTCCACACCTGGAACAGTCTGCCAACACGGCTCAGGGAGTATCAAAGATACATTTAATTTAAATCGAACTTAAAATCATGGTTGAGAGATGGTCAAGTGTGCGACCATTTTAACTGAGGGGTTGTGATCTATTTTAATGTATTTATTTTAATGTATTTTAGTGTATTGTAACCTACTGATTCCTACTGTGTTTTAATTATTGTACTATGTCTTAATTATTGTAGTGCTCATGTCACCTGACCCAGAGACTAAAGTTGAAAATTAGCCAACCTGGCTAAACTGGCATATTTACAGTAAAATGTTCCTTAATATGCACTCTGTATTTTAAACCAATAAATAAAAATAAATACATTATAAACACAATACACCATGATGCCATGCACAGAGACATTAAGCCTGAACCCTAACTGGCATGATTTACGTGGCTAAGAGTCAGACACATGTAGTGGTCAGACATTCCTATAGTTCCTTGAGTTCTGTAGCCGTTAGGTCTAGGGTATGTGAAGCCCCAATCTGGGCTTCCTTTTCCTCCATATCAATATGTGTTATACTCGCATGCTCTCCAAGAGTTTGATCTCTAGGTGGGACATATGCTTTCTGGAACTGTCTTAATCAGAATATAGATATCTACTCAACATACAGTATAGCAAATACAAGGGGTGGCTGGGTGGCGCAGTGGACTAAGCGCTCGTCACCACCGCATGAGACACTGGTATCGAATCCGGTTGTCAGCGGTGCCTCCGGCTTGGCCGGCCGTCATACTGATGTAGCGGATATGCACCGCGATAGTGTGACTACGGTGCATGGAAGTAAAACTCACTCCCCAGAGGCATTCAAGCTCAGCGCTTAGGGAGGAATTCCTCTCTTGGCACAGCGGTTTGTGTTGCTTCCCCCCGTGCGGACGCCCGGGGTTCGACTCCCACTCAAGGCGCGGTCGAAGTTTCGTGGCAGGTACTAGGTTGTACCTGTTACAGTGGTGCCGTGACCCGGATGCCTTGGGTGGTGTGAGTTTAGGGGGGGTGAGTGTAACGGATATGCACCGCGATAGTGTGACTACGGTGCATGGAAGTAAAACTCACTCCCCAGAGGCATTCAAGCTCAGCGCTTAGGGAGGAATTCCTCTCTTGGCACAGCGGTTTGTGTTGCTTCCCCCCGTGCGGACGCCTGGGGTTCGACTCCCACTCAAGGCGCGGTCGAAGTTTCGTGGCAGGTACTAGGTTGTACCTGTTACACTGACACAATTGGCGGTGTCAGCGGGAGGGAAGACGGTGGGTGGTAATCTGGTCATTGTAAACAGCGACTCCTACAGGTCGGTCAGGGAGCCTGCACAGCGAGGGAGGGAAATGGTGAAGGTGTGACCTCCCACGCGTTACACTTCACCAATGAGAGTCCGCGCTGTCAGGTGAAAAGAGGCTGCTGGCTGTCTCCTATCGAAAACATGCCTCTGTTGCTATTTAGTATTTTTGGTGATGGGGCTACCCTTTGTTTACATTTGGTCTTTAAGAAGTTGGAATTGATCAAGTACCTTCTCGTATTTCAAAATCCCACGATGCCTCCCAGTAGGACAAGGCTTACAGTAAAAAGATTTTCAAGTTTGATGTAATTGAAGTAATTACATGGTGGATAATGCCAGCCATTATCTCCATCCTTGTAGTCAATGGGCCACACTTTAAAAGATTTCACTGTGCGTCACAATGTTTGCAGAGCTATATCTATATTCTATATTCTAGCTATGGAGACAATACTATGGCTCATTTGACAGTCACTATCTCTCGTCCAACATGTAAAAAAGAGTAAATTTTTTCATGTATACATTTGCGTGTTATCCGTGGTGAATATTGTATAGTTTCAGAGTGATCCTGGCTAATTCCTGGAAGCTGCGTTATGGAGCGCTATGTGAATTCTGCTAAAGGCGTTTGCGTTGCTCGCCTGGACACGTACTATTTCCAAATCAAAGGTATATAATAGGTATTATGTTTCATCATGAATGCATCAATGGGGGGGGGGGGGGTGGTCGTTTTTTGATGCTCTGATCGTCAGCAACGGCATACGTTTTGGAGTACGTTACATATGATCGTTGCGATCGATGTAAAATCATTGTTGGATCAAAGTAGGATTGATGTCATATAGTCCTTACCTTACTAGGAGGTATCCCAAAAATTATATTTGACCTGACATGAAATGGTACAAAATATCCATGAAGTGTGCTGAACGTGTTCCAAAGTGCTCGGATGAAGCGATTCACTTGCCTGAGTCCAAATGATCTGCCCGGACGATATATAATGTAACACACAGTGTGAACTAAGGTTTCAAAGGGTGGGCGATACTGCCACCTAGCAGGATTCGGCCAGTATTGTAATCTCGGCTTCTCTGAATGAGTCCCAATGATACACAGAGGTCCGTGAGACTGTATAGAATAAAATAATCGAATAAAAGAAAAAACGATAAACGATCGAAAACCCGACTATACTCGGGTTCTGGTGCTCAACGCATGGCGAGATAACCCGACTATAGTCGTGGTTGGCTGTGAATGAGTTAATGGAGCTAGTAGAGCAAATAACAACATGTATAGAGAGAAAGAAATACACACTGGGTATATTCATTGACCTTAACAAAGCATTCGATACAATAGATCATGAGATTCTACTTAAGATGTACAGAAAATAAGAATTTATCGGACAAATTCTAACTATCTCTTTTATCGTAAAACTGTGAGGAAATCACTAAATCCAGATTTAACACTGCCATTGGAAAGAGGAGCTTTTTCCCTATCCATAGATGTATGATTTGGCCATAATAAGTTCAAGGTCAAATATGAATTTATAATTCAAATGGATTATAATTTATTACTGTATCTACAAATCCTTCTGTTTAATCATCTTCCCTTTATTCATTTGCTTAGATTTCCTGTACATTTGATCTCAAGAAGGTGCTGAATGAGCTCAGTGAGCGTAATCAAAAGAACCTCAATGTTTTCATGGTGTTATTCATTGGCAAAGATGCAAAAAATAATCATTTATATAATTTGTTTCATCACAATTTACTCAAGCCTAGTAACGGACACAATATTTCTGACACTGGTAATACATACCCCCATGTCCCTAAGTGTTCCCAGATACCAAGAACATGCACATTGACCTTGTAGAAGTGGAGAAATCTTCCATTTACTTGGGCATGTACCTTTAGGCGGAATTTCTGAAAATAGGGCTTAAGTTGTTTCTGGGTCGTTTCCTTTTTTTAAATATTTGTATTTATTATCCACCCAGCCTGTTGTTACCATAGGGAATGAGTCTGATGTTGCCAAAGTGCAATACCGGCCGCATCCAGCTAGACGGCGGTATCGAGCACCCTTTGAAACCTTGTATCTTGGCCTGTGCATCGATCTAATGGGTCCGGGTCGTTTTTTTCTTTTTTTTGCTCAAGCTGAGTGATTATAACGGTCGGATTGAGAAGAATCAAATGCTCCCGACGCATGATGTGTGGTGGATTATGTTGGCGACACGATGGACATCAATACTTGGAATCGTGATCAGATAATTGGAATCTTCTTTTTGGGGTACATCCTAGTCAAGGTATGGGCTATATGATATCAATCTTGCGTTGATCCAAGCATGTCTTCACCTCGATCCGAACGCGTGTGTGTAACGTTAGTCCACAACGTATGCCGTTGGTGGCGATCAAAGCATCAAAAAACGACCCCACCCCCCTTCCATGCATTCATGATGAAACATAATACCTATGATATAGATTTGATTTGAGAATAATAGCGGGTCCAGGCAAGAAACGGTTATAGTATAATACAGGAATAAGGCTATTCCTCAGCATTTCAGGAATTTTTTTTCTTTTTCTTTTTAAAGTTAAATGCATCAATCTGGTGCACTTTGAGAGCAAAATAAAGAGGCTAGATCTATGATGAACTTTGTGCTCAAAACACAAAATCGACTAGACGCAGTGCTTCCCAATCCTCTCCTCGAAGCACCCCAGCCGTTCAATGTATTTGTTAAATTCCACCACCAGCACACCTGATTCAACTTAACTAGCCCTTTATTAGTTGAATCAGGTGTGCTGGTGGTGGAATTTAACAAATACATGGAACGGCTGGGGTGCCTCGAGGAGAGGTTTGGGAACCACTGGACTAGAGCATACATTTGAGCCATCAAAGAAATGAAGCAAAAGTGGTTACCTGTGTTGAACTGGTTTATTTTTTAGAAAAAAATATATATACTGGATTACTATTACGACTACTACCACTGACAATACTACTGATACATCCCTATTGGCAAACTTTATATTTAATTTTTTTTTATTATTTTTAAATTTTTAATTAATTATTATTTATTTTGGTTCATTATAAAACTGGCGGGACCAATTAGACTGTGGCGGGTAATTAATGGGAAACACTGGCTCTACAAACAAGGTGACGGACTCCTATCTTTTAAAGCGTGGCATTGAATAGATGGGGCCCGAAATCAGTGCGGCATTCAAAGTGTTAACAGGAGATGGACAGGTATGGTGTCAGAGGGGTCGCATTTGAATGGCTTAAAAGTTATTAGTAATAGACAGCAATTTGTTCAAATAGGTCAGAACAAGTCAAGGTGCTTAAATTATTACCTGTGGTGTCCCACAGGGGTCAGTGTTGGGAACCAAATTGTTCATATTATACATTAATGATATCTGTAAAGTGTCTGAAATATTTAAATTGGTTGTCTTTGCAGATGACACACATATTTTATGTTATGGGGATGATCTGCAGCAGCTTTTAAAGGTGGCAAAGAAGGAATTGTACAAATTTAAATGCTGTTTTGATACAAACAATTGCTGTCATTAAATCTGAATAAAACCAAATTCATGCTATTTGAAAATCGCAAAATAAATACAGAACGCCATCTGGAAATTGAAAATGTCAAAATCAATAGAGTATATAATAATAATACTTTCATACAGAAACTGCAGCTCAAAGTGCTTCACAACAGAAAAAAGACAGGCATAAAATGAGCACATAAAGTGCAGACATATAAAATCACAGTTTTTCACTTTAGGATCTAACATCCCAACAGGCCACATTGTTTATGGTTTGATTTCCGTTTTAAATAGACAATAATAAAAAGAGTAAGATCAAATAGACAGAGTAAAATAGTAGAATAGAATAGATAAAAATCTATTTTTTTACAGAATCATTTTTATACATGTATATATGAAATCAAGTTTTTGGGTGTCTTAATAGACCACAAACTCTGCTGGAAACCACACATAAAATGTATATGCTCAAAGATTGCGAGAAGCTTGGGAATTCTGTGTAAAACGAAATACATCTTAAATCAGAAATTACTGTACACTCTGTATTGCACACTCATTGTACCCTACCTGTCATATTGTGTTGAAGTTTGGGGAAATACATATAAAACCAACCTACAAAAGATATGCACACTGCAAAAAAATTGCTATAAGGATTGTACATCATGCTGGTTATAGAGATCATACCAATTGTTTATTTGTTAAAAGTCAAACTCTGGAATTTTAATTCAAGACTGCACAATAAAGTAAAGTAACACAAAATATAGTCCCTGGCAACATACAAAAAATGTTTATGGGCAGAGATGGGGCTTATAATCTAAGAGGGACATTGAATTTAAAACAACCTATTGTCCGTACAACTCTCAAAAGCAAGTGCATCTCAGTTTGTGGGGCATCCATTTGGAATGGCCTTGATAATAATAATAATAACTTTATTTGTATAGCACTTTTCATACAGAGGTTGCAGTTCAAAGTGCTTCACAACAGTAAAAAATACAGGCATAAGCGAGCATAAAAAGGTAGCAAGGTATGGTAAATCAGTGTTTCACATTAGGATCTAGCATCCCAATAGGCTCTCTATTTACAGTTTCATTCAGTAATATAAATAATAAAAATAGTTTAAAATGATTCAGTTTAAAAAGTCTAAAAATTATAAAATAGAACAGACATACAACAGGGTATTTAACATAGAACAGAGCAGTGCATCAGTAAGAAGTAAAAAGTGATAAAATAGTTCTCTTAAAATTACAGTGCATAGGGGCGGCTAGGTGGTGTAGTGGGCAAGGCGCTCGCCACCAATGCAGGAGACGCTGGGTTCGAGCCCAGCTCTCCGCATTGCTATCAGCTTGGCTGGTCGTTCATACTAACACAATTGGCAGTGTTAGGGGTGGGAAAGCTGATGGGTGGGGATCGGACGTTGTGGACAATGACTCCTACAGGTCGGTTGGTGCGCCTGCGCAGCAGAATCAGGAAGCGACGGGGGCGGCTCCCTCCCACGCAGACCCCCGACGCTGAGAGATCGCGCTGTGCAGGTGAAACGATGCGACGGCTGCTTCCTCGAGTACCGGAGGGGACTCGTGATGTAAGGCTTCGTTCACATTGCAGCCGGCTTGTGGTAGGCATGGCCTAACAGCGTTCGAGACAGGGGAGGGTAGAATTGGACGATCCGAAATTGGGATGGGAGAAAAAATTGAAAATGTGAGAAAGTAGATAAAAAAAATTACAGTGCATACAGTAGGAGGTAGTGAGATAAAATGTGCATAGAACCGACACATGAATTTGATAGGCAGTGTATAAAAGTAGGCAGGGTAAGAATAGTGCAGGTAAGTACAATTTGTGTCAGGATATCCCTGATGTTTCATTGAAATGCCTGAGCAAAGAGATTTTTAAGCTGTCTTTTGAAGATGTCTAGCGAGTTGGCTTCCCTGATGTTTTGGGGTAGTTTGTTCCACAGTTTTGGGGCATAGTTGATAAAGGCTGCATTACCGATCCTCTTTTGACTGTTTCTGGGAGCCTCTAGTAGTCCAGCAGCTGATGATCGCAGTGTTCTTGCTGGCGTGTAATTTATTAGTGTTGGCGATGTAGCTAGGTCCCTGTCCATTTAGAGCAGTGGTCACCAACCCGTCGATCTTTGAGACCTTCCCTGTAGATATTTCCCTAAAAAAAATATATATATATTATCTTTCCCTGAGAGTCCACATTACAGTTCTACTTTTGTTTTGATGTGAAAAGTGATGCTGCATAAGATTACTGCACTTAGCACTGACTGAGAAAGTACATATTACAGTTCTACTTTGACAAACATATTTACAATTAGCATTTTCTAATGTTAATAATATGAGAGTCCACATTATAGTTCTACTTTTGTTTTGATGTGAAAAGTGATGCTGCATAAGAGGACTGCACTTAGCACTGACTGAGAAAGTACATATTACAGTTCTACTTTATAAAATGCTAATTGTAAATATGTTTGGCAATGTTAATTAATAGGAGAAGGTCCACATTACAGTTCTACTTTTGTTTTGATGTGAAAAGTGATGCTGCATAAGATGACTGCACTTAGCACTGACTGAGAAAGTACACATTACAGTTCTACTTTATAAAATGCTAATTGTAAATATGTTTGTCAATGTTAATAATATGAGAAAGTCCACATTACAGTTCTACTTTTGTTTTGTTGTGAAAAGTGATGCTGCATAAGATGACTGCACTTAGCACTGACTGAGAAAGTACACATTACATTTCTACTTTATAAAATGCTAATTGTAAATATGTTTGTCAATGTTAATAATATGAGAAAGTCCACATTACAGTTCTACTTTTGTTTTGATGTGAAAAGTGATGCTGCATAAGATGACTGCACTTAGCACTGATTGAGAGTACATATTACAGTTCTACTTTGACGTTTTAATGTTGGACCAAAGCATTGCATGTAATTAGAATACAGGCAAATAAAAGTAATTTAGTTTAAAGTACAATCTTGGCTGTCTTTTTCTCTCAACGCTTCAATAGGTAGATTCACCAAAAAAAAAGTGATCTTGGGCTTAAAAAGGTTGGTGACCACTGATTTAGAGCTTTGTATGTAAGGAGAAGGACCTTAAAGTAAATTCTAAATATTACAGGAAGCCAGTGTAACACCGGTTCCTGACAGGGAGCGAGCGAGCGAACTAGAGACGAAATCGCGCGCGACACTGTCCTGATATGAGGCGGCGCGTGTCCGAGTGTGTGTGTGTGTGTGTGTGTGTTACCTGGAAGCACACGTGGGGGGGGGGGCAAAGCAGCCTGCGATTCTTGACCAATAAAAAGTGTTTAGGGGCGGGACTCGGCCGCGTAATCGCTCAACTAGAGACACAGCAAGTGAATATTTGAGGGGGGAGCGACATCGCTGCTCAGTTCGCTGTCGCTCGCGGCAGGTCAGGATAGTCTGATTGAAACGAATACATTTTAATCATTTTCGCAATCACGCTCGCTCGCGTCGCTGCCTGTCAGGAAGGGGTGTGTAGCAGCTAAGACTGGGCTAATGTGCTCTCTCCTTTTGGTTCTAGTTAGCAGTTGGGCTGCAGAGTTTTGGATTAGCTGAAGCCTCTCTGTGGTTTTCTTAGGGAGACCTGTGAAAAGTGCATTACAGTAGTCTAACCGGCTAGATATGAATGCATGAATTAGCTTCTCAGCATCGTTCTGATTAATAAATGGTCGTACTTTTGCTATATTTCTGAGATGGAAGAACGATGTTTTCGTCACTTTGCTAATATGAGAATTGAAGTTCAGTTCTGAATCTATGATAACCCCGAGACTAGTGACCTCAGATTTGATCCAAGGGGTTAGTCCTCCCACTTCACCATTAACATTTCTTTTTTGGTTTTGGGGCCGATAATTCGAATTTCAGTTTTGTTCTCGTTTAGTTTCAGGAAGTTCTTACTCATCCATTTATTTATTGCCAGTAAGCAGTCTGTAATGGAGCTAATCGCTGTATCATTTGGTTCAGCAGATATGTACAGTTGTGTATCATCCGCATAGCTATGGAAATCTACATTATGTTCTCTGATGATATCACCCAGCGGTAACATGTAAAGGGAGAAGAGTAAAGGACCTAAGCAACTCCCTTGTGCAACTCCATAGTTGTTGTCGTATATATCAGACATGTGATCTCCTAGTTTAACATAGAATTTCCTCCCTCTGATGTATGTTTTAAACCAGCCTAGCACATGTTCTGAGAAACCGACATGGTTTTCAAGACGATCGATTAGAATATCGTGATCGATTGTATCAAGAGGAGAAGAGCTAGAGGAGAAGCTCACTGGGATGCAGCTGGACCGGGGAATGGTGGCCTGGATCACCAGCAGACCTCAGTACGTGAGACTTCAGGGCAGCCAATCAGAGGTTCTGGTGAGCAACACAGGCGCTCCCCAGGGTACTGTGCTGTCACCCTTTTTGTTTACCCTCTACACCTCCGACTTCCGCTACAACACAAGAACGTGCCACTTGCAGAAGTTCTCTGATGACTCCTCCATCATCAGCTACATTGTGGACGACGATGAGGCTGAATAGGGTAGTAGTAGGGTGGTCGGACAGTAACCAGCTCCAACTCAACGTCAGCAAGACAAAGGAGCTGGTGGTAGACTATCGGAGAGGTAGGAAGGGTCCCCCTTCTCCCATAAAGGAGGTAGAGATGGTGGAGTCCTACAAGTTCCTTGGAGTTCACCTGAACAAAAAACTGGACTGGTCGGACAACACTGAGGCCCTCTACAGGAAGGGACAGAGTAGGCTGTTCTTCCTGAGGAGACTCCGGTCGTTCGACGTGTGCAACCGACTGCTGCTATCGTTCTACCAGTCGGTTGTAGCCAGCGTCCTCTTTTTTGCTGTGGTGTGCTGGGGGGGCAACATCAACTCGAGGGACTCCAGCAAGCTGAACAAGCTGGTGAAGAAGGCAAGCTCAGTAGTGGGTGGTGAGCTGGATAACCTAGAGGTGGTGGCTGAGAGGAGGATGAGGAAAAAGCTAGAAGCCATCCTGTAGAACCCCTCTCACCCCCTCTACGAGGAGCTAGCCAGAATGAAGAGCACATTCAGCCTAAGACTCATCACTCCCCCGACACACCACAAACCGCCTGGGCCGGTCCTTCATACCGGCAGCCATCAGGCTCTACAACAAAGGGCTCGGGCGGCCGGATCGGCCGGTTCTGCTGCCAGAACTATCACTGTCACAACTCGGGACTTGAGAACTAGAGACTCACATCACCGTACCGACTATCTTGTTTCTTTGCACTAGAGACTCATATCACTGGACTCTCACCACTGGACTATCTTGTGTTTGTACTTTTTATATTACTATATTGTATTTGTATTGTGAAGCTATGCATCCCCCACCCTGTATCTAAAAATAGATATGTGCGAACTAGAAAAATTATTTAGGAGAACAGTGTGCGAGTAATGGTTTTGCGTAGTGGGCATGTCAACGCGCAATTGTCATTTCATAATAGACACAGAGCAGAGCGGACCTTCAATTCTAGAAGCTATGACATCTAGTTAGAGTCTTCAGCCCTGCGTTTGACAGCTGTGTGACAACTTCGCTCGTGAGTCTTTTACTCTTACTCGTAGTAAATATTCACGTACAATTTTGTATTGCCTACTTATTGAGAGTAACGTATAATATAACCGGCAGGGCATATCAATCAATCAAATTTATTTATATAGCACGTTTAAACATGACGCTTGTCAACCAAAGTGCTTCACATAGCTAAGCTAAGAACAAAGAAAAGTATTAAAAAAATAAAAATAAAAAAATCAACGGATAGACAAAGGAAAAACAGAACAACACGTCAACAAGTACGGCAAGAGTCAAAGTGAGTCAGGGAAGGCCAGGCGATATAGGTGGGTTTTGAGTTTTGATTTAAAAGACTCGATGGAGGGGGCAGATTTAATGGACATGGGGATGCTGTTCCAGAGGTCAGGGGCTGCGACCGCAAAAGCACGTCCCCCCCTTAGACTTGAAGTTAGACCTACGGGTGGTTAGGAAACCCTTATCAGCCGATCTGAGGGCCCTGGCGTTGGTATAGGGGGTGAGGAGGTCTGTTAGATAAGCAGGGGCCTTACCATTTAGGGCTTTGTAAACCAATAAAAGGACCTTGAAGTCTATTCTAAAGCGCACCGGGAGCCAGTGGAGGAAGGCAAGTACAGGGGTGATGTGAGCTCTCTTCCGGGTACCTGTGAGCAGTCTAGCGGCAGCGTTTTGGGGCAGTTGTAGACGGTACAACTATATATTTGCCCTATATTGCCTATATTTATGTCTTTCTACTATTACCCTGCTCATACCTGTACCCCCTCTCCCACATGTTGCTATAGGATGCCCACATCTCCCCCAAGGGGATCAATTAATCAGCCATTAATAATCAGCCTTTTTTAATTGTAGGTACAGTACACATCACCTCCCGTTTGAGAAATCTTTGCACCCTGGAGTAACTAAACTTCTTTCTGGGTTTTCTGTCCACCAGGCCAAGGTCCAGCCATGGAGTGCATGGAGAATATGGTGGCCAACTCCGCCTACGTGTCGGCCCGCGGCAGCGTGGACGGCGGAGCGGCCGCGCTGGCCATGCGGGACAAGAAGATGCGCGCGAAGCTGAAACTGCCGCACATCAGGGAGTGCGAGAGCATGAAGGCCACCATGGACAAAGGCTTCGACACCATGTGCGTCCAACAGCCCATCGGCAAGCGCCTGTTCCAGCAGTACCTGGAGAGCGAGGCGACCCACAGCAACACCGGGGAGCTGTGGAAGGACATCACGGACTACAACACCGCCCAGGAGAAGGACAGACTGCAGAAGGCCCAGAAGGCGGTCAACAAGTACTACGAGTCCAAATCCAAGAACTTCTGCAGCTTCCTGGAGGAGAAGGCGGTCACGCGAGTCAAGGAGGACGCCAAGAACATCCGCGGCGACCTGTTCAAGGAGAGCGAGCAGCAGCTGCTCAAGCACCTAGAGTCCAAGGCGCTGGCCGGCTTCAAGGCCAGCATGTTCTTCCTGCGCTTCGTCCAGTTCAAGTGGCTGGAAGACCAGCCCATCAACGAGCAGTGGTTCGAGGACTTCAGAGTTCTGGGCAAAGGAGGGTTCGGGGAGGTGCACGCCTGCCAGGCCAAGGCCACAGGGAAGATGTACGCCAACAAGAAGCTGGATAAGAAAAGGCTGAAGAAGCGTAAAGGATACGAGGTAAAGTATCAGAAGCAGAAGCACTAAATACAACAATAACGATTATAATAATAATAACAACTACAATCATAATATTAACAACAACAACAATAATAATAACAATTATAATAATAATAACAACAATAATCATAATAATAACAGCATTAATAACAACAAAAACAACAATAATAATAATACACTTTATTTCTATAGCACCTTTCACACAAGGAATGCAGCTCAAAGTGCTTTCACATTTCAATAATAAAAATGTTTAAAGAATAAAATAAAAGATTGCATAAAGTAAATAATAAAAAGTTATAAAAAGAGGTGTTGCTGGGCGGCTACGTGGTGCAGTGGGCAAGGCGCTCACCACGAATACTGGAGACGCTGGGTTTGCCTGTTCGAGCCCAGCGCTCCACATTGCTTTCAGTTTAGCTGGTCGTCCGTACTAATACACATTGGCAGTATTAGGGGGTGGGAAACTGATGGGTGGGGATCGGGCGTTGTGGACAGCGACTCCTACAGGTCGGTTGGTGCGCCTGCGCAGTAGAATCGGGAAGCGATGGGGGCGGTGCCCCTCCAAAGCTCAGACCCCTGACGCTGAAAGATCGCACCGCGCAGGTGAAAAGATGCGACTGCTGTTACCTCGAGTATCGGAGGGGACTCGTGCTATGTATGACTTAGTCCACATTGCAGCCGGCTGGTGGGAGGCAAGAAACAGCGTAAAATAGGAGAAAAAGTGGATAAAAAAAAAAATGAAAAAATAAAAGAGGTGTTGCTAATTATAAGATAGATTAAAAATATATGTTTTCAGTTTCCGTTTAACCCTTTCTGCGCCAACAACGAGTTAGCTCGTGTTAGCCCGCCAATCGTTGAGCGCCAACAACGAGTTAACTCGTTATGATTGTTATTTCTTTTATTCGCTATTGCCATTCATAATCCATCGAGGCACCTTGTGCATGCTGTTCTGAATGTGTCTGAGATCGCAGACGGTCAATACCGCCGCCTAACTATTGCACTCCATTTGAAACAATGTAGTTTGTTTTCTCGGCCGAGCTGCAGCGTGCGGGCAGGGTCTAAATACCAGGGTCACCACGGATGCCTCGACGAGTTCATCCACCTGCCCGTTCATGTGCAATGCTGGATAACGTGGGACAGACTACAGCGACCAGTATTTGGAATGGCGATCAGATAATTGGATTTCGGGGGTTCGCCCTCATATCAGTAGGTACGTTTTTGAGGAAGAGAAAACAATGGGTTTCTTTAAAACAAAAATAAGAAGGAAATTATATTTATGAATGTTTTTGCACATAATAGATGAGAACTAGGTACAGACAAATGGGGTAAAATCGAGGCAAACACATTTTCCATTTCATGGGATGAAATGTATATAAAAGATTACAAAATTATAATTATAAAAGGTATATTATAAATTTCTATATTGAATAACAATTTGTATAAATGTGTTTTTTCCCCTATCAATAAACTACTGAAAATGTCTTAGCAACATCTCTACACCTTTACCCATCATTTCATTCAACCATCTTATTATTATTATTATTATTATTATTATTATTATTATTATTATTATTATTATTATTATTATTATTATTATTATTATTATTATTATTATTATTATTATTATTATCTTATTATAAATATACGTATTTACAGGATACCAAACTAAAAGCCAATTCCATTTGAATTCCTTTTTAACCTGTTCCCCCCCACGGGGTCGGTACCGACCCCTTTTTGACATTATTATCATATATTAATATTTTTATGAGTGATGCAATAAATTTGCGTTTTTTAAAATCAAACGTTTTCAAGTATTATTATCACTACTATGTCACAAATACATGTAGAATGTAAAACGTTAGGTTGGCAATAGTTTAGCAATAGGTTAAAAGTGAGTTTTTATCATTTTAAGTTTTTTTTTCAACTCGCGTTTCTTGACCCGGAAGCGGAAATGAAAATGTTGAACGATCAGAATTGGAATCTTTTTGCGGCCATTTTCAAGAGGACCTCGCTAGCTATCTGGCAGTGTTGAAATTTCACCAAACTACACTTCCTGTGGTCCGCTATGGTCGTTCAAAGTTCGGCGTTCTGAAGCAATCATATCAATAATTCTTATGATTCGCGATAATAAGCTACAAAAGGTAACGTTTTTGACAAATATTGAAACGCAGTCAGTTTCTCCACACTATTGTAATCATGTAGGAAGAATCAGATCTGAAATTAGTTACAGAATGATTACACTGTGGGAGAAATAAAAAAGTACAGTCGATTACATTAAATAACTGTATATGTTATTACGCATGCCTGGTGATACTATATCCAAATTGAACTCGGCCATTTGAAAGATACTATATGTATATATATATAAATGTGCGAATTGGCTATAATAAGGTAATGTATAAGCATATATTCTATATTCTATAATAATATTTCAAATTGCATTGGTCCGGATGGGAGAATTCAGTACTGTATATACAAAACCTTCAATTTTATCATCTTCCCTTTATTAATTTCCTTAGATCTTTTGTACACATGATCTCAAGAGGGTACTGAATTAGCCCAGTGGCAGTTCTTTAAGTTTGGTCATTATTATCATGGTTTTATTCACTGTCAAAGATGAAAAGAAAAATCATAATTCATATTTTCCTTTGTTTCATCAGAATTTAAGCAAGCCTAGTAATAGACACAATATTTCTGACACTGAGAATACATTCATTGAGGTCCATAGATGTTCCTAGATACCAAGAATATGCAAATAGCCCTTGTAGAAGTGGAGCAATATTCCATTTACCTAGGTATACATTTTATGCAGATTTTCACCTGGGGTGGAACAGGTTTTCTCCGCCGGGCATTGTACCCATCCTAAACCATTCTCTGCCAGCTCTATTTGTCTATGGAGATGTTCACCTTCTTTGCAGGGCTATAACTTTTTAAATTGTATTGCTAAATTGACATTACTATGGCCCATTCAACATCAATTATCTATCGTTCAGGATGTAGGAACGTTTTATTTTTTCATTCACACATTCATACAAAAATACGGTCTAGAGTATAAATGTTTTTATCGTTTTCTGCAGTATTTCATAGAACATGAGATATAGCCATAAATGCGCGGATGAACGGAGGGGAGGGGGGGTCGTTTATAATTCCGTGACCGACGTTAAATGATTCATGTAGTATGGGTGACATATTGATCAGAGCAGTTTGTATCGAAAATGGTAAAGAAAAATGCTAAAACTCACCCCAGTCTCCTCGTAGCGTTGGGCAATGAGAGTGGAGCAAAAAGATCGCTATTATGGGATGTTGATCTATGCGATCCATTGCCGGGTTGCATATTACTAATACACGTCCAAATAATGTTGATTATTGATTAAAGATCCATATCCACGGTGTCTGTATTGAGCCCCGGGACGATAAGCGAGTGGCCGGACGAAAATAGGGGACGGGCCAAGCACTTCCGGCTACTTCCGGTTTGGCAACTCGTCGATCGGCCACGAGGTGGCGGTATTGAAGCGTTGCCGAGTTGAGCGGAGTCCTACAGCACCAGCCAAGACTCCGTGGGTGAAATGTGAATACCATGACGAAAATATGAAATATTGATCTCAAAGACGCCTTACGGCTTCATTGGCAGATTACGCATGGCGGAGAATGACGTGTTAACACGTCATCGGCGGAGAATGGGTTAATAATAATAATAATAATAATAATAATAATAATAATAATAATAATAATAATAATAATAATAATAATAATAATAATAATAATAATAATAATTTTCAAAAAGGTCACTAAATAAACATGCTCCTCTGGGAACCTCTACACGCTAAAATGCTACTGGGATGAAAGAGGAACAGAGTTGGGAGGAAAGATCAGAGTGTTAGTTTAATCCCAATCAGAGCCATAATGGCTCAATGCAAAGAGGCTTGGGATTCTCCAGAGACCCCATAAAGCAGCTCAGAGCCGCAGCAGAGGAAGCACTCGCAGGCTGAAGCCCCTGCTTGTTAAATGGAGATTAACCTTTTACTTAAATGCTGTTGAGTGACATGGGAACAGCCACAGATTTGACGTGTCATAGAAGGGTAAACAGAGGTGATTGATTGATTGATTGAAAACGTTATTAACAGATTGCAGAATGGGTACAATACAGTACAGCTCAATACACACAATTATTAAGGGGATGCAGACCAGAGAAAGACTTTCGTCTTGTTTACATCAGGGTCCCCCATTTTCAATTCATCAGGACATATATGACATACATGACATACAGATAGACAGTACTGCTACATCTATACATTTATGACATACCAGATTTGCAAATACAGTACTGTTTGTGATACAAAAAGAGTCCAGAAAAGGGAGTATATACAGTTGACGTAAAAACTGTACATTGGAGGAGGTTGGGTGGGTAGGAGGGGTTGGGGGTGAAACACTGTACAACTGTACAAGCAAAACTGTACATTGGAATATTGACAACCATACTAGGTAATTTACTGTACATTGGAGGGGGTTGGGGGGGGGGAACACTGTACAAACAAGCAAAACTGTACATTGGAATATTGACAACCATACTAGGTAAATTACTGTACATTGGAGGGGGTTGGGTTAGGACATTTACAGGGGCCAGTTTCGAATTGCAGTCCCCCGTAGGTGTTCTTTGAGAGTGGTTTTGAAAGTGGGTAGTGATTCACATTCCTTTACAGCTTTAGGTAGGGCGTTCCACATTGATGTTGCATAATTGCGTCCCTTATTTGAGCCGAATCTGGGTTTAACATGATTTGTGGAGCTCCCTCTGGTGTTGTGATCGTGGTATTCACTGACCTTTGGGAAGTATTTTGACATGTACATGGGTACCTTGGTCGTGTAGTGTATCTTGTAGACCAGGCCCATTGCATGTTGCTGTACTCTGTCGTCTACTCTAAGCCATCCTAGGTTGTCAAAGTGGGCAGGGGTGAGGTGGGTTCTAGGAGTAAGGTCAAGCAGTAGTCTGACCAGTTTGTTTTGAGATGTTTGTAATTTTGTTTTTAGCGCCTTTGAGGTGCTTTGGTACCATGAGGTGCAAGCATAGTCCTAGTACCCTTGAATGAGTGCTCCTGCCAGAGACTTCAGGGTATTCTTGTTTACCAGAGAGGAGATCCGGTACAAGAATCGAGTTCGTTGGTTGACTTTTTTTATTACATTGGATGCCATTTTGTCACAGGAGAGATTAGCCTCTAGGATGGAACCCAGGTAGGTAATTTCATCTTTCCTTGTGACAATATTGTCACCCACTGTAACTGAGAAGCCGTCGGTCTTGCTGAGTTTTGTTATTTGAACCGAAGAGAATGGACTCTGTTTTGCCCATGTGTAATGATAGTTTGTTATCAGCGAGCCATATGCAGATTTTGCCTAGTTCCGAGCTGAGGGTTTTTTCAACCTGTAACTTGTTCTTATCAGAGACCAGCAGGGCTGAGTCGTCCGCAAACAGGAACAAGTTGCAGTCACAAGCTGTCATTTAATAACATTAATTATGGTTCCGTTGCGTGTGGTGTGGTGTCAGAACTGTACTGGTGAGCCCGCATCCACAATACCAGGGCCCTGGCCAGGGCTATACAGTGCGACCATATTGCTTGCATATGCCCCTAAAAATATGTGTGTGCGAACCTGGAAAATCAATTACTCGCACGGTGTGCGAGTGCAGATTACAGCCTCAGTCGTTCTTTTTATTTCTCCACTGAGAATCGTTAAAAAACTACAAGTCCCACATTGCACTCAAGCCAACGGTCCAATCACAGTAGAGTGACGTGACTGGTTTCATGGGAAATAAAGCAAATGACCAATCGGAAGCTCTCATTTTGCTTGTTTACTTCCTGAAAGTCTGCCATTGCGATATGCGACCGTTTTCCGAGACACTAACTTATTATAGTCTTATCAATAGCAATAGATTTGAGAACACCTAGATTTAGCCATAGCAATAGTAATATAACGTTAATGCAACAAAACAAATGCCTTGCTTTGTTAATCATAACGTTGATGCAGTAGCGTATGTCGTTGTGTTGACTGTAACAGACATGATAACAACATAACACTGTGTACACATTCAAATTGCGATAATCGATTCTAACATTTTCAAACCGATGCAGTTGAATTTTCCCCTTAGGATCGATGCATTGTTACACCCCTACACCAAAGTAACTGGCCCACTGTGTATGTGTGTACAGCTAACTTGACTAGCGTTATCAACAGCAGAGGTGGGCAATAGGGTCCAGCTGCAGCGCCGGACGGCCGGAGTGCAAGCGGTGTGACGTAATTGGCAGAAACGACTGTCAATCAATGGTCTACCTGACACGCAAACTCATAAACAATGTTTCTGTACTGGAGGTGTACAGTATTTCAATAGGCAACCCTGAAAGGATTATTTTTCTAGAAGAGCAACACAGCCAAAACATAGGCATTGTATGCATAAAAGGGGCAAAAGCTAAAGTTAAGTGACTGTTACTTTTGTAGCAGTAGTTTGATTTGATAGTTATTTGATAGGGACAGCACATGTTAATTAACATCAAGTACAAAATACAAAATGTAAACATGCAGGTTTGTAGCAAGAGCTAATTTACACACAGTACAAATATAGATTTATTTTTGAAAAAATAAATAAACTGTTACTTGAAATATTTTCACTGTGCTCCTAAATATTTTTGGGTGCTCCTAAATTTCTTTGTGTGATCCTAATTTTTTTCATTTAGGAGCACATGTGCTCCTTGGGAAAAAGGTTAGCGTAGAGCCCTGGCCCTGGCACATCTAACTGGAACGGAACCAGAATTAATGTTACCGGGTACGCTTGTGTTTACCCTGCAATGACACATCAAAATGGCCACTGAAAAAGGGCCTATAGAGCACCTTCCTGGGCATGCAGCGCAGGGTACATGCCGAACACAAAGAGTTGTCAGACATTAGGGGAGCATAATGTGATCACTAGCAATATCGACATCCTTGTCACTGTTAACGGATGCAGAGAATAGTCAAACGACACGCACAGATCCACAGTATGTGGCAGCATGAGGAAGATCATGGAATGGAACTGATTCGAGTATCTTGTCACATACAGATTCCTATTTGATTAACTGGTTGTAATTAGGGATGTTCGATATTGGCTTTTTTACCGATATACCGATATTGTCCAACTCTTAACTCTTTGACTGCCACGCTGTTTTTCCATCTTTACTCCCTGGAGCCAGCTTTTTTGACCATTTTCACTATGTTTGCAGACCCATCGTATATCCTATATTATAGCTATGGAGACAATAGTATGGCTCATTTGACATGCACTATTTATACTCCAACATGGAAAAAAACGTTTATTTCTACCTTCATTCGTGCTCTATCCCATGCAAAAAATCGTCCCGTTTCAAAATAATCCAGTCTCGCTGCCTGGAAGGGGAGATATGACGTGTTTTGTGCAGCAAACTTATATTATTTCCAGGTCAAAGGTAAACACAACCATATAAATGTTTCTATTCGGAAAGCCATCATGGGCATTCTGACGCTGGGATCGTTACAAAAGCATGTTTTATGATGGGGTTCGGTAAAATAGACGTTACCTTTGTCAGCAGGTACTCCAATCTTGTTCCAAGTGTCTTGGATCAGAACAGGATCAATAAATATAACATTAGGTGGCCCGCCAGCAGCGGCAAGGTAACGATCCAGATAACAGCCAGGTATCGTTACATCAGCCCATCTGAAAATACTAGAATCCAACATAGTCTGTTGAAAACGCACCTTATCATACATAAGTGCAATCGTTTTGTCTTCTTCATAGTTCTCCAATAGTTCCAATAGCGGTCGCCATTACCGGTAAAGTCCTCAAGCCTTGGAGTGCTCGGGCCCGGCGCAGACTATAACACGGAACAGAATAGGTTACCGAGTATAGTATTTCTATGATTTACCAGAAGTGTGATCTCTTGAATCATGAAAAGTGTGATAGTTTTGTCCTCTTCTAATAGTTACCACAAGTCGCGATCGCCATAGCTCACTGCTGCTCGCTCTCTCTGCTTTGATATGACACTCCCCACACTAGCCCAGTTCAATATAGGCGATACTGCCACCTGTTGGAATTCGATCGTCATTTCAATTCTAACTTACATAGAGGTCTCTAGAACACACAGCAAGGTCCGCGAGAGTGTTTAGGATAAAAAATAAAAAAAACGAAAAAAGAAACTAGATATCTCGTTTCTGGCGCTCAAGCGTTGGCTTTTAGAAATGAGATATCTTGTTTTTGGCGCTCAATGAGTTAATTTCCGACACCGATATCAACCGATACTGATATATGCTGGGTTCCCCCCCCAAAACGGAATAATTTCAGGTAATTAACATTACATGTCGTGGAATTAACACAACATTATGCATACTTTTGACAATAAATAAAATAAGAATTTGTTCTTACTTGCTTGCCTGGGTAAATAAAGGTTAAGATGTTTTATAATAATAATAAAAACAAATCCGATGCAATGCAAGGCCTTCATTTTTAGATGCGATACATTTTTCCTCAGATTTATTAAATTGAAATGTCCATTAATCAGTGTACTACACATCACTGTCTGTGCGGCCCTGCCATGTGCTTCAGGATCTGTACTCATCCTCTGTGCAAGTTCAAGTTTCTTTATTAGTTGTCATACAAAAATACAGAATACTTATTATTATTTATTTTTATTGATCTTTTCCCCCCTCCTTTTTCCTCCGATTTTTCTCCCATCCCAATGTTAGTCGTTATGCCAATTCCCAATCCCCTTCCTGGTCGCTGCGCACTTACCCCCCACAGTCGGTCTGGGAGAGTGGAGGCTATCACATGCTTCCTCCGACACACGTCTAGCCAATCAACCGCTTCTTTTCACCTGGCAGCGCGGACTCTCACTGAGAGGGTGTAACGTGTGGAAGGATCACACTACCCCCCTTAGATCCTATCCGCGCTGAGCAGGTGCCCCGACCGAACTGTAGGAGTCGCTGTTTACAACGACCCGGACCCACCCCGCCAGCTTTCCCACCCTCTAATACAGCCAATTGTATTAGTGTGAACGGCCAGCCAAGCTGGTGACAACGCCGGAGCTGTGAGCTGGATTCGAACAGGCGAATCCAGCGTCTCCGGTGTTGGTGACGAACGCAATCTCCGCTACGCCACAATACAGAATACTTTTATATGAAATGCCTTTTTCCGTTTTTTTCCGTTATGCTCCTGAGAGTGTGCTAGATAAAAATAGATAAAGTCAAGTACGTAAACAAAGTGTAAACAAAAGTGTTCAATATACATAATATACAATACAGAGTAGAAGAAATTAGTAACTGAGTTACAATACAATACAGTACAATGCAGACATGGGATGAGGTACAGCTTAGGGTAAGGTGCAATGAGGTATGAATTGTAGTGCAAGTCTCTTTACCAATAAATATAAAGTGTGTTAAAGTGTCTAAAGTGAGTAAAGTGCTTCAGGATCTGTACTCATCCCCTGTGTTTGTCTCCAGGGGGCGATCGTGGAGAAGCGTATTCTGGCGAAGGTCCACAGTCGCTTCATCGTGTCTCTGGCCTACGCCTTCCAGACCAAGAATGACCTCTGTCTAGTTATGACCATCATGAACGGAGGAGATCTCAGGTACCTTATGCCACATTTATGACATTGGATGTGACGGACGCAAGCAAACACAGACACACACACAGAGACACACACACACACACACACACACAAGTCATCAAGACATGGTAGGAACATGTTCCCTTCACACACCTGTCTTTGTGTGAAAGTGCTGGATTGGCAGTCGCTGGTCCTTGACAGTCGCTGGACCTTGGCTGTTTATGTAACTGTTTAACCGGCAGTGTTAAATCACATTTGTTTTATTTTTCATTATTTGTTATATTATTTTTATTTGTATTATATTATAATGTAAAATATTGTAAGGAAGGGGCAGGGCTTGATACGTTTCTTTAATCCCCCCTGTCCCTTCTTGAACACTTATTGAACTGTATGGAAATAGTCTTTGACTATTTACCTTTTAGTTTTTTTAAACTTGTTTTATGTTTCTATGTTCGAGACAAATAAAAAAAATCAATCAATACATTATATAAAAAAAAAATACATAATACATTTCTCCTTAAATCAGAAATTTACATTTAGTCATTTATCTGAACGCTTTCATCCAAAGCGACTTACAAGTTCTGTACAACAAGTCATCAGGAAGGGTACAACTCTGGCAGCTAAGGGTCAGTAAGACTGCTTGTTCAGTTCAGTTCAGTAATTTTTTATTTCGGGTTTTGGACATTTTGCAGCATTGTCCAATTGTCCGAAAAGGGCTAGGGAGAAGCACTAGGCTTGTCGGGCCCTAGCCCTGAAGACTTACGTTTCTTTCTTGTTTTCCTTTTTTTTTTTTACATTTACATACATACATACAATACATATAGTACACATTACAGTACATACATATAGTACACATTACAGTACACATTACAGTATAGTATACCTGCAGTATATAAAAGTATAGTATATAATAGTGTATATATAATGTGATATGAGATGATAATATACAATACAATATAATATAGTACCATAATATAATAGTATATAGTGTAAATATAGTTTAATATAATATGCAGATTAATTATAATATGATTATATAATGTAATATGACATAACGTACAATACAGTATCATGTATTTTTTTATTAATTAAATGCAATTAAAGCTCTTCTTCCCTTCTGTACCTATCGGAAATAGATTTTTTGAGTCTAGATTTGAATTGACTTATGTTTTTACAATATTTTAGTTCATCCTCTGTCTAGTGTCTAGCGTCTAGTCTAGCCCATTCCACAGACCACAGGGTGGCTCCGTAAGAGGAGATACACATTATTTTCAGGTTTGTTTTCATCACAGGTTTTTTGAAGTTAAATGGTCCTCTGAGGTTGTATCCCCCCTCTTCATCCAGAAATTAGCTTCTTACATTTACCGGTAATTGATTATTTCTTGCTTTGTACATAACTTGCAGAGTTTAAAAGTTTACCATATCAATGAACTTCAAAATGTGTGATTGTAGAAACAGTAATGTGTGTGTGTGGTCCCGATATCCTGCATTGTTTATTATTCTTATTGCTCTTTTTTGTAGGATAGTCAATGTATTTATGGTTGTTTTGTATGTGTTACCCCATACCTCTGTGCAGTAATGCAGGTAAGGCAAGATCATTGCACAGTACAGAGTGTGCAATGAGTTGGGATTGAGTACATGTCTCACCTTACTAATGATTGAGATGCTCTTTGCCATCTTAGCCCTCACATATTCTATATGGGGTTTCTATATGCTTGTCAAACAGTGTTGAACTTGAATGCTACAGTCTTGAGTGCATAGTAGTATAGACCTATTATGATCGTAGGTAGTAATATAAGCAAGGTCGATTCCGTAGTAGCAAAGTGCATACTAGTAAAAAATTTGTTTTAAAGGTGCGAAGACATATATATATGAGGGGAGAACTCAATTTAAAAGTTTTTACTGTACGCACTACCATGAGAAGACACTGCATTTCTATATGTAGAGTGAAACTGTGGAACAGTCTGAATGTGGTGCTAAAGCAATGTCCAAACATGAGACAATTCAAACTGAATTATAAGGAAATTATTTTCATGAGGTACAGGGATGAGGAAGGTATTTGACATTCACATGTGTTTAAATTTTTTAAATTTCTTTCATGTTTTACATATATAATTTTTGTTTTTTGTTTTGCATATATATATATATATATATATATATATATATATTTGTTTTGTAAGGTTTTAAATTAGTACACTCATTTGAGTAGTGGAAAAGGGGTAGGATTAAATAAGTGTATACTTCTTCCTACTCCTTTTCGAACATGTACATTGAGTTATGTTTTGTTTTTGTTTGTTATATATATTTTTTCATAAAATCTCTAGATATCAATGATTTGTTTTGATTTTAAATTGTTTGTATTTACATCAAAAATACAAATATATATATGATACAAAGAGTGAAATCTGTTCATCTCGGTGAACACCCCTGCTGTGACATGTAGGTCAGCAGGGCGCTACGCAAGCAGCAGGGAGCAGAGGCACAGCGGCAGGATCTGTCGTTAACGAGCACTCCCACTCATCTCTCCTAATCAGCCTAAGGTAGATCAACTTAACAGCTCATATTCAGCCTAGGCCCGTAGCTGCGTAACCCTGTACGTCAGAGAACAGCCCTGTGCTGCTGCTGCCTCTATTCTCTCACAGCTTACGTTCCGTAATTATGCCACATCACTGTGGAACGCCCTACCCACAGCCGTAAAAAAAATGTGAATCACTACCCACCTTCAAAACCGCTCTCAAAGAGCACCTACGGGAGGCTGCAATTCGAAACTGGCCCCTGTAAATGTCTGAACCCCCCTCCCACCCACCCACCCCCTCCTAATGTGTTCCCTTCCCCTCGCATGTTACTGTTAGGATCTGTTTAACAGTACTGTATATTCAGGCACGCGGGAACTATAAAACGGCAGGGGGTGCTGGGGGGGTCACCAGATGAAATTTTTTTTTTTTTTTTTTTTTTTTTGTCAGGTCACTGAACTTAGAAGCAGGCCAGGCCAGTGTTTCTATTTGCACCAGCGCAATAGTTAGATAACCTAGGTGGGGAACAACCAGGAGATCACTGCAACTCACACAAGTTGGAGAACTATCTCTCTCTCTCTCTCTCTTGCTCTCACACACACACAAAGGGAGCCGCATGTGATTGGTGGAGGCGGGATCCTTACGAAAAACTGCTAATCATTGACACATGCTAGCCTGTAATAATCCCCCCCAGAAAAATGTACTTTGCATTTGATATATTGCAAATATATGCCATCACACACACTGGCATTTAAAGGGTTAGAATTATAAAATGAATATGTGGTGTGATCAGGGCTGAAGTTGAATAAAATATTGTATTTATCAATTACAAAAAACTGAAAATCCATAAAAATCTGTGTTGTTGCTAATCATACATATGCTAGCCTGTTTTTTAACAATAAGTTGTGATGCCATCACAAACACTGGCATTTAAAGGGTACAAATAAAAAAAATGCCTGCACCAGAATGCAGGAAATTAAGTCTTTGTAACAAAGAAATTCCTGGTGGGGGACCCCCAGACCCCCTGCTTAAAAAGTGGCCTGACTGGGGCTATATTTCCTGGCCTGAATGATTTCCCCAGTCCGGCCCTGGTTAAAAGCCTCCAATGCTTATTAGTGTGTGTGCGTTTGAACGTTTGCATGTTTCAACCATACATTTCCATTTAAAATAATTTTTTTTTACCTCCTATAATAGTGGGGGTCGCGGCTCTCTGACACCGTTTTTTTTGGGTCGCGGCCTGAAAAGTTTGGGAACCCCTGGTCTAGCCTGTACCCCCCAGACATGTTGCTGGCCCCGTCAAAACAGTATCCTATCAGTCTCTCCATGGGCAGGTCGAGGCGTAAAAGTATTTTATACACAAAAACAGCGTCTCGGCTGTTGTGTCTGGGCCGGGCATTGTAAAAACCCCAAAAGAAGTTCTGAGCTTCCAAGTTGTCATCGGCTAACTGTATATTACACGAGAATTGTTCTTTTCCAGTGATTGACATCAGTGGTTCCGTCAGCGCTCAAGCCAAAGATTGGGCTTTTGGATGCTTTGCCTCTAATTTGTCGCTGAATATCATGGGCAAGCAGCTGTAAGATTTCGTTTTGGATGTTGTTGGACATCCAGTTGTCTCTCTTTTGGAGCCAATTCTTCAACTCGGGATCAGACTCGGTGCGCACTCTTTCCATCATGAGCTGCCATAACACCCCATCCCTATTTGCATCACCCCTCAGTGGAAGCCCCTGGCGCCCGAGGGGGGGTATAGGGGAACAGACTCAGTTAACTCTTCAATACCTGATGCTGAGGCTGAACCTGTCGTCTCTGTCTCTCTCTGACGTTTATCAGATTTAGTGGGACTGTCACTGGGACCGGCGGGACGTTTCGAAAATAAATCTGATATTTTTCTTTTCTGCGAGTGAGACATTCTGTGCTAGCAAAGTCTGACTACTAGCTCAAATCGACTGACTGCGCAAGCACTGTATCACAGTAGCTCAGTGGTTCGTGGTGCGTGGGAAGGGCGGGAGACAGGAGGTGAATACAATTAGTTGTTTCACCTGTCATTCAATCAGTCTGTGACAGTCTGTCATCACTCGAAAATCTACTCGGTTTTACACGTATGATTGTGTACATACAGTAGTGTAATGAATGAATGAAAACTTTATTTAACAGATTGGAGAATGGCTACAATACAGTACGGCTCAATACACACAATATTAAAATGGTGACGTGCTTTGAGCAGGATATACTTATAATATACAGTGTTACAGTTATACAGTTACAGTATATACAAATATATAAATACTGCCAAAATAAAAAAAAAATAAAAATTATTATATATATATATATATTTTTTTTGCAATAATTGAGAGGGGGTGCTGCAGCACCCCCCGCACCCCCCCTTCCCGCGTCCCTGTAGTATATTTGCATATCTTGTATGTCACAAATGTAACAGTACTGTATATCTGTATGTCATGTATGTCATAAATGTCATGATTAGATTAGATTATTATATCTGTATATCTGTATGTTGTGTATGTCATAAATGTCATGATTAGATTAGATTATTATATCTGTATATCTGTATGTTGTGTATGTCATAAATGTCATTATGAATTGAAAATGGGGGACCCTGATGTAAACAAGACAAAAGTCTTTCTCTAATTGTGTGTATTGAGCTGTACTGTACTGTAACAA
Source organism: Notolepis coatsorum (assembly GCF_963971535.1). Lineage (NCBI taxonomy): Eukaryota > Metazoa > Chordata > Actinopteri > Aulopiformes > Paralepididae > Notolepis > Notolepis coatsorum. The sequence continues at coordinate 147,904,339 of NC_140172.1, read as the reverse complement.
TTCTGCAATCTGTTAATTAAAGTTTTCAATCAATCTCTCTGAGCGTCCATATGGACCTCCTCCCTCCCTCTATTCTCACAGCTTCTCTCTGACCGTCCATATTGTCCAGCAGCGTGGCTACATGAGTCGAGCTCCGGACTCATGATCGAAAGATCACCGGTTCGAGCCCCGGTCAAGGCTGCTGTCGGAAAGTGGTGTTGTTGCTCCGGGAGGGTCATCAAGGAGAAGCCGCCTATTCTCAGTCCTTGACCCACAATGGTGGAATGAGCTACCCACCCCTGTTAGAACAGCCGAAACCAATCTTTCGCCGTCGACTAAAGACTCACTTCTTCAACCATTATCTAAAAAAAAAAAAAAAATCTAACCCTAACTAACCATACTGTCATGCACTTGTCCTAATAAACTAACCTACACTGTAGCACTCAACACTTTGATGAACATTGTTACTCAGCTGATAGAGTTGTGCCCTTCCTGATGACTTGTCGTACAGAACTTGTAAGTCGCTTTGGATAAAAGCGTCAGCTAAATGACTAAATGTAAATGTTGTCCAGCAGGGGGCACTCTGTCCTCTGGACTTGTCCGTAACAATGCCCGTTACAGTGATCGGGTCAGCCGTACAGCTGCGAGTGGCGTCCTTCAGATGAGACGCTAAACCGAGGTCCTGACTGAATTCGGTCGTTAAAGAACCCAGGACGCCTATCGTAACGAGTACCCCGGCGTTCCTGGCCAAATTCCCAATCAGGTCTCTGACACCAAGGCCACCTAATCATCCCTTCCCCTTAATTGACTGGTATCAATTCCCGTCTCCTGAGCCGTTTAGCCATTGTGTAGTGCGATGTGTGCCGGGTGCCAGTGTATGGTAGCCAATGCCATTGAGCCTGCGTAGCCCACGGTTGGATGCTACCAGTGGTGATGAAGGAGGCAAAGAAGGTGTCTAGATAAGCGCTATATAAATGCAATTAATTATTATTATATGGACCTCCTCCCTCCCACTATTTTCTCACAGCTTCTCTCTGAGCGTCCATATGGACCTCCTCCCTCCCTGTCCTCTAGCAGGGCTCCATATGGACCTCCTTCCTCCCTCTCCTCTAGCAGGGCTCCATATGGACCTCCTCCCTCCCTGTCCTCTAGCAGGGCTCCATATGGACCTCCTCCCTCCCTGTCCTCTAGCAGGGCTCCATATGGACCTCCTTCCTCCCTCTCCTCTAGCAGGGCTCCATATGGACCTCCTCCCTCCCTGTCCTCTAGCAGGGCTCCATATGGACCTCCTTCCTCCCTCTCCTCTAGCAGTGCTCCATATGGACCTCCTCCCTCCCTGTCCTCTAGCAGGGCTCCATATGGACCTCCTTCCTCCCTCTCCTCTAGCAGTGCTCCATATGGACCTCCTCCCTCCCTGTCCTCTAGCAGGGCTCCATATGGACCTCCTTCCTCCCTCCCTCTCCTCTAGCAGGGCTCCATATGGACCTCCTCCCTCCCTGTCCTCTAGCAGGGCTCCATATGGACCTCCTTCCTCCCTCTCCTCTAGCAGGGCGGCTCCAGCACGGTCTCAACATGACCACGGAACGCCTAGGAAACGCGTTCATTCAGCAGGTCACGAGTGAACCTTCAGCATACAGTGCACTGTGTGGTGCACTGCTGAAAAATATCTTTCCGTTGATAAGATAAGCTATTCCAGTATTGATCCCCTTGGGGAAATTCGGGCATCATAGCAGCATGGGGGAGGGGAGGTACAGGTATGGGCAGGGTAATAGAAGAAAGACATAAATATAGGCAATAAAATAAAATCTGAATAAAAAAATATGAGAAAAAGTGACCAAGGCACCTGCAAAACCAAATCTGAGTGCATCCTTTTTGAGTCTCATGCACCAAATCACCACTGACTTCCATAACAACGTTATCTAACATCACATTACATTAATTTTTAAGTGCCCCAGTCAAATGACTATTCTCAGGGATGCAGATTTGTTCTATATTTCTTTGAACACCGACTATAAGATTACAGCTGTAAGGTGCAGCATCTACATGTATTCGTACAAGGTGCCGCACAGCAGGTCATCTTCAGATAGTCTCTGTAGATTTTGTAATGTGAATCACCATACTACACATGACCTTACTGTTCCCATGGTGGTACCGTATAGCAATAGCTGCTGACAAAGCATTTGATACAGGGGTGCAGTGTTGTAGTCGAGTCACCAAATCTCGAGTCCAAGTCGAATCTCGAGTCCCCATTACCCTAGTCCGAGTCATCAAGGTTGAGTCCACTCCACAGATGTCTGTTGAAGTTTGAGGTTGTCCCAGTCTTCTCTTCAATAGTTCGTTTACATATCGAACATCTAGCAGTGCTCTTGCTGGAATTTGATGTAAAATCTGTGCAAGCAAAGCGCACGATTCGGGGCGTCTCTTTAGGCATCTTAAGTACTGAACATGAGAGTATCGAGAACATATCGAGAACATATCAACGTTTTTATACGCATGTAGGTGGAACACACGTGTCTGCCCTTGCACAAAATTAAATAATGTTACGGTCTTAATATAACCATCAATATCTCATGCCAAGTGATTAGGGCCTATTACAAAAAAATATATATTTATCAATAATGCATGTATTTATCAAGTAACAAGTCAGAGTCCTCGTCTGCACCTTCCGAGTCCGAATGCAGTCAATGCTCGAGTCCAAGTCCAAGTCTGAGTCATCAGTGTTTAAGTCCAAGTCGAGTCACGAGTCCTGAAAATCAGTCCAGGACTCTGACTCGAGTACTACAAACAACACTGCAGGGGTGTGCATCTCACCCTCCGAGACAGATTCAATATGCATCTCGGTACACGATTAATGATTAACGATGCATCTGAATAGCCAACAGATCAATGTAATTCGATTCAGCCCCGTCTCGATCCAATACGATGCAGTGCGATACGATGCTGCGCGATGATGTGATTAATTGATCCTACTGTAGTTTTGCCACTGGTTGCAAAAATATATCTTTTAGGCTTAAATCCAGTTATGTGAGAGGAAGATAAACATCCTTCTTCACATTTAAATTACAGAATAGTGTCATATTGGCTTAGCAATACATGAAGCCAGCATCTATTTTACTGCGACTTTGTCCCAACCATTTGAATTGCTGATTAAATATTAAGCCTTTTCAAATCAGAGAATCATCATTCCCCTAGTATGATAGAGAGTTGAATGAAAGACTAGTGTACTTGCAGTACTAGCTAAACTTCAAGTTTGGGCAGGTCTTTCTATTGTTCAAGTCAAGTCAAGAGTTTTAATTGTCACGGCATACAGGTATACAATGAAATGCGGGTGGTCTTGCCCGCAACGATGTGCAATACAGTGGTACATATAATAGAATCAAAAGAAGGAAACAACATTGTGCAGTAACAGGTAGCAGGTAACATGGAGTGACATCTCGGTATCTGTACATAGTTATTTACAGAGCATATGGGACATGCTAGTTAGCTTTGGTAGTGCAATACACTGTTCCTGTTATTCTTGTTGATTAAATTACAATAATCTGTCTCCAAAAGCATCTGTAAATCTTTTTTAATATCTGCCCCATTAATCTGGTTAGAGGTTATATCTTTGTATGATGATGATATTTTATTGTACTTGTAAATAATACACACATTTCAACCCAGGGGGCGTAAATCATCTTTTATTGCACTGTATTATGTCATATTGTGTTGTATTGTGTCTCGTGTCCAATGTGTGTTATGCGTATATATGTTTTCTTTTAAATTCTATAAAGGAATGTAGATTTGATTGTGAAAGAAGGCCACAATCTATCAATTCACTTCTATGGTTAAGAGCATTTCTCGTCTGCCGTCCCCCGTTACCCGCTCGTCTCTACAGGTTTCACATGTATAACGTCGACGAGAAGAACCCCGGCTTCAAGGAGCCGAGAGCGTTGTTCTACACGGCCCAGATCATCTGCGGCGTGGAGCACCTGCACCAGCACAGGATCATCTACCGGGACCTGAAGCCAGAGAACGTCCTGCTGGACGACGCCGGTAACACACTACATCTCTTGATATAATTTTTATTCAGTGTTTCAACAGACAAACAAAGCAGACAGGACAGACAAAATCAAGACATTACAGTGACAAATAAAAAAAATATATACCCTCCCCCCTCCCAAAAGAAACAAACAAAAAATAAATAAAAAAACAAGACAATCAGTCACTCCTTCGTGTCTCTTACCAGTGTTAGACAGACACATCAAATCAGACACTGAGAATATATATCTATAATAGACATTCAGTCCACATAGTCCAGTTATAGTCTTTGTACAGAATACCATCAGGTCATCAAGAGTCCCTTTAGTTGATGCCTATAGAGGAATGAGCCGAGGGAAGAAACATCACACAACAATCACATAGCAAAAACAAAACACAGAAAAATAGTGCTCTATAAGTTCACATTGTTTTAGATATCTACAGTATATGTAGTTTTAAGATAAATAGTCAAGAAAAGGTTGCCAAATGTCTTTAAATTTGCTGGGTTGCCCTGCGTTCTCATAGCGTATTCTCTCCATGTGTAGCATGTTAATGAGTTCTGTCAACCAGGTTTGAAAAAGTGGTACATCTCGACTCAGGGTTTGAAAATGTGGGCCCAGAGTATTTGTGCTTATGTTTTGTACATGTCTGCTAACATATGTCGTCAGTGTGCCCTTTAAGTTGAAAATGAGCTTTGGCTAACACTGTCTCACACATTTACAGTAATGTTCATTAATGTGTGTTGTTCCTGTTCAAATAAAGTCAGTCCAATCCGGGCCTGAAAAGGTTCTGTCCAAACACAAACTGAACCTGATGGGTACATCCTTTTCAGATCCCAAATCTGACTTTGTAATTTAGACTTGTTACCATTACCAGATGTCCCTGTCTTTGACACATTTTGCGTGCATAAGTGTATAAAGTGTATGTTTTGGTAGATCTCATCCTACCTTTCACACTGCCATTGACATTGACAGGGGGTGGGAAAATACTTCGTGTAACTTGACAAGGCATCTGTTGATTTCTTTTCACCCTTGTGAAAACCACTTTCACTTTTATTAACGTTACTGTATAACTCTACTGCAGTACACGCCATTCAAATTCGTCCATCAGCCGGGAGCACCTGGGAGTTGATAACGGGTGCACCCGACTGAACAGTCAGACTGAATGAAAAGTACGACGTGCGTGGCTTGTGCAGACCGTTGGCAAGAGTAAGTGGTACCGTGGTATTCCCAGGGGCCTAGCGACTTTCAGGTTTGAAGGTAGGCTGAGATCTAAGAAAAACATGCACCGCATACACCTATGAACACACAATAAAGACAGGGACAATCTCTGGTGGCGGCAAGACGTCAGAATTCCGATGCAAATACTTATAAGATAAGATATTACTTTATTAATCCCCTTGGGGAAATTCCAGTGACACACACATACAGCTCAACGTCTCATTAATAATAACATCACAATCATTACATTTTTACAGTAACAACGGCACAGCATAAATTCAACAGACATGTACATTTGTTGACACATGTCATCTACAGAAGGCCTGAGACGCCGTATGCGATAGTCGGCAGCAACAACACTAAGTAGTAAAACAAGGTGTTGTCGCGCCAGGTGGCGGGAGGGAGGGTTGGGATGGAGGGAGGGGCGGGATCGGGGGAGGCTGGGGGACAGGACTTGGGTTATGAAACAGTCTTAGGGCCCCCCCCTCCAGCGCGCATAGACAATCACGTTGTCGATTGTCAACGTGATGCTTTGTAATAACTCTACCTATTTTCACTCAGGACAAGTCCGTCTGTCAGATATGGGTCTGGCTGTGGAGCTGCCGGCGGGGAAAGAAACAACCACCGGATATGCAGGAACTCCAGGTAACAGGAGGAATGATTAAAGCTTACCTCTAAACCAGAAGAACTCCAGGTAACAGGAGGAATGATTAAAGCTTACCTCTAAACCAGAAGAACTCCAGGTAACAGGAGGAATGATTAAGCAGAACAAAAAGCTTACCTCTAAACCAGAAGAACTCTGGGTAACAGGAGGAATGATTAAGCAGAACAAAAAGCTTACCTCTAAACCAGAAGAACTCCAGGTAACAGGAGGAATGATTAAGCAGAACAAAAAGCTTACCTCTAAACCAGAAGAACTCCAGGTAACAGGAGGAATGATTAAGCAGAACAAAAAGCTTACCTCTAAACCAGAAGAACTCCGGGTAACAGGAGGAATGATTATGCAGAACAAAAGGCTTACCTCTAAACCAGAAGAACTCCGGGTAACAGGAGGAATGATTAAGCAGAACAAAAAGCTTACCTCTAAACCAGAAGAACTCCGGGTAACAGGAGGAATGATTAAGCAGAACAAAATGGGCGGCACGGTGGCACAGTGGTTAGCACTGCTGCCTCACAGCAAGAAGGTCCTGGGTTCAAACCCCAGCAGGGGGCCTTTCTGTGTGGAGTTTGCATGTTCTCCCCGTGTTCGCGTGGGTTTCCTCTGGGTACTCCGGTTTCCTCCCACACCATAAAGACATGCAGGCAGGGACTACAGATGAAAACGAGCTCATTAGCTAATTCTGGCACATTTACATTGATGTGGAAACTGAAGATGTTGATTAATGTGCACCGGACCCTGGGTAAAAAATAAATAAATAACTTAAACTTAAATTTAAAAAGCTTATCTCTAAACCAGAAGAACGTATCCCAAATGTAACATGGTGAGTGGGCCGCCGGCCGAAAAAATGCTATTGGATATTAAATGTTTAGAACGGTAAAAGGTAAATATTAGCCTCTAAAGATTGAAATCACTAGGAGTCATGTTGATATGTCTTAAGTCAAGCAAGGTGGTGAAATCTGGCCCGGCCGTCTGCTCTACTTTGGCCAGACTTGCTCTAAATCTTGTTGCCGTATGGCAACATTGTTCAGACATGTGTTCTGAAAGAGTGTTGAGCTAATGCTCAATCATTAGCCACAAGGATTTACAGTGCAACATAGAAATCACCAGTTCCCTGAGATAAAACATTTGCATATGGACAAAGTGACCATCAGTTATTATTAGGGTCCCAACTAGAGTCCAATACTGAATTGGGAGTTTAATTTTTTCTGATTTTTATTTGTGTATGTTTATCAATGCAGGCTTCATGGCACCAGAGTTAATCGAGAGAAAGCAGTACGACTACAGTGTGGATTATTTCACCCTGGGTGTCACCCTGTTTGAGATGATCGCAGCCAAAGGTCCCTTCAGAACCCGAGGAGAGAAGGTCCAAAGCACACGTAGAGTAGAAATACCACTGTATCGAATGTATGTGTATATAAAGTAGACACGTATGACACGTATGTTATATACAAATGCTTGTCAATGCTGTTGTCTGATAACAAACTATTACACTTTTGTCTGTTGCTCTGGTGTCATTTGCAATTTGTATCGTCTTTCATTAAGGTCGAGGCCACTGAGGTGACCCGTAGAATCTTGAACGATGCACCCGTGTATACAGACGCCTTCAGCGCAGCATGCAGGTCTCTCTGCAACGCCCTGTTGGAGAAGGACCCCGCGAAACGCCTCGGGTTCAAGAACAAAGAATGTGCGGCGCTCAAGGATCACGCCTTCTTCAAGGAACTCAACTGGGGTCGTCTGGACGCAGGTAATCTTTTCCGACAGTATCTAAATAGCCATTCCACAGAGTTAATGCTCTAAAAATAAAAGATATCCGGTATTCACACATCGAAAATCTCTGCAGGTGCGTTGTTGATAAAAGTATCTTGAACGAGGACAGAGTGTCAAAGATGCGCAGTATTCTCTCAATCGAATGAAAAATCAAATGAAATAAACAAATGTGAATGAAAGAACCCGGGGAACATAGGGATGACCCCGTGATTTTTAATGCCATTCCTGAACAACAAATCCTGGTACATAACCATACCGTACGTACACAATATCGCTTAGGCATGCAGGCTACATGAATCATAACCATACCGTACACAGTATGGATTAGGCATGTGGGCTCCATGAATCATAACCATACACTGGTAATCGTGATGGCAATGCAATCACTTGGAATTATTCTTCTTGGAATACCTTCCGGCTAAGGTAAGGTACATTCTATGTCTATTTTACCGAATCTGAAACGGGTTTTTTTTTTTTTTTTTTTTTTTTTTATCTTTTTCCCCTTCCTTTTTCCTCTGATTTTCTCCCATCCCAATGTTAGTCGTTATGCCAATTCCCAATCCCCTTCCTGGTCGCTGCGCACTTACCCCCCACAGTCGGTCTGGGAGAGTGGAGGCTATCACGTGCTTCCTCCGACACACGTCTAGCCAATCAACCGCTTCTTTTCACCTGGCAGCGCGGATTCTCACTGAGAGGGCGTAGCGTGTGGAAGGATCACACTACCCCCCTTAGATCCTATCCGCGCTGAGCAGGCGCCCCGACCGAACTGTAGGAGTCGCTGTTTACAACGACCCGGACCCACCCCGCCAGCTTCTCCCACCCTCTAATACTGCCAATTGTATTAGTGTGAACGGCCAGCCAAGCTGGTGACAACCCCGGAGCTGTGAGCTGGATTTCTCCGGGGTTGGTGACGAACGCAATCTCCGTTACGCCACCTGACCGCCCTTGAAACGTGTTTTTCTAACGATCACAGTCCTGTGTTCCACCAGACGAAAAACATGTTCGGCAAACACAATCAGAGTTTTGAGTTAAAACGACCCCCCCCCTGATGATTTTGTGATGGTATATATCCCTTGTGCTGTCCTAACGATGAGGGAGCTCACTGGGCTTAGGGAGAGGAAAAGATACATCATGTTTAAAGCCATATAATTTTAACTGTTTACTATTTTTAAAACATTTTTTTACCCATGTTTAACATTCATAGCCTATTCTCAAGATATCTGTAAAAAATTACACATATTTTCGAATTTTAACCACTTAAATTAGTGTTTGTTTGATACCACGTCAGTTTTTATTGAAAAAATATGTCTTTTCATCGAAAAAGACGGATACTTGTTTGTTTTGACCATATTTCTAATATTTATTTTTGATAAAGACCAATTAGGAATATCTCGACGAATTACCTCTGAATATGAATCAAGATTCGCTCATTAGTTCGACCACAAACGCAGTTGAGGCGAAACTTTACCAAGTGGGCAACTGCGAATTGCGGTTCAAAAGAAACGACTACATGTTGTTTTTGACCATATTTCGAATATTTATTTTTGATAAATACCAATTAGGAATATCTCGACGAATTACCCCTGAATACGAATCAAAAAAAATATTAAAGATTCGCTCATTAGTTCGACCACAAACGGCGTTGATGCGAAGGTTCTGTCTTGAAAATTCACTCGCTTCCCGAGTCACCCCCCCCCCCCCCACCACAACAGAGTTTTTCATCGAAAAAGACGGATGAATGTTTGTTTTGACCATATTTCTAATATTTATTTTTGATAAAGACCAATTAGGAATATCTCGACGAATTACCTCTGAATATGAATAAAAAAAATATTAAAGATTCGCTCATTAGTTCGACCACAAACGCAGTTGAGGCGAAACTTTACCAAGTGGGCCACTGACCTGCATTATCCTCCGGGCGCTCGATGTACTGCCCCGGCCAGAATATTCGGCTCGGCTCGCTGGTGAAACAAGGACCAGAGGTGATCCGCGCAGTACACTTCCTCGTTGGCGCGTGCCGCCTATGGGGGTCCTGTTTTTTCGGCGTGTGGCGCGCTGCAGACTGCGCGGTCCGGTCGCCTCTGGTTCTGTCTTGAAAATCCACTCGCCGGCCCCCCCCCCCCACCACAAAACCTGTGTGCCGAGTTTCAATCACTATCAGCCCGCCACAGTCTATCTCACCTCCCCTGACTTGTGGCAAAGTTATCTGTGGAGCAATGACGCCACCATGAGTTTTACATCGGTAACAGCACACCCCAGCAATTGCAGGGTCCTTGTCTCGTGGAATATTCAAAGCATGGCAAGATATATAGTCTATTTGCCAACACAATGAACCCGGAAATTTTGGAACCACCAAACTTTTATGATAGATATGGATAGTATGGGTCACCAGCACTTAGAAACTGCCGGATGCTAAGTTTAACATGTTGGGCAATTTTTTTTATTTGCATAATTAGCATACATTTGTTTAATCACCTAAATGGACAAATCTCAGAAAGTACTTGATCAATTTCAACAATGTTGGAGTGGTTTTGGGGGTTATTCGGGATGCTGAATCCATTGATGATACTCAAGAGTTTCGAAATTGCAATATTTACTGGAATTTACCAAATTTCTACTAATTTTGGTGCAATATTTGTGCATTTTCAGTCAATTAGAACGTTTTAGAGGACACTTATTACATTTGGACAGCACAGACATTATGTATTCACAATATCTCTACTGACCCCAAATAGTTCATATGGTAATGTCATATTGTCATAGTACAGTAGATAGGCAGGTGTATAAAGATTGCGTTGTCAAGACAAAGACTCAGATGTGAAGGGCATCCGCTCTTTTATTTACTACCTGTAATGTTACAGCAAGGAAAAACACTAAAACTGGTCAAACTGTGTACAATAACATAGCTTAATAAAACAGAAATAACAAAAGAAAGATATTTACATTACTCAAGCATATAGGCCACAACATAACAATATGTGCTTCCTCCTACTGCATAGTAGTAGATAATTACTTCTCACTCAGAAAGTGGCTACCGTGTTCAGAACTCTGAATCCACATCATCAAACTCCTCATCATTAAACTCCTCCCCACTGTCTTCATCTTCCTCTGAATTTACTTTAATGTCATCACTTATGGTCTTCAGTTTTGGAGCTCTGTTATCATCACTGCGATCTTGCACAGCATTGTATGCTGACCAGTCCAGGGGAAGACGGGAAGAGTGGAGCTGCGAGAGCCAAGCAGCATCCTTCTTCTGTGCTCTTGACACACTCTGTGTGATGGCATCTTGGATAGCATCAGTTCTTGGGACTTCTTTCAGAGCTGGTGGTGTCATCTTCTTGGGGCCTGTGTAATGTTCGATCACAAAACTGCTCTTGTGAGCCAGACAGAGTTTCCCAGCGTCAAGCTTTGTCAGACGAGGTCGTTTTAGTGACATGACCCCACCACCAGGAGTGGCTCCTCCAGGGAACAGAATACCTGCAGGATTCTGCACAAACTGAGTGGCCATGGCATGAGTCGTGCGGCAACCGTTCAGTGTGAGACCACAAGGTCAAAATTGTCACCCCAACTGTGGATGGGGCCAATCTGCCTCTCCAAGCCAACTGTGCGCAGATACTTATCTGGGTACTCTGAAGCATATTTGGCAGCTGACTTCCGGAACCGTATGACTTCATCATAGGTGGTGACAATGCCATGCTCGTTAAGATTCTTGACCAGCTCTGCGCTACCATGGTGGAGTCTTACGGCAAGCCCCAGGGTTGTCTGATTCCAGCTCCCACTGATGTGCTGCTGGATGCACTGAGCGAGTGTAAGTGATGGTTTGGTCACTTTTCCTTCCTTTGATACCAGACAGGAGACAAACTTCAAAAGGGATGGACTTGTGGCTTGTATGATCTTGTCATGCTGGAAGCTTCCACGGTCATATTCACGGTGCAAGGGAATATTCTGCACCTCAGCTTGTACTCTCTTCACAAGCTTGGTGATAAATTCATCAGCAGCAGTGGTTTTATCTCGTTTTACCAGTTTGAGTGACATACTCATGGAATGTCTAAAATCAACAATAGTCTGGCACCCTTCCACCCTCATGACAGCTACAGCATCACCATAAAAGTCACACAAGTTAGATAGCATCCTCTTACTGCAGAGGTGCCCGGAGTTGGCTACATATATATCATGTAACTCTGACACTGTCCAGGTTGATGACTTGTCTGCATTCATGTGGTCAATGACAGCAGCTAAATAGCTATCAAACGGTCTGCACTGGGAACTTGCACTTGAGGAAACTCTCTTGAAGTCATCGTAGCACTTGGTGGGATACTGGGCATCAGTTGCATGCAGGTCCAGGACAGCATTTACCCATAGAGCCACTTCCTCAGCCCATTGATCCTGGCGCTCATCACATTTAGACTAGATGATGTTTTTGAAGGATGGCATTCCTGGTCTCTCAACAGTCCGGCATTGTTTCACTGGCTTCCATCTATCAGGGTGTTTGGTGTCTTTGGGTTTGCAAATGATACCACAAAACAGACATTGTTTAGAAAAGTCAAAGGCATGAGAACGAGACATATGTTTCCCTAGCTGACCATCAGATGAGCTGAGCTTGCCTTTGGTTGCCTTTCTAGACTTAGAGGTATATGAGCTATAACATGATTTGTGACAAACTACAGAGGCTGACACACCATGGGTAGCAATGATGTTCGATAAAGTCTCAGTTGTAGCTGAATCGTCAAGCTCTTCACTCTTCTGAAGCAAAGCTGTAATGCCTTTTGGTCCAGCTGTCTTGAAGTCATTGTTCTTGCCGTCACAGGGCTTGAATAGGCATTTCTTCCTTGACATGTCAATCTGAAATTAACAAAAGAAGAATGCACTATTTGTATCCTCCGTCTCTGCACTACCACACACTCTACATTACAGAGCAATATGGATACATTGCCAGAATGTACATTTCGGACGGGCTGTTCACTATTCCAATGAAAACATGTATTTCCCATGTTATTGGTATCCTACATGATCTTGACTGGTATTTGCATTACCTTTTGGGTCTCTTTCTCTGCCTCAGATCTTCTATCACACAATTCTACATTAAGGAGAGCAAAAGTACCATATGAATACTCTATACAATATTTAGAATCAAACTTGATGCTTCTCTGTGACAAGGGATAGAGCCTGGTGACGCGAGGCTAGGTAATAATCACACATTCATGTCATTAGGGGTATAACGATTCATTGATGCATCGAAATGCATCGATTCTAATGTGACGATTCAACTGCATCGATTTGAAAATGTTAGAATCGATTATAATAAAAAAAATATATATATATTTAAAAAAAATTCTTTTTTTTGTGTATTGTTTTTGTTGACCTATAGTCCATTCATGCTGAGTGAATCAGTTCCCCCAGCCACATTTGTGTATTCAACATTTTTGGGGGAATTAACTGATCGAAAATTTATCGAATCGAATCGTGGTCAAATGAAGAGATTTCATGATGCATTGAAACGTTGCCTGAAGAATCGTAATCGAATCTAATCGTTGTGAGGTCGAATCGTTACACCCCTACATGACATACATTGCTAACATAGCTAACTAGCTATGCATTAACATTAGTTACCGTCAGGGGGCTAACGTTAACCCTAAGAGCTAGCTCACTGTAGCTTACTGTAGAGCTAGCTTACTGTAGCTTACTGTAGTAAGCTAGCTCTTAGGGTTAACGTTAGCCATCTGACAGCTTGTGATCATATTATATTCAGTGTTTGTTATTGGATAGTAAAACCACAGTTTGTGTATCTGTTTCTATTTTCTCAACTTACTTGCATTGAAACAACAATCCTTGAAAATCAGGGGTCTGTATTTGCTGCAGTTGCTCGTTGCCACAGTAGGAATGAGATCATGGTGCAAATTAGCCACTACTCACTTGGAAGTTTTGCGTTAACGATTAGCGCACTGAAGTCTCAGTCAAGGCTAGGAACTGGGGTTCTGAGGACATTTGATAAGGTAACAGTTACATACAAAAATCCAGTAGAATAGTTTCTAGTTGTGGCAGCAAACTGCTCCGCTGCCACGTGGACTCATGACAGAGCTCACCTGCAGCAGTTACCCCAGTAACCAAGCATAAGCACCTAGAGTACCCCATTAGGCGCTCTACAAATTAAAGTTATTATTATTATTATCATTTTGTTTACAATTGAACTTTCCATGAAAATGATCTATAAATTCAGCATCTTCTGAAACATTTATAAACAGAAAATTCATTAAAAATGGCACCAAAATGAGTAGAAATTTGGTAAATTCCAGTAAATATTGCAATTTTTGAAACTTTTTTCTTCTCTTAAGTATCATAAATGGATTCAGCATCCTGAATAACCCCCAAAACAACTCCAACATTGTTGAAATTGATCAAGTAGTTTCTGTGATTTGTCCATTTAAGCGATTATGGAAATTAATGCTAATTATGCAAATAAAAAAAGTTGCCCAACATTTACAACTTAGCATCCGGCAGTATCTGAGTGCTGGGGACCCGTACTATCCATATCCATCATAAAACTTTGGTGGTTCCGAAATTTCCGGGTTCACAATGGGGCTCTATGGGATGGCAAATAGACTAATATAGAGAATTGAACGAATAAGAGCAGATTTAAAAATGCTTAAAAATGCCGTTTTAACGTTGGAGTGGATGAGAGTAGAAATAGTAACTAGGGGTGAAGAAGGCACTAAATCTGTCTCTCCTATTTCTAGAGTGTTTCATGTTCTAAGCTTTTCACACAATGAACATATATGTAAAATTAAGATATTTACCCAATTTCATGAAATAATAATAAACACAGACACCGCTGTGCTCACACACACACTCAAAATATTTTAAAAAAGTAGAAAAAGCGACTAGGACAGCACAAGGGATATATATACATGTCATATACCTTTGATTTGGGAGTATTTGGAGTTTCATGGGATCAGCCAGAACGGTTTGGGATTATTGCACATAATGCGTTTTATCTCGCGATCTATGAAAAAAGACTGGATTATCTTGGAAATGCGCAATGTTTAGCGTGTAATAAACTACAAACTACAGCGTGTGGAAACAAACTATTATTCCCATGCTGGACTACAACTAGTAACGTTTGTCAAAATGAGCCACACCATGTCCCCACAGCTGTAATACAGAACACACACACAGCTTCGCAAACATAGTGAAACGACCGCGGAAACGACTATAAGGCTGGCACCCTCACACAACACAACGAGCAAACAGCGTGGCAGTCAAAGTGTTAAGACATTATGCCAGACAAGTGCAACAAAGCACTACTACAACACTAAAACAAAGGTATGAGAGGACCATGAAGCAGGTCCACCTTTCAATAGAGCCCAAGATGTTGAGACACCTCCGTCTGTTCTAAGACCTTCTGGAAGATCTCTCCCAGAAGAAAAGTGCACTAAAAAGATATGGCTCCTCCACTAACCAATGCGACAATCGCTCCTTGGACAGGGCCTTACCCAAAGACTGGGAAGGGAAACACACAAGCAGCTGATCAGGATGGTGCAAAGCGCTGCTGGTCCTAACCGAAAGCGCACGGACGCATCCTCACCAGAATCAAGGAAACTATAAAAGAAGGAAGGGTCATCACGTCACTGTTCAAGTTTATTAGTTGTCATACAAAAATACAGAATACTTTTATATGAAATGCTTTTTTCTGTTTTTCTCCTGAGAGTGTGCTAGGTAAAAATAGATAAGTTATGTACATTTAAACAATATACAATACAGAGTAAAAATTTTTTTTTTTACAATACAATATAATATACAGTACAATGCAGAAATGGGATGAGGTACAACTTAGGGTGGTGCAATGAGATATGAGTTGTAGTGCAAATCTCTTTACCAATAAATATAAAGTGTGTTAAAGTGTCTAAAGTGGGTAAAGTGGGTGCTACAGTGAGTTGTTTATTTAAAGTGAGTGTGTACGTGTGGATGTGTGTGCTGTTAGTGTATTTGATGGTTTGTTACATAGTGTTATTGTGGTTGAGCATCCTGATGGCCTGGGGATAGCATGTGAACGCACATTGGTGCCAAGTGTGGAAACTTTCAGTTTGGCAGACATTGAGTTGAATGGGATCAACCATCTCCTCATTTATGTCAGAATCATCGCCAGTCTGTTGCATTGTTAAGTAGCCAACATTTAATATATTGGTTGGTTGATATATATTTCCTCAGATTGCTGGTATATTCTTAATTTTAATATAGGCTTCAATATAACTGGCACCAAAGTCTGGCACTAAGCAGAGCATAGAACGCTGGTATTCTGATGTGATGACCCTTCCTTCTTTTATAGTTTCCTTTAGCAGAATCGACTGGGGAAGGAGCAAATGCCAATAGATCAAAAACCATCGATCTGAAGGACGCATTAATATTCTTAGACGAAAAACAGGGTTAGGCAACCGTAACTGTAACCCGCTGTTTATTTGCTGAGAAGATCAGGCTGCCACAGACAAAGCAATGGAATTGCCAACTCTCTTACCTGAAGCATGATTGTGATGAACTGAGAGTACAGGAGGAACTCGCTTCAGATAAGTGTGAGAGAATAACTTATTTTTCAAAAACGACGCAGTACTTGGAGCGGCTGGGTAGCGTAGTAGACTAAGCACCGCAGAGACAGTGGGATCGCATCCAGCGGTCAGCGGTTACGCTCTCCCAGTGAAACTCCTCGCCGTCAGGTGAAAAGTAGTATGTATCGGAGGAGGCATGTGACAGTCTACACCTTCCCCAGACCGACAGTAGGGCAATGCACGCAACGACCAAGAAGGAAATTGGCATAACGACAAAAATTGGAATGGGAGAAAAAGATAAAAAGGCAAAAAAAACAACAACAAAAAAAACCACACAGTAATTTACTCTACTTTTCTCCACAGGCATGTTGCCTCCCCCATTCATCCCGGACCCCAAGGCGGTCTACGCCAAAGACATCGACGATGTGGGCGCGTTCAGCACCATCAAGGGCGTCGAGCTGGACGGCACGGATACGACATTCTACGGAGAGTTCTCCACCGGGAACGTGGCGATCCCCTGGCAGGAGGAGATGATCGAGACGGGCGTGTTCGGAGAGATGAATCTCTGGGCGGAGGGGGGCAAGCTGCCGGGAGACCTCGACCCTAACTTTGTAGAGGCCAAAGGGGGAGGATGTGTGCTGCTTTGAGTTAAGGCATAGGATAGGGCTGGGCAATTAATACAATTTCAATTACGATCTTGGCTTCCCACGATCATGAAAACAAGATGATCAAGATTAAATTATTATTGTGCCGCATGCCGCATCGCTCTCATTTTGTTGGAAATTCAGGGCACCCTTCCTTCACAGCGGTGCGCTCCCCCCCCCCCTCCCCCGCTAAGCCCAAACGGTAGTTTCAGCTGGTGTTGAGAGGGAGGAGCCACGGCGCGTTTCTACTTTCTACAGTTATTTAGAAACGTCTTTGGTAACTTGTAGAAGACGACAGAAAGTCGGCCTTTGGTCGAGAAGAAAGGTCAAACTAATTCAGGCGTTGTCATATGATTTTTTTGCCATAATCGGATCAGCCCTAGTGATAGATTGAAAGATGGGAAAGTCGTAAAGTAAAAAGGATACTTCATGTGATCGTTACTGATGTTGGTATGTCCATCACCGACGGGTAGAACTGGAACCCTCTACTGAAGTTAATTTGAGTAATTATTGTATATTTTAAAAAAATATTGTCTTTGACCATGTCAAAAACTGGTAGAACTAAAAATCTGCGGAGTACCTTTGAAGTTACCCTTCACCTGTATATTAATACATATGTAATTATTGTATTTAAAACATCTTTATTCGTATCCTTGTATAGTTAAGACTGGTAGAACAAAAAATCTGCAGAGTACCGTGGAAGTTACCCTTCACCTGTATAATACATAATGTAATTATTGTATTTAAAACACCTTTATTCGTGTCCTTGCATAGTTAAGACTGGTAGAACAAAATAATCTGCATAGTACCTTTGAAGTTACCCTTCACCTGTATAATACGTGTAATTATTGTATTTAAAACATCAAACTTGTAGAACTAACATATGTGGAGTACAAGTTACACTTGATCTGTATAATACATCTGAATAATTATGATCATTTTCATGTCTGTAAATATACTAGTAACACACAGATGCATCTGTATTGCAGTAGTTTGGTGTATTTGTGATGAAATTCTTTTGCAGTTTTTGCAAAAGTGATTAAAAGCAATCAATAAAAGTGTGCATTGCGCAAGTGTGTGTGGTTTAGTGTTCAATATCGTAACAAAAGTGTGCAGTAGAACAACATTCACATGCAAATCACATGCAAGATCAAAGACATGAGGAGCCTAACTGTGGTAACTGGCAACAGGATGCAGAAAACCCACCGTCATCTACAGGAAAGGAAGGGATTCATTTAACAATGAAAGGGAGAATGGTAAATGGGTGAATGTGAGGAACATAATTGTAAAGCGCTTTGGATGAAAGCGCTATATGTGCTATAAGTCTAGACTCAGACCTAAGCTTTAAATCACACATCAACAAGGTGACAAAAACATAATTTCCCCACCTTAGAAACATAGCTAAGGTACGGCGTGTTTATAAATCAAAAAGACGCTGAAAAACTGATCCATGCCTTTATCTCAAGCCGACTAACGTACACTGGCTTCCGGTAACATTTAGAATTGATTTCAAGGTCCTCCTCCTTATATACAAAGCACTAAATTAAATGGAGCAGGACCAAGCTACATTGCAAATTCTCTAGTCAACTGTGTGCCTCCTAGAACATTGCGATCATCTACTACTGGTCTATTGAAGGTTCCAAGCCACAGTCAGGGATGCAGCCTTTGCAAACTATGCGCCAAAGTTATGGAACACACTCTGGACATTAGGGAAGCTAGATCTCTTAAATAAAAAATTTAATTAAAAAGCTAAAAACGTACATCTTCACCATAGCCTTCTAATATATAGGATAGATAGGTACTTTATTGATCCCCTTGGGGAAATTCCAGTGACATACACATACAGCTCATCGTCTCATTAACAACATATCACAATCATTACATTTTTACAGTAACAACGGCACAACATAAATTCAAACAGGCATGTACATTTGTTGACACATCTTGACTACAGAATGCCTGAGACATTCTGAGACCGGGGTGTCGTTGCGCCAGGAAGGAGGGAGGAAAGATTGTCAACGGGAGGGGCAGGGATTTGGGGAATAGGACTTTGGTGATGAGACAGTCTTAGGCTCCCCCCCTCCAGCACGCGTACTAGTCGGCTGCCGTCATAGGCGTACACGCGGGAGGGGGGGTTGGGTGTAGGGATTTGGGGTGGGGGGGCCACTTGCCACTCTTATCTCCCAGAGGGCCTTCGACTCCAGCAGCTCCCTGGTTCGACCTTGGTCCAGGAATTTGTTTTGGCTGAACTGACTGGCAACAATTTCTCCCAGCCACGTCACTTTAAATTTGATTTGAGTAGAGTGAAATATAACTATTGATTTGAGTGGAGTGAGTTTTAACAACTCCGTCCAAATGACTGAATGCATTAGTCCAAGTGTCTTAATCAGTTCATTTTGGTAGGTCCTGTGCGCGGTAAACAGATCCAAAATGTTCTTATTGCAGTCCAAAAGCTTCGATAATCCAAAAATGACCACGTCTTCAAGTTGGTAGCCCGATTATGATGTCCCAAGAGGCAGAGAGGGCTAGCCTTATTCTGCTTCTTGACGAAAGTATGCAATCCACTGATTAGATCCATTTCGAGTTGATTTGAGTATAGTCCGGCAACCGGCACGAAACACAGAGCATAGCAGCGTCAGGCTTCATGGAGCAGTAGAGGCGGCGGTAGGAACGGCCTTGAGGAGCATGGGGAGAGGAGAGAAATGCGACTGTCTCTGGGAAGGGCTGGGAGGGATTATTATTATTATAATACACTCTGCTGTTGATTGGACAGAGTATTTACTGTCATACTATCTTCAAGTGTTTCAGTCATGGCTGGATTAGGCCACTAGAGGGCCCTGGGGAAAGAACATGGGCCCCCTTATCCCTAAGAGGACAGACAGAACTAGGAGGATTTTCAAAGAACAGCTCTGAATGACTAACAGCTATACTTTAAACAGTTCACTAGGGCACATTTAATTTAAAATCATATTTGGCACATATTCCCATTATAGTCAAGTTAGACCGTGCTCACAAGTTCTAACACTGGGTGCTGTAATCCCATAAAGTTCAGTATATCAAAAAGCAGGGTAGCCGGACCAGCACTCTCAGGTTCAATGTTTTTAATGGCAGCCTGAATAGATAGCAGACATGGTTCGGACAATGTCCTTCTTCAGTGATATGGCTAGCAATGGAAATACATTCAAGATGGTAGTTAAATACACCTGGCAGGTAATGACATGACACGGCAGGAAATGACATCACAACGCAGGTGTGCCGGTGCAATGTGACCAAAGGAATGACCTATCAAAGTAGAGTCCAATCATAAATCCAAAAATTATACATATATATTAGGGATGTCCGATATTATCGGCCGACCGATATTATCGGCCGATATCGGCAGTAAAATGTGATATCGGAAAATATCGGTATCGGTTTAAAAAAAATAAAAAACAATAACAATATTTGTTATATATATATCCAGTGAAATTATTAGTTACCTGAAATTATTCCGTTTTTTGGACGGGGAAACCCTGCATATATCGGTATCGGTTGATATCGGTTGATATCGGTATCGGAAATTAAGAGTTGGACAATATCGGAATATCGGTATCGGTAAAAAAGCCAATATCGAGCATCCCTAATATATATAGATATAGATATATCTATATCTAACACCAATCTATATTATAAACAATACAAAACAAAATTACCAGAAACTTGATATTATAACATATAACATGCCCATTAATTTCTAGGGCTAATTGACCCCCTTTACATATTTAATTAAATAGTTTCAAATTATACATTGGGCATCCTTGAGAAACATACCTCTTGTTTAGCAACAAACAACAACTTTAATAAAACCAGAAATAACACTGTAGCGTAGGTGTAAGGAGGTTAGAGGAAACAGGTTAAAACGTTCTCTTCATTCATTCCTCTAGGTTCGATGCAATTGAACAGGTGGATATAATAACATTCACGTTGCAGCAACTTGTGTCTGTCTCCACCTCGCGCGGGCCTGAGTACTAACTCTAGTCCCATATATTTGAGATCGTTGGCGGTATGTTTACACTTGGAGAAATGTCGAGCTACCGACGACTTGACATCTGAATTTCTCACAGCACATTTGTGTTCACTGATTCTTGATTTAAAGGCTCTTGTTGTTTTGCCCACATAAGAAAAATTACAAGGACATTTTAGCAAATACACCAGATTAGACGAATTACACGTGATCCGTCCTTTGACTGGTATATTTTTCCCCGTTTTAGGATGGGTGAAAAATTTACCATAAATCATGCCTTGGCACTGTACACAGGATTGACAGGGAAAATTCCCATCTGGGATATTGGACATAAAATGAGAAGGTTTCTTTAAGGGCAAATCAGTTTTGACTAGGAGATTAGATAGATTCGCTTGTCTCTTATAAAAATAGTTAGGCGAATGCTGAAACGCTGCCCCTATAAGAGGGTCGGACTGCAGAATATGCCAATGTTTATTGACAATACTCCGTGTGTCTCTCGTGATAGGGCTGTAAGTAGACACAAAAGATACTTTGTCTGTTTTGTCTTCTTTCTTTCTGGGGGTGAACAACATGGCCCTATATTCCCATTAAAATGAGTGAGACAATGCAGGGAATCTACACACAAACCAGGGGCTCTCAAGACCTTTGGTGGTCCGTTCTATTTGCCTGGCATCAGGTCAGTAATCTAGGTGTTAGTTCCTGGCATCACAGGAGTCGCCGTGTTTTCAATATGGGATAACCTGCCCAGAAACTGGGTCGGGAACCATCAGCGACACTCGCTCTTTTCACATCAAAAGCAACGGTCTTTAGTTGTATGAGAACGTGAGAATTTGCATTGTAAATGTGGCAAACACCGCTGGGCTCACGGCTCACAGCAGAGCAGAGAGGCAGGGGCCACCCCCCCCTCCGGCTGGGAGAGGTGATTAACCACTCACTGATACTTCCCTGTTCGCTCTCCAGCCTATTCCGTTAAGTCTGACCTAAGTCTACCACGTGTGACGTTACGTATATTCATGTCCGGGGGCAAGCGCTCCTCTTCAGACAGCAGGAGGTACTAGGAGCTCATATCTCTTCAGACGGCAGGAGGTACTAGGAGCTCATATCTCTTCAGACAGCAGGAGACACTAGGAGCTCATATCTCTTCAGACAGCAGGAGACACTAGGAGCTCATATCTCTTCAGACAGCAGGAGACACTAGGAGCTCATATCTCTTCAGACAGTGGGAGATACTAGGAGCTCATATCTCTTCAGACAGCAGGAGACACTAGGAGCTCATATCTCTTCAGACAGTGGGAGATACTAGGAGCTCATATCTCTTCAGACAGCAGGAGATACTAGGAGCTCATACCTCTTCAGACAGCAGGAGGTACTAGGAGCTCATACCTCTTCAGACAGCAGGAGATACTAGGAGCTCATATCTCTTCAGACAGCAGGAGATATTAGGAGCTCATATCTCTTCAGACAGCAGAAGATACTAGGAGCTCATATCTCTTCAGACAGCAGGAGATACTAGGAGCTCATATCTCTTCAGACAGGAGGAGATACTAGGAGCTCATATCTCTTCAGACAGGAGGAGATATTAGGAGCTCATATCTCTTCAGACAGCAGGAGATACTAGGAGCTCATATCTCTTCAGACAGCAGGAGATACTAGGAGCTCATATCTCTTCAGACAGCAGGAGATACTAGGAGCTCATATCTCTTCAGACAGCAGGAGATACTAGGAGCTCATACCTCTTCAGACAGCAGGAGATACTAGGAGCTCATACCTCTTCAGACAGCAGGAGATACTAGGAGCTCATACCTCTTCAGACAGCAGGAGATACTAGGAGCTCATACCTCTTCAGACAGCAGGAGATACTAGGAGCTCATACCTCTTCAGACAGCAGGAGATACTAGGAACTCATACCTCTTCAGACAGCAGGAGATACTAGGAGCTCATATCCCAAACAGTTTTTTATGACTCTGATCTATTAAAACAACAAGGGACACTGAGGCGTGTTGAAAAGACCATAGCCTCAGCCAACGCAGGAAGCTTGGCCCTGGAAACTGGACTTAACATCCAAATTGGCATGTGGGCTTGGACACACCTGGGTCTAATTCACTAATCGAGGTCAGAGAGCTGTATTGCAGCAGGCCTGTCAACCAGAGGAGAAGAGATAGAGGACCTCAGACGCCTTGAATAAACCCCTAACTGCTCCCGATGAGCAGGTTGGCACCTTGCATGGTTGCCTTTGCCGTCGGTGTGTGAATGTGAGGAACAAATTGTAATATATATAAATGCATACCGTTTACTTGTATCCGTTTCTGCCCGCCGTGAGAGCAGGGCGGCCGTCTGAACGTGACAAGCACCTGTCCTGAGCACACGTGGTATCAGCAGGAACTGATTTGACACATGTATGATATATGAGCTACGGTGTTGATGGCCTTGCTATACGTCTGCCTAATCTAATCAGCGCGAGAATATTTATATACTACATGTCTTTGTCTACCGTCCTGCCCTTATCTGCGTCACCTCACAGGGAGTCACGAATTGACATGGAACATTTGTATATACGAACACAATCTGTCGGCTGTTTCTCCATGAAACCCATAGGGTTCAGCTTGAGTCTTGTGGCAGACTGGACCGAGAGGCTTCAGTTATGGCAACGATGCCCATGTCCGTCAGTTACATGTCGACTTTGATTGGTTTATACAAAGTCACCATTCTAGGT
This sequence comes from Notolepis coatsorum, assembly GCF_963971535.1. Classification (NCBI taxonomy): domain Eukaryota; kingdom Metazoa; phylum Chordata; class Actinopteri; order Aulopiformes; family Paralepididae; genus Notolepis; species Notolepis coatsorum. Next base: position 147,880,795 of record NC_140172.1, on the reverse strand, counting down.
TATTAAAACACTGTATACTACAATAACTACATCATTATTGGAATGGAACTTTGGTACCTATGGAACCCGTAATAGTGACTGGCTGGTCCTAAGGTCCCCTGAGTTTCCTCTGAACAGGGTAAATCTGCATTTTGCTATGATGCCCTCTAGCTCATGGAATGAACTCCAACAGTCCTTAAAGCTTGAGATTCTCCCCTCTGTTGCAGAGTTTAAAACCTTGATCTCCAACCTTTGTCAGTCAAGTTGTACGTGTTTTAATTTATTGTTATCCTTACTTCTGTCTCGCCTTGTTGTCTTATTGTTATGATTTCATATGTTGTGTGATTTGATATGCCTTTTCTTAGCTTATTTCTGTATGTAATAATAAATAATAACTTTATTTGTATAGCACTTTTCATACAGAGGTTGCAGTTCAAAGTGCTTCACAACAGTAAAAAATACAGGCATAAGCGAGCATAAAAAGATAGACAGGTAGAATCAGATAGACAGGTAGAATCACAGTGTTTCACATTAGGATCTAGCATCCCAATAGGCTCTCCGCTTACAGTTTTCAGTAACACAAATAGTAAAAATAGTTTAAAATGATTCAGTTTAAAAATAGTCAAAAAATTATAAAATAGAACGGACATAAAAAATACAGGCATGAGCGAGCATAGCAAGATATGGCAAATCACAGTGTTTCACATTAGGATCTAGCATCCTAATAGGCTCTCTATTCAGTAATACTCCTGTAATTCATGAACAAATAATCACAGTGTTTCACATTTGGATCTAGCAAATAATAAGAATAGTTTAAAATGATTCAGTTTAAAAATAGTCATCAGTAAGAAGTAAAAAGTGCAATAACCGACACATGAATTTGATAGGCAGTGTATAAGAGTAGGCAGGGTAAGAATAGTGCAGGTAAATACAAGTTGTGTCAGGATATCCCTGATGTTTCCTCTTGCCACTAGGTGGTAGCAGATATCTATCAGTGAAATGCCTGAGCAAAGAGATAGGTTTTAAGCTGTGTGCGTGCGTGCGTGCGTGCGTGCGTGCGTGCGTGCGTGCGTGCGTGCGTGCGTGCGTGCGTGTGTGCGTGTGCTGGGGCTAGCCGTGGCCAGGTTTGGTATGGTATGATTGGGTTTCTGGTCAACTCTCTGGTTGCTAGGCAACCTTTCAAAATTCACACCAACACAAGCTAAGCCATGATGGTACAACAGTTCCAGCCGGCTTTCACCAGATCTGGCCAGTTTTCTAAAGACAATGGAGACACAGCACAGCTAAACCCCGGCTAGTGGAGACGAGGCATAAGTTCCCCTTGTTGTCTATCAATCAATCAGGCTGTGACTCCATCGAAACCATACAATATACAAAGACCGTACAATATACAAACAATGGCCATTCAAGGTTATGCAAACTTCAACTTTGACAAATACTGTAATACACTGATGGATTTTTACTGAAGGTTCTCTATTGAACGTCACTGGAGGCCTGACTAAGCGTAAATGGGTTAAACAAGGTGACTATATCAAAGTCATCCGTTGAGGTTATCTCAAAGAGCGAGTGAAGATATGACAAGAGTTGGATATGTGAATTCCATATGGATAGCATTTGCCTTTTACCAGTATGATATTATTGATCAATATATACAGTATAGACCACCGCAACACTTCCAGTATTCTGAAATCATGGGAGAATGAGCGGGGGGAGAAAAGTAATGAATGTGGATGAGAGTCTTGACATTAAGTGGTTGTAGCTATGGCTGTGGGGGTGCGGGAGACATGATCCAATAGACTTGTATACGCCTGAGTCTCCTGAACACGGAGAGACCAATCTCAAGTCGATCAGCACCTTCTCGGCCGAGCTATAGTCACGTTTCCGCACCTACTTCCGAACTCCGCATGCGCAGATTGATAAACCTAGATCTCTGGACAATCCAGAGAGACTCCGTGGGCATCAAGGTTTTAAACTCTGCAACAGAGAGGAGAATCTCAAGCTTTAAGGACGGTTGGAGTTCATTCCATGAGCTAGAGGGGCATCATAGTGAAATGCAGATTTACCCTGTTCAGAGCAAACTCTGGGGAACCAGCCAGTAACTAGAACGGGTTCCATAGGTACCAAAATTCCATTCCAATAATTATGTAGTATAAGGAGGTAGCTTACCAATAATGATGTAGTATAAGGAGGTAGCTTACCAATAATGATGTAGTATAAGGAGGTAGCTTACCAATAATGATGTAGTATAAGGAGGTAGCTTACCAATAATGATGTAGTATAAGGAGGTAGCTTACCAATAATGATGCAGTATAAGAAGGTAGCTTACCAATAATGATGTAGTATAAGGAGGTAGCTTACTAATAATGATGTAGTATAAGGAGGTAGCTTACCAATAATGATGTAGTATAAGGAGGTAGCTTATCAATAATGATATAGTATACGTTTATTGAGCCGTACTCTATTGTACCCATTCTGCAATCTGTTAATAAAATGTTCAATCAATCAAGTGTGATAGTAAAGGGTTAACCTTCTGTAGTGTGGCAGTGAAAGTGTTAACCGGCTGTCGTGTGTGGCAGTGAAAGGGTTAACCTCCTGTGTATTGTCACAGTGAAAGGGTTAACCGTTTGGTAGTGTGGCAGTGAAAGGGTTAACCTTCTGTGTGTTGTCACGGTGAAAGGGTTAACCGTTTGGTAGTGTGGCAGTGAAATGGTTAACCTTCTGTGTGTTGTCACGGTGAAAGGGTTAACCGTTTGGTAGTGTGGCAGTGAAATGGTTAACCTTATGTGTGTTGTCATGGTGAAAGGGTTAACCATTTGGTAGTGTGGCAGTGAAATGGTTAACCTTATGTGTGTTGTCGTGGTGAAAGGGTTAACCGTTTGGTAGTGTGGCAGTGAAATGGTTAACCTTATGCGTGCTGTCGTGGTGAAAGGGTTAACCGTTTGGTAGTGTGGAAGTGAAAGGGTTAACCTTCTGTGTGTTGTCGCGGTGAAAGGGTTAACCGTTTGGTAGTGTGGCAGTGAAAGGGTTAACCTTCTGTGTGTTGTCACGGTGAAAGGGTTAACCGTTTGGTAGTGTGGCAGTGAAAGGGTTAACCTTCTGTGTTGTCGCGGTGAAAGGGTTAACCGTTTGGTAGTGTGGCAGTGAAAGGGTTAACTGGCTGTAGTGTGGCAGTGAACGGGTTAACCGGCTGTCATGTGGCAGTGAAAGGGTTAACCGGCTGCCGTGTGGCAGTGAAATGGTTAACCGGCTGTCCTGTGGCAGTGAAAGGGTTAACCGGCTGTTGTGTGGCAGTGAAAGGGTTAACCTTCTGTGTATTTGTCGCGGTGAAAGGGTTAACCGTTTGGTAGTGCGGCAGTGAAAGGGTTTTAACGGAAGTGGGTTATTTGGAATGGGTTAACCGTACAACTTTCGTTAAATATACAAGTCAGATTTTGATAACGATAACAGACCCTGCTTCGAGTCTAATGAAGCGTTACTAATTCATGTGTTATTATTTCTAGAACGCTGTACTACTGCCCATTTCCGATTTGTGAATTGATTGACAATTTTATTAACAGATTGCAGAATGGGTACAATACAGTACGGCTCAATACACACAATTGTTAAGGGGATGCAGACCAGAGAAAGACTTTCGTCTTGTTTACATCAGGGTCCTCCATTTTCAATTCATCATAACATAACATACAGATAGACAGTACTGCTACATCTATACATTTATGACATACATACCAGATTTACAAATACAGTAAATGTAGGTTACGTTCTTCAGACTGCAAGCAAAAGTGAACAGTGTGTGAACAGCACAAATCACATGGAATCTGATATTTTCATATTCTGATTTGGACCACTTTCATACGTGGTCCTAAATCTGATCAGTTCCCTCCATGTTAGTTCACGTCCATCATCGTTATTGTTCATTTGCGCATGGGGGTGGTCAGTTCAGGAGTCAGACCAGTTTACACAGGAATCTGATATTGGCCAAAAAGAAAATAATAATGCAAAACAAAATCGGACCGGCGCAATCATTCATAATTGCACGTGCACGCGCATACATGTTCCCTCGGTTGCGCACAGAACAGATTATTATGCATAACAATGTTTTAAATGTAATTGTAGTTACAATTTCTTTAATTGAATTAACTTAAACTAGAAAAGTAAATACAAACTAAATTAACAATGTAACTTAGAATTAGTTTACAGAAGGACAGTTTCCTTCAGACTGAAGCACAACTTGTCTCATCCTTCCAGTCGGGACCACAGATCAAGCAACCCCCCACCAATTGGTAGCCTACAAGGCTTGTATTTTGGTTTGGCTCTTCTCGTTGTTATGCTATCGGTATCCTATTATTATACAAAGTCTAGGTGATAAGTGCCGGCCGGGTACTTGCAGCACGGCGCGACGAGTCCAGTGACAATTGTGAACGCATTTTTGTGTGCGCGCGTGCACATCATTGCGCGCACTTCTGCCTCAGTGACCTACTACAATGGCGTGTAACCGCGTGTGTGCACGACTGCATCGCTGGTGTGAAGCCATATCCTATGCAATAATATCAGAGTTCCGTAGGAGGTTGTTGTGTTTTGCATAATAAAATGCATGACAGGCTAAGGATGGCTATGGACGACTCTGCACCTAGCAACTCCTGGGTCCTGGCCAGGGTCATCGAGGCGGTTCCTGACCAGCACAGGCTTGTGCGGCGGGTCCGTGTCAAGACGAAGACGACCACTTTAGATGGACCTATCACTAAGGTCTGTCTTCTCCAAGAAGCTGCATGAGGCGGTGGTAAAGACCGTCCTCCTACGGTGTGCCATGTACTAGTGACCTCTGGCACCAGGTATTGGTTATCCAGCAGCAGAGACACTTATCAGTTAAAATAGTGTTTGGTTTAGCTCCTTGTTTTTTAGTTGTTAGTAATTGTCTCTAGATTAGAAGTACAATTAGGGAATATGGTAGGAATATTGATTGGATTTAGATAAAGTCATTGAACCGTCTTATTTGTCATAATAAAACATTCTAGAACATTTGTGATGGCCAGCCACGTTGGAACTTTAAATCGGTAGGGGGTCCTGGGGGGTCGCCAGATGATAAAAAAATAAAAATAAAAATTCATGTCAGGCCACTGAACTTAGAAGCAGGCCATGCCAGTGTTTCTAGTTGCACCAGCGCAATAGTTAGATAACCTAGGTGGGGAACAACCAGGAGATCACTGCAACTCACACAAGTTTGAGAACTATCTCTCTCTCTCTCTCTCTCTTGCTCTCACACACACACAAAGGGAGCCCCAGGTAGTTCGCCGGCTTCAACATGGACGGTCGCATTTTACGTAGCTCCCGTAAACAACGCAACAGAGCAACGACAAAAAAGTACTTTGCGCATTTTCTACTTTCCCTCCTGTGGATTATGGATTTGTACCTGAATTCACAACTCAAGCAGCAACTCCAGACAGAAGTGGAGGGTAGCGAAAACGTAAATGAGCAGTCCCATTGCGACTTCTACTTGTTAACGGGCACGGAGAGGAAACATCCAGCCTTCGGAGCCACGGCGATCCACGCAGTACTTACTGCAAATCCGGAACGAAAGAAATTACCCCCGGCAGGCAAGTGTAATAAGAGATCAATGTTTTTATTATATCTGCTCATGTCGGGTGACATACATCAGAACCCTGGTCCCGTAATGACACGGAACCAGAGACTACAGCAAGAAGCGATGGAGGTTCCCATCGCGACCAACAGCATCAACAACGCAACCTGTGGCTACTTCCACAGCGCGGGCGGCGAAGCTCCCCCAATGACGCCACAGCAGACGAGCACACGTGAGGCAGTGACGAGAGGAGGTGAACCGAGGGTCGAAACCATGACGACCAGCTCGACGCGGGATGTAAACATCTCGACGCCCGATAGCCGGCTAGCTAGCAGAGCTAACAACGAAAACAACCAGGAACGAGTCCTTTGTTGTTCCAGCACGGCGCGGGACCCGACCCCCCCCTCCCCCCTTCTTTGTTGTTCCAGCACGGCGCGGGACCCGACCCCCCCCTCCCCCCTTCCCACCCACAACAACACAGAGGAACAGATCACAAACGGACAATACTTCGAACCTGCCAACATCAATGAAATAACCAACGCCAATGGACTGAACATTTTTCACATTAACATTAACAGCTTAAAAAACAAATTGGATGAAATCAAACAAATATTCATAAATGGTAAGGCAAACATACTGTGCTTCTCAGAAACTAAGCTTGACGATTCTGTAAAAGATCCAGAGATAGAGATTGAGAACTACTCAATAATCAGGAATGATAGGAACAAACATGGAGGTGGTGTCTGTATGTACATACACAAGGACACCAAATTCATCAACAGAAATGACCTGAATCATAAATCAATTGAAACTGTATGGGTGGAAATCCTATTCGAAAGGGCGAAATCCCTACTGGTTGGCACAGTCTACAGGCCGCCAGATCATAGTGGCTTTTATGATACAATGGATGGGTGTTTAGCTGGAGTTGAGGATGTAGACAAAATTCTTATTGGAGACTGGAACACGGATATGCAACGAAAAGATGCACCCGTCTTCAAGGCCTTCAGTAGGTTTTGTGATCTGCATGGCCTCAGCCAGCTAATCACCCAACCCACACGTGTATGTGAATCAACTCAGACTACCATTGACCTCATTCTGACCTCCGACAAGTCCAAGATCTCAAATAAAGGGGTTATAGCATGTGGGTTAAGTGATCATTATATGATATTCTGTACCCGAAAAAAACTAAAACAAAAGGCTGGCTGCCACAAAACAGTCACATCTAGAGACCTCAAAACCTACTCTAGCGAGGCCTTCAACCTTGAACTGGAGAGTCTGGACTGGTCAGATGAACTCAATGGTACACTGGTTGACGAAACATGGCTTGGTTTCAAAACCAAATTCTCAGCAATACTAAACGACATGGCCCCCCTAAGAACCACCAGGGTAAAAAATCGCGCTGAGCCGTGGATGCACTCCGAAATACTGGCCGCTATGAAAACCAGAGACAAAAAATGCTCTGAGTTTCGTAAAAGTCAGTCAAAGCTTACTAAAAGCACGAGCAGTGAACTCCAAGACCACGTGACTGAACTCAAACTAGAAAGAAACAGACTAAGAAACGACGTAAACTCCATGATCAAAACTGCAAAAAAGAATTTCATCAATGACAAAACTGAGGAAAACAAAAACAAACCACGTGAACTTTGGAAATTACTCAATAATCAACTAGGATGCAGTAAAAAACTTAAAACCAGATTCTCAAACATAAACATAAAAACGGACAACACGCTCATCACAGACAAGCTGGATGTAGCCAATTACTTAAACATTTTCTTCACAAACATAGCCACAACACTGGTAAACAAACTACCCTCCCACTCAGGGCTTTATGGGGTAGAACACATAGTAGCTTACTACAAAAACCTAGGGGTCCGCAAGGACGACTTCAAGCTGGAAATGGTAACAACAGATGAGGTACTCAATAAACTGAGCGCCCTCCAACCTAACAAGGCCACTGGCCATGACAACATCCCCTCCAAATTCCTCAGAGACTCAGCAGCCGCCATCACACCAATCATCACACACATAATAAACCTCTCCATAAAACAGGGACACGTCCCCAAGGACTTCAAAATTGCGAGGGTGACCCCTCTGCACAAAAAGGGCAGCAAATTAGACCCAGGCAACTACCGCCCTGTTTCTATTCTCACCTCCATCTCGAAAGTCATGGAAAAAATAGTCTACGAACAGGTCGAAAAGTACCTAGCGGAAAAAAATCTAATCTACGAATTCCAATCTGGCTTCAGAACATCCCACTCCACTGACACATGCCTTCTCTATTTGAATGACCACATCAAACAAGAGGTGGACGCAGGCAAATACTGCGGCATGGTCATGCTGGACCTACAAAAGGCCTTTGACACGGTCAATCACTCCATTCTGATTGACAAGCTAAAAGCAATTGGTTTTGATAGTCTATCAGTGAGCTGGATGCAATCCTACCTTGAGGGGAGGGAACAGATGGTGGAGGTAAACGGTACCCTATCCCCCCCCCTCACAGTGAGCTGTGGTGTTCCACAAGGAAGCATACTAGGACCGCTACTGTTCCTAATTTATGCAAATGACATGTCGTCAGCTTGTGACTGCAACTTGTTCCTGTTTGCGGACGACTCAGCCCTGCTGGTCTCTGACAAGAACAAGTTACAGGTTGAAAAAACCCTCAGCTCGGAACTAGGCAGAATCTGCATATGGCTCGCTGATAACAAACTATCATTACACATGGGCAAAACAGAGTCCATTCTCTTCGGTTCAAATAACAAACTCAGCAAGACCGACGGCTTCTCAGTTACAGTGGGTGACAATATTGTCACAAGGAAAGATGAAATTACCTACCTGGGTTCCATCCTAGAGGCTAATCTCTCCTGTGACAAAATGGCATCCAATGTAATAAAAAAAGTCAACCAACGAACTCGATTCTTGTACCGGATCTCCTCTCTGGTAAACAAGAACACCCTGAAGACTCTGGCAGGAGCACTCATTCAGGGGTACTACGACTATGCTTGCACCTCATGGTACCAAAGCACCTCAAAGGCGCTAAAAACAAAATTACAAACATCTCAAAACAAACTGGTCAGACTACTGCTTGACCTTACTCCTAGAACCCACCTCACCCCTGCCCACTTTGACAACCTAGGATGGCTTAGAGTAGACGACAGAGTACAACAACTTGCAATGGGCCTGGTCTACAAGATACACTACACGACCAAGGTACCCATGTACATGTCAAAATACTTCCCAAAGGTCAGTGAATACCACGATCACAACACCAGAGGGAGCTCCACAAATCATGTTAAACCCAGATTCGGCTCAAATAAGGGACTAAACACGTTTCGCAATTATGCCACATCAATGTGGAACGCCCTACCCAAAGCTGTAAAGGAATGTGGATCACTACCCACTTTCAAAACCTCTCTCAAGGGACACCTACGGGAGACTGCAATTCAACACTGGCCCCTGTAAATATCCTAACCCAACCCCCTCCAATGTACAGTCATTTACCTAGTATGGTTTTGTCAATAGTTCAATGTACAATTGTGTTTGTTTGTACAGTGTCTCCTCCCCCCCCCCCCTCAATGTACAGTGTTACTTGTTTATACAGTGTGCCCCCCGCCCCCCCCCCCCCCCCCAACCACCTCCAATGTAAATTACCCAGTATGGTTGTCAATATCCCAATGTACCCAACCCCCCCCACCCAACCTCCTCCAATGTACAGTTTCTACGTCAAATGTATATACTCCCTTTTCTTGACTCCTTCTGTATCACAAACAGTACTGTATTTGCAAATCTGGTATGTCATAAATGTATAGATGTAGCAGTACTGACTATCTGTATGTCATGTATGTCATATATGTCTATATGAATTGAAAATGGGGGACCCTGATGGAAACAAGACAAACGTCTTTCTCAGGTCTGCATCCCCTTAACAATTGTATGTATTGAGCCGTACTGTATTGTACCCATTCTGCAATCTGTTAAATAAAGTTTTCATTCATTCATTCATTGGTGGAGGCGGGATCCTTACGAAAAACTGCTAATCATTGACACATGCTAGCCTGTAATAACCCCCCCCAGAAAAATGTACTTTGCATTTGATATATTGCAAATATATGCCATCACACACACTGGCATTTAAAGGGTTAGAATTATAAAATGAATATGTGGTGTTATGATCAGGGCTGAAGTTGAATAAAATATTGTATTTATCAATTACAAAAAAATGAAAATCCAAAAAAATCTGTGTTGTTGCTAATCATACATATGCTAGCCTGTTTTTTAACACTAATTTGTGATGCCATCACAAACACTGGCATTTAAAGGGTACAACAAAAAAATCCTGCACCAGAATGCAGGAAATGAAGTCTTTGTAACAAAAAAATCCTGGTGGGGGACCCCCAGACCCCCTGCTTAAAAAGTGGCCTGACTGGGGCTATATTTCCTGGCCTGAATGATTTCCCCAGTCCGGCCCTGGTTAAAAGCCTCCAATGCTTACTAGTGTGTGTGCGTTTGAACGTTTGCATGCTTCAACCATACATTTGTGAGGTTTGGTCCGCTCCCCACCCACACGCTCCGTTCCTTTAAGGTACTTTGTTGATTAATTGCATTCCCCGCCACACGCTCCGTTCCTGTAAAGTGCCGTGTTGATTGGTGCTTTCCCCGCCACACGCTTCTGGAGCAAGTATCAATTTCATCCCGCAGCTGTCACAGCTTGTAATCAGCGCCCTGTGGCTTTATATACTCTGATCCCCCTACTATCGATGTTGGATCGTTCTGAATTACTCCTGCATTTGCCTGCCTTCCCCGTCGCTGTTTCCTGTCTTTTGCTCTCCAGGACTTTCGTGGAGAATCCCTGTGGAGAACCTGGTTCCCCGTTCGGAGCTGCGCCTCGTTATTCTGCCCGATTTACGCGTTGCGCTCTGGTGAGTTTTTGGAAACAGTTCTTTTTGGATCATCAGTTTTTTGTGTTTGTGAAACACCGAAGAGATCCCGTTTTTATTTGTACTGTTCTCACCTATTTTTGTGTTGGATTTACACCTTGGATTACCGTATTGTTTTTTCTCTGGACTCTGCTAACTTGTGTGTGGTACACCGAAGATCAAGTCACTTGGATATATACTGGATCAGTCACCTCTCTGCTTCTGTTGTGCGCTGGGCTAACTCTGATTTCTCTCTCTCTCCGTTTCCACCGGGAGTGAAAGCTGGGAGGATCTGCAGAGCCGCTTCAGACGTCACAAGCCAATTCCTCACCACCACCTACTGGGAGTATCTGCAGAGCCGCAACAATCTTCACATGCCAGATTCCCCGTTTGTTCGGTTGCTCAACTTCAGTCCATCTTGTAACTCTGAAAATAAATACGCCCTTGCTTTGGCTAACTCTGAACAACTCTCTCTGTGCCGTTGCGTTTGAGGTCGGTTACAAACCCTAACATTACGATCCAACCATGACGACCTCAGCCGACACAGAGAGGGTCAGAACAGCGTTGGCAGTCCAGATAGAGTTAACCAACGACCACAGCCTACAGCTAGATGCGGCTGCGGCTGCTGTACAGGAGCTCCGAGAGCAGGTCCTGCCTATTCAGGGGTCCCTTGGCTCTCTGGCTAGCCAGCAGTCTAATATTTTCCTCCACTTACAAGCGCTGAGTGAAACCGTTAACACCTTGCTTGTAACCCCACTTCCTTCAGGAGCCTCGGCCGGAGCATCACCCGCAGCCCTGGCAGGCCCCGCGCCTCCCGATCCCGCACCTCGGGAGCCCCGTCTCTCCGAACCACGGTTGTTCGATGGTAACTTCGAGGATTGTGCCACATTCATCATGCAATGTGAGTTGGTTTTTCGTCATCAACCCAGTCGATTCACTTCAAGGGGAGCCCAAGTGGCTTACATGACTAACTTGCTCTCAGGCCGGGCAGCCCAGTGGGTCACTGCCTCCTGGGCAATGGGGGCAGATTTCTGTTTTTCCTACCCAGACTTCGTGGCTGAGCTCCGCAGGGTTTTCCACCACCCAGCCCGTGGCCAGGACCCTGGAGCCCGGTTGGGTACCTTCCGGCAGGGCAGTGGCGGGGTCACCGACTACGTGCTGGAGTTCAGACTGGCGGCAACGGAGAGCGGTTGGAACGATCAAGCACTTCGTCTCACCTTCATGAGGGGGCTCAACGACGCAGTCAGGGACCAGCTCGCGACCCGTGAGGAACCTGAGTCCCTCGAGGACCTGTTCAGCCTCGCCATTCGCATCGACGGACGCCTCCAGGAGAGAAGACGTGAGAGAACCCGACAGGGACCTCCAGAGGTACTCCGGACCCCCCGTACTCGTGACGGTACTGCGGGTCGCCCTGCTCCCAACACGACTGGTGGCTCTTTCCCCTCCCGTTTGGTGCCCGGGGAGGAACCCATGCAGCTGGGACGTTCTCATCTTAGCCAAGCTGAACGGGAGGCGAGGTTCAGGTCCGGCCTTTGCCTCTACTGCGGTCGGGATGGACACCGTATCGTCAACTGCCCCACCCGGCCAAAAGACCAGGCTCGCCGGGACCCCGGGAGATCCTGGTGAGCCGTTTTTCTCGTTCCCAGAACCGTGCACCACCTAGCCGTCTGATGAGCGTCACCCTGGCCTGGGCGGACCAACGGGCCACGGTGGAGGCACTCATTGACTCGGGGGCTGACAAGAGTTTCCTAGACTTCGAGTTTGCTACCCGGGCCAACATTCCACTTGAGGACCTAGTGAGGCCATTGGAGGTATTCGCATTGGACCAACACCGCCTGGCTGACATCACTCAACGCACCTGCCCTGTCCTGCTCACCATTGCTGGTAACCACGTTGAGAGACTCCAGTTTTTTTTCACCAGATCCCCTCTTACATTTACATTTACATTTAGTCATTTAGCTGACGCTTTTATCCAAAGCGACTTACAAGTTCTGTACGACAAACCATCAGGAAGGGCACAACTCTATCAGCTGAGTAACAATGTTCATCAAAGTGTTGAGTGCTACAGTGTAGGTTAGTTTATTAGGACAAGTGCATGACAGTATGGTTTTTTTTTTTTTTTTTTTTTATTTATTCAGATAATTGTTGAAGAAGTGCGTCTTTAGTCGACGGCGAAAGATTGGACGTGTTTCGGCTGTCCTAACTGGGGTGGGTAGTTCATTCCACCATTGTGGGGCAAGGATTGAGAATAGGCGACTTCTCTTTGATGACTCTCCCGGAGCTTGGATAGGAGTAGGTCTGAGGCGGCCAGAAGATGCAGAGCGTAGGGGTCTTGAGGGTGTGTAGTTAGAGACCATTGACCGGAGGTAGGCGGGAGCAGTTCCCTTTGCCGCACAGCATGCTAGGTCGAGGGCCTTGAAGCGGATTCGTGCAGCAATGGGGAGCCAGTGCAGGTCCCTAAGAAGTGGGGTGACATGGGCCGACTTCGGTAGGTTTGAGATCAGGCGGGCCGCTGCGTTCTGAATGAGTTGAAGAGGCTTAGTGGCAGTGGCCGGGAGGCCAGCGAGCAGTGCGTTGCAGTAGTCGAGGCGGGAGATGACTGTTGATACCTCTTGTCCCAGTAGTCCTGGGCCGGCCCTGGCTCACGCTGCACGAGCCCCACATTGCCTGGTCCTCCGGTACCATCAAGGGGTGGAGCTCCTCCTGTCATGCCCAGTGTCTTCAGGCGGCGTCCTGTCCCTCGCCCTGGAGATCCGTTTGTGAGCCGCCTCCGGACCTCTCGACCATACCCCCCGAGTACCACGACCTCATGGAGGTTTTCAGTAAGTCCAGGGCTCAGGCCCTTCCGCCTCACCGGCCTTACGACTGTGCCATCGACCTCCGCTCAGGGGCTCCCCTTCCCGGCAGCCGCCTCTACAGTCTGACCGTCCCGGAGAAGGCAGCGATGGATCAATACATCTCTGAGTCCTTGGAAGCAGGACTCATTCGGCCTTCCTCCTCTCCTGTGGCGGCCGGCTTCTTCTTTGTTGGGAAGAAGGACGGAGACCTTCGACCCTGCATCGACTATCGCCAGCTCAACGAGATCACCATTAAGAACAAGTATCCTCTACCTCTCATGAACTCCACCTTCGAGCCTCTCACCCAGGCTACCGTCTTTACCAAGCTGGACCTCCGGAGTGCCTACCATCTAGTCCGTATCCGAGAGGGCGATGAATGGAAGACCGCCTTCAAGACTCCCAGGGGCCACTACGAGTACCTGGTGATGCCGTTCGGCCTCACCAACGCTCCGGCGGTATTCCAGGCGCTCATGAACGACGTCCTTCGTGACATGCTGGAGGAGTTTGTGGTAGTATACCTAGACGACATCCTCATCTTCTCCAAGACCCTCGAGGAACACATCCAGCATGTCCGCCGTGTGCTGGAGCGCCTCCTCCACAATCGGCTCTTCGTCAAGGCGGAGAAGTGCCGATTCCACTCCGACTCCGTTGATTACCTGGGCTTCATCGTGGAGAGAGGCTTGACCCGAGCTGATCCTCGCAAGATCCGGGCCGTGGAGGAGTGGCCGGAACCCACCTCTCGGAAGGAGTTACAGAGCTTCCTTGGGTTCGCCAACTTCTACCGAAGGTTCATCCGGAACTACAGTCAAGTGGCGGAACCGCTTACCAGACTGACCTCTCCCGCCCTGCCGTTTGACTGGTCCCCAGCGGCATGTGCTGCGTTCCGCTCCCTCAAGAAGAGGTTCACTTTCGCCCCGATCTTGCTCCATCCAGACCCCAAGAGACAGTTCATCGTAGAGGTGGACGGCTCGGATACTGGACTGGGAGCTATCTTGTCCCAGCGGTCGGCAACAGACCAGAAGGTACATCCGTGCGCCTTCTACTCGCGTCGGTTCCTCCCTGCCGAGAGGAACTATGACATCGGCAATCGGGAGCTGCTGGCGGTTGTGGCTGCCTTGGAGGAGTGGCGTCATTGGCTAGAGGGGGCCGAGGAGCCATTTACCATTTGGACGGACCACAAGAACCTGACGTACATCCGTGCTTCCAAGCGCCTCAATGGCCGGCAGGCAAGATGGGCCAGCTTCCTCAGTCGGTTCGACTTCTCGCTGACGTTTCGCCCTGGTTCCCGCAACACGAAGGCCGACTCCCTGTCCCGGTTACACTCCAAGGGGGCTCCAACCACTGAGGACCCGACTCCCATCCTCCCAGAGGCCAGGGTGGTAGGAGTAGTCACCTTGGGCATCGAGGGGGTGGTAAGGCGTGCCCTACACTTCCATCGCGCTCCAGGCAATGTACCGGTTCATCGTCTCTTCGTCCCCGACTCGGTCCGGTCCCGGGTCCTCAAGTGGGGCCATACCAGCCGGTTCGCCTGCCACCCGGGCGTTCATCGCACGTTCTCCTTCCTGGCTCGTCGATTCTGGTGGCCCACCATGAGGAACGACGTCAAGGAGTTCGTACTGGCCTGCGCAGTCTGAGCCCGCAGCAAGGCCTCCCACCAGGCACCCTCCGGGCTATTGCAGCCGCTTCCCATTCCGAGCCGTCCTTGGTCACATGTGGCGCTGGACTTCATCACGGGTCTTCCCTCCTCCCAGGGGAACACGTGCCTTCTGACCGTGGTGGATCGGTTCAGCAAGGGGGTTCACCTCGTGGCCCTTCCCAAGCTTCCCTCGGCGGCCGAGACGGCGGACCTCCTGACACGCCACGTGTTTCGCCTCCATGGTTTTCCCCAGGACGTCGTCTCGGACCGGGGGCCCCAGTTCACTTCCCAGGTATGGCAGGCTTTTTGCAAGGGATTGGGGGCAACGGTCAGTCTTTCCTCTGGTTATCATCCCCAGACTAACGGACAAACGGAGAGGATGAACCAGAGTGTGGAGTCTGCTCTTCGGTGTGTGGCTGCCGAGAGACCAGCTTCTTGGAGCCGATTCCTTCCCTGGGTCGAGTACTCCATCAACTCCATGGTCAGTTCCGCCACCGGCCTCTCACCCTTTGAGGTATCCCTGGGCTACCAACCCCCTCTTTTCCCTGCACAGGAGACGGAGGTGGCAGTTCCCTCCGTACAGGACCACCTCGACCGGTGCCGTCGGGTCTGGGAGATCACCAGGACCGCGCTGCTCCGGTCATCAGAGCGCGCCTGTCGTGGGGCTGACCGGCGCTGGGTTCCTGCGCCGACGTACCACCCTGGGCAGAGGGTGTGGCTTTCCGCAAGGGACCTTCCACTTCGGTCCTCGGCCAAGAAGCTTAACCCCCGGTTCGTCGGACCTTTTGAGGTTCTGAAGGTACTCAGTCCGGCGGCGGTGAGTCTTAAGCTTCCTGCGTCCATGCACATTCACCCCGTTTTCCATGTGTCCCGGGTTAAGCCTGTCTCTCTCAGTCCCCTGATGCCTCCTGCTCCGGAACCAACTCCTCCCGAGATGGTGGACGGTCACCCCCAGTGGCAGGTCCGCCGGTTGATGGGCGTTCGACGGCGGGGTCGGGGGTTCCAGTACCTGGTGGACTGGGAGGGGTACGGTCCGGAGGAACGGAGCTGGGTCTCCCGCCAGCTCATTGTGGATCCTGGCCTGATCACCGACTTCCATCGTGCCCATCCGGGCGAGCCGGGTCGGCCTGGTCGCCGGGTGGCTCCCGTGGAGGGGGGGGTACTGTGAGGTTTGGTCCGCTCCCCACCGACACGCTCCGTTCCTTTAAGGTACTTTGTTGATTAATTGCATTCCCCGCCACACGCTCCGTTCCTGTAAGGTGCCGTGTTGATTGGTGCTTTCCCCGCCACACGCTTCTGGAGCAAGTATCAATTTCATCCCGCAGCTGTCACAGCTTGTAATCAGCGCCCTGTGGCTTTATATACTCTGATCCCCCTACTATCGATGTTGGATCGTTCTGAATTACTCCTGCATTTGCCTGCCTTCCCCGTCGCTGTTTCCTGTCTTTTGCTCTCCAGGACTTTCGTGGAGAATCCCTGTGGAGAACCTGGTTCCCCGTTCGGAGCTGCGCCTCGTTATTCTGCCCGCTTTACGCATTGCGCTCTGGTGAGTTTTTGGAAACAGTTCTTTTTGGATCATCAGTTTTTTGTGTTTGTGAAACACCGAAGAGATCCCGTTTTTGTTTGTACTGTTCTCACCTATTTTTGTGTTGGATTTACACCTTGGATTACCGTATTGTTTTTTCTCTGGACTCTGCTAACTTGTGTGTGGTACACCGAAGATCAAGTCACTTGGATATATACTGGATCAGTCACCTCTCTGCTTCTGTTGTGCGCTGGGCTAACTCTGATTTCTCTCTCTCTCCGTTTCCACCGGGAGTGAAAGCTGGGAGGATCTGCAGAGCCGCTTCAGACGTCACAAGCCAATTCCTCACCACCACCTACTGGGAGTATCTGCAGAACCGCAACAATCTTCACATGCCAGATTCCCCGTTTGTTCGGTTGCTCAACTTCAGTCCATCTTGTAACTCTGAAAATAAATACGCCCTTGCTTTGGCTAACTCTGAACAACTCTCTCTGTGCCGTTGCGTTTGAGGTCGGTTACAAACCCTAACAACATTTCCATTTAAAATGTTTTTTTTTTTTTTTAACCTCCTATAATAGTGGGGGTCGCGGCTCTCTGACACCGTTTTTTTTGGGTCGCGGCCTGAAAAGTTTGGGAACCCCTGGTCTAGCCTGTACCCCCTAGACATGTTGCTGGCCCCATCAAAACAGTATCCTATCAGCCTCTCCATGGGCAGGTCGAGGCGTAAAAGTATTTTATACACAAAAACAGCGTCTCGGCTGTTGTGTCTGGGCCGGGCATTGTAAAAACCCCAAAAGAAGTTCTGAGCTTCCAAGTTGTCATCGGCGAACTGTATATTACACGAGAATTGTTCTTTTCCAGTGAGTGACATCAGTGGTTCCGTCAGCGCTCAAGCCAAAGAATGGGCTTTTGGATGCTTTGCCTCTAATTTGTCGCTGAATATCATGGGCAAACAGCTGTAAGATTTCGTTTTGGATGTTGTTGGACATCCAGTTGTCTCTCTTTTGGAGCCAATTCTTCAACTCGGGATCAGACTCGGTGCACACTCTTTCCATCATGAGCTGCCATAACACCCCATCCCTATTTGCATCACCCCTCAGTGGAAGCCCCTGGCGCCCGAGGGGGGGTATAGGGGAACAGACTCAGTTAACTGGTATGTATGGTCTTGTCAATAATCCAATGTACAGTGTTGTTTGTACAGTTGTACAGTGTCCCCCACCCACCCCTCCTACCCAACCCCCCCCCCCCCACTCCTACCCAACCCCCCCCCCCCACTCCTACCCAACCCCCCCCCCCCCCACCCACCCAACCACCTCCAATGTACAGTCCCCACCCACCCCTCCTACCCAACCCCCCCCCCCCACTCCTACCCAACCCCCCCCCCCCCCCCCCCCCCCAACCACCTCCAATGTACAGTCCCCCCCCACCCCCACCTACCCAATCCAATGTACAGTTTCTACGCCTAATGTATATACTCTTTTCTTTCTGGACTCTTTTTGTATCACAAACAGTACTGTAATTGCAAATCTGGTATGTCATAAATGTATAGATGTAGCAGTACTGTCTATCTGTATGTCATGTATGTCATATATGTTACGATGAATTGAAAATGGGGGACCCTGATGTAAACAAGACGAAAGTCTTTCTCTGGTCTGCATCCCCTTAACAATTGTATGTATTGAGCTGTACTGTACTGTACCCATTCTGCAATCTGTTAATAAAGTTTTCATTCATTCATTCATTCATTCATTCAACTCTTCAATACCTGATGCTGAGGCTGAACCTGTCGTCTCTGTCTCTCTCTGACGTTTATCAGATTTAGTGGGACTGTCACTGGGACCGGCGGGACGTTTAGAAAATAAATCTGATATTTTTCTTTTCTGCGAGTGAGACATTCTGTGCTAGCAAAGTCTGACTACTAGCTAAAATCGACTGACTGCGCAAGCACTGTATCACAGTAGCTCAGTGGTTCGTGGCGCGTGGGAAGGGCGGGAGACGGGAGGTGAATACAATTAGTTGTTTCACCTGTCATACAATCAGTCTGTGACAGTCTGTCATCACTCGAAAATCTACTCGGTTTTACACGTATGATTGTGTACATACAGTAGTGTAATGAATGAATGAAAACTTTATTTAACAGATTGGAGAATGGCTACAATACAGTACGGCTCAATACACACAATATTAAAATGGTGAAGTGCTTTGAGCAGGATATACTTATAATATACAGTGTTACAGTTATACAGTTACAGTATATACAAATATATAAATACTGTCATAAAAAAAAAATATATATATATATATTTCTTTTGCAATAACTGAGGGGGGTGCTGCAGCACCCCCCGCACCCCCCCTTCCAACGTGCCTGGTGATGGCACAGTATGATGTCATAATAGTACATTCTAGAACATTTGTGATATCACAGTATGATGTCATAATAGAACATTCTAGAACATTTGTGATGTCACAGTATGATGTCATAATAGACATTCTAGAACATTTGTGATGTCACAGTATGATGTCATAATAGAACATTCTAGAACATTTGTGATGTCACAGTATGATGTCATAATACAACATTGTAGAACATTTGTGATGTCACAGTATGATGTGATAATACAACATTCTAGAACAGTTGTGATGTCACAGTATGATGTCATAATAGAACATTCTAGAACATGTGTGATGTCACAGTATGATGTCATAATAGAACATTCTAGAACATTTGATATGTCACAGTATGATGTCATAATCAAACATTCTAGAACATTTGTGATGTCACAGTATGATGTTATAATCAAACATTCTAGAACATTTGTGTATCTATATATATTCAACAATTATCTCTGAAGAGCTCATTGTGCATCTTGAAACAGTGCTGAGCAGTACTGAACAGATAGACTAAACAACATAGATTGAAGCCTGCATTTCTAGACCAGGGTGCCGTGCCTACCGGTTTGCTTTGGAAAGAGCCGGCAAGTTGCTTTACGGCTTTCAGGTGAGGAGGAATTTTGTCATGTGTCGAGTCTGAGGTGATTTTGGAGACTGGGAAAATACAGTTTTCTTACCTTGTAGTAGTGACGTGAATATTTCGTAGTTTTAGGAAAATAGCTTTAGGATCACTTCTGTAAAGAAAGACTTTGCTGTGGAAGAGAAATAAACCATTTGGTTATCTTTGTTTTACACCGGAGCGGCTGTGGACATTATTTTTCTTTATCAATGAACGTACTACTCACGAGTAAGCAACTTTAACCAGTAGAGTGGACCGTCGGCCCTCATACCATGGACTTTACAGTTGACATCTACTATGTTGATAAGTCATATCAAGACATCAGGATGCTCAATGACCATGACACTATGTAACAACCCATCATCTACATACACTGCACACACAGCCACATGTACACTAGGGCTGCACGATTTTGGGAAATAATCTAATTCGGATGTTTCTTTTTACCTGGGAATCTATACCGGTACCCAACGGTACCTTTTTTTACTCTCCCTCTTTGAAGTCTAAACTTCACAACACACAATCTAAAACCCCTTACCTCCCTCTCCCAAACCGTTCCTACACCAATAACAACAACTTGCAAAGGAGATCTTGTATCTCAATGGGACTTCCTGGTTAAATAAATTTAAAAAAAAATAGCGATTTTCTTTTTTTTTGCGATTTGCTAATTGCATCATTTCAAATTTCGATTTAAAATCTATTAATTGTTCAGCCCCAGTGTTTGTGTTTCACACACTCCTGCGCCGTGGTCCCTCTCTCTCTCTCTCTCTCTCTCTCTCTCTCTCTCTCTCTCTCTCTCTCTCTCTCTCTCTCTCTCTCTCTCTCTCTCTCCTCTACCAGGGAGATGCCCCGTGTGTCAGGTTGTGTGTAAATGCTTGTGTGTTTGTGTTTCCCCGCGCGCGCCGTCAAGTTGTGTGTAAAATGCGTGTTTGTTTCCGCGACAGAAGCTCCTTTCTCTCTCTCTCTCTCTCTCCGTCTCTCTCGCTCGCTCGTTCTCTCTCTGCCTCGCTCTGTTTGAGGAAGTGAAGATATTTTCACTCGCTCTGCTGTCGCTGCCAAAACCATAGACGGGGCGTTAGTTATGCACGTCAGCAATACCGTCAAATCAGAACGGCTTAGTTGAGTGAGGCAAGATCTCATGAACTCGAGACTAGACTGATGAGTCAATATGGTCATTAGAGACACAGACCCATTGATACTAACCCCTATTGCTATAAAACAATGCTAAATACTGGAAAAAGCCATTTATAATGCATGTCCCCTTTAAGAATTCATGCATGTTATTCCCATCATGGTCTAAGATAGTCCAGAAAATGATCAAACATGAACAAATCCAAAAACTAGAGGGCTACAAATTTGAGTCATGATGTCATCAGGTATAACGTCTGCATAATAGACAATGAATTGGGAGAGATGGTAAAGAGAAGCTCCAGATTTGATACCTGATGACATCACAAGTTTTGTGTATTGATTATCTGGTTTCTGGCTCTTAAGGGAGAGTAACTCATGTTCACAAATATTGATTAAGCATTCCTTGACCATGGACATATTGGATATATTGCATATTGGAATTCATAATTTGGGTTGTGTTCCCCTTCAAAGCTCCAATACATATTTTGTTTCATTATATCAATTTAAATAATTATATCAATATGGGCAGGGGTATAATATAGACATGGTATTCTTGAAGAGTATTTTTTTTTTTTGTCAACTTTTTCTCCCATTTTCTATTTTTCTCCCATCCCAATTTCGTATCGTCCAATTCTACCCTCCCCTGTCTCAAACGCTGTTAGGCCATGCCTCCCACAAGCCGGCTGTAATGTGGACAAAGCCATACATTGCACGTGTCCCCTCCGGTACTCGAGGTAGCAGCCGGCGCATCTTTTCACCTGCACAGCGCGATCTTTCAGCGTCGGGGGTCTGCGTTTGGAGGGCACGCCGCCCCCGTCGTTTCCTGATTCTACTGCGCAGGCGCACCAACCGACCTGTAGGAGTCGCTGTCCACAACATCCGATCCCCACCCATCAGCTTCCCACCCCCTAATACTGCCAAATGTATTAGTATGAACGACCAGCCAAGCTGATAGCAATGTGGAGAGCTGGGCTCGAACCCAGCGTCTCCTGCATTTGTGGTGAGCGCCTTGCCCACTGCACCACCTAGCCGCCTATTATTGAAGAGTCTTTAACTATGAACAAACACAACACTCTAACTTACCATATTTTAAATAATAAAGTACTCAACCTCTACTGTCTTTAACTATGAATGAACACAATTAACGTTAGGTTATGACTATAACCAAGTTCTGTTAGTTAGGGGCGATGCTTGGCATCGCCTTCTGCACTATCTCGCGTACGTGCACGCGTACTGAATAAACCACAAATGTACCTCTAATACCAGTATTAGTCTGACCACACCCCTCATCAGCTTACCTTCATAAGCAGGTGTGTGGTCACCTGCTCTCCTCCTTCCCAAGCTTTCACCACAAGGTGAGGACAAGGGCTGCAGCGGCGTCCGATGCCAAGCATCGCCCCTAACTAACAGAACTTGGTTATAGTCATAACCTAACGTTCTGTATCGTTAGTGGCTTAGCTTGGCATCGCCTTCTGCACAAGGGAGGCCAAGCGGAGCCACTTGGCTGACAAATACACCCCGCTGACAGCCCCCCAAAACCATCAGAACAGGGAGGGCCGAGCCCCCCCGACCCCCCCTAATGGAGGGTAGCCCCCCTATTAGGGACGTCACGGGAGGGCGACGGACCCGACCGTGCGAAGAGGCACTCAAGCAACTCAACGCACAGGGTGAGCAGACCGTGGCTTGACCCCACGACTACACACACGCACAACCCGCATGCCACCCGGGAACGAACGGAGGAACAACCTCGTTACTGCCCCCAGAATCACGGGGTCAAGGGCAAACCCAACCCCGTGGCAAGGCCGTAGCAGCGGAGCACGAAGGAAGACCCAGACCCACCAAAAGGACTGGACTCCCTGGAATGGGGGCCCGGAGAAGTCCATGATGCCAGCATCAAGACCCCACCAGGTGGGCACGTAGTGCCCCGCCCCCCACATCGCCAGCGTATTCGGACAAAGGCCCCTCAGTTACTGCACCTGGTATTCCCAGGCGGAACCAACCAGGCCAGAACCTGCCCAGCTTCCGAGATCGGACGAGACCGGGCGTGTTCAGGTCGGTATGGCCGTAAGCCGAGCGGGCCCCGTCCCCCCAATAGTACACCGCCTGGCACACTGACCCTGCAGAAAAGGCAGTCAGCATGGCCGTAAGCACACAAAAAAGGTTAACCAACGGAAGCAGGCAGCGCACCGGGGAAAAACCAGGCAACAGGCTGTTAACCCTAGCCTGGAGACTGCGGACGAGACAGGCGCCAGAGGGGACAGCTGAACACAGCCGCCCCGGCGGAAGGAGCGTAAGCTGGCGGTGTTGCATGACCAAGCCTCCATTTAACAACCCCCACCCAGAGGGGTCGAGGCAGAGAAGGCTGACACGATTGGCAGACGTCATGAACGTGCAGGGGCACCCTCAACCGGTGAACCCGGGAGTTGACACTGCTCCAACACACCAGGGAATCAACCACCTCGGTGTTACCCAATGCGGTGGTTGTTCCTATAACCCCTCAAGAAAAAACTCCAAAACACACCTGCGGGTATACACCGGCTATACCGCAGTACAAGTGTTTCAGTTTCCAAAAAGGGTTAACCCAGGCCTACGGGTCGCAAACATCACTTCGGACCGGGCCTGGCGGTACGGGAAGCACAGGGTCACCAGAGGAGGTCAAAAAACCACCCCCACAGGCCCCTCTTCGCCATGCGTGAGAGAGGAGCGAAAAATAATGGAGAACCAGCCCCTAAGCACACCGTACCTGGTATTCCCCGGCGGTCTCCCAACCAAGTACTAACCAGGACCAACCTGTGTAGCGGCCGAGATCCGACGAGATCGAGCGCGTACAGAATGGCATGGCTGTAAGCCATGACGACAGTGCTGAGTAAAAACATACCCAACCAGGGTCTCCATAGCGCTTAACCCTGTGACACCCAGACCGACCTGGCATTTTTCCCCCTGAAAAAAGCCCAAGTCCCTCAGGGTACCAGAACAGCAGATCTGCATCCCCGGCGGACAACGGGTTCAACTGATCTGGACCAGCGTGACCAGAACCAGTCCCGTGCCCTAACCACGCCGACATGCCTACTCCAGGAGAAGGGCAGATATGCGTGTTGATCTTAACATGAAAAGAAGGCGCCACCCAGACGTCGGGACGAACCGCGCCTGGTGGCCCACCCCAAGGGCGTGAGACCCCACTACATATGTTCAGATCCATCCCGTCATCATCCCCCAGACATGAACGAGAATCCGTCGACAACCCACCCAGGTCATGGGATGTGGTCGCCGGAAGAGGAAAAACCCCCATCTCAGTTGCTTTATAAAAACGCTGTTTCAACCACAAGCAACTAAGGCGTGCCAGTCAATCGCCTGTTTACAGCGAGCTAGCACTATACGTGCGTCGGGACACACCCCCATCAATGAACAGGCTATTTAGACCTGTCATTGAATCCCCAAGGCGCCCAGGGGAACGACAAGAGGGGTGTGACACTCCCTAACTCCAACACTTCTGGAATAGAAAGAAGGAAGCATCAACAGTATGTATCCCAGTCTACACAGCCGGGGTAAAAATTTTTCACATTTTTACATCCCACCACCCTCCCATAGGAAAGAGACGGGGATCCCCAGAGAGACTTCCCACGCGAGCTGTACAGATTGAAAAGAATATATTGCACCTTGAGCCATGTAAAAAACTGGTTTTAGGGCCTCCGGGGAAGAGGCACCGAACCCATACACACTCAATAAACGAATTGAATCGAATATACATACAATAGAAAAGGACCCTTCTAGAGGGTCCACTCACTTTGACAATCTGAGGAGGAAGGCTCTGTACTCTGATGGAGGCTTCCTCACATGGAAGAAGGAGTCCGAACTCACAGAAGGCCTGAGTAGGCGCTTGGTGAGGAGGAGCCCTGACCACCCCCCCTGAAAACAGATCCATCACATGGACCTGAACAGCACACGGAAGTCCTACCAACAGAGACGCGCACGGTGACGTACTCTATGGCGGGGGAATTCCTGCGGTGCACACGCCCAATATACCAGGCCGTGGGACCAGGAACTCCCTCCCCCCCCCCCCCCCCCCCCCCCGTAACGTGCCGAACCGCCACGTGACGGGAACCTTGAAGGACAGGGGGTGTACCCCTGACCGACAGAACAATGGGGAGAGGAAAGGTTACCAGTTCACCCCTTTACGACCCCACACCCATGATACGACGTAACGACAAAAAGAGAATATGACACAGTCACAGTCAGCTCTATGAAGCGTTTCACAGCTCCACACAGCGCACGAGCTAACCTGCTATCTGATTTTTACTAAGGAAAAACACAGAATAGAGAGGGCTCTAAGAACCCCGGTCCAACATACACATGTGCTTCTGTGGCCAGTACAACCCAGTTGTAGGTCACATGACACACACAACCCATCATCACCTACAAAAAATGGCAAAAACACTCAACAGAGGAACGCCGTTTTTTTCACAATGAGAGAATACATCATTCTTGATTAGTATCGACCACAGGCCTTGCTAAGCACACATGACAGCAACCAAACCAATTTCCCTTTAGGAAATAAGTTTCTCCAGCAGATTTAGCACAACCTCAGCAATCAAGCTGAGAGTTACATCGTATCCCTACCACACAAAAGACACAATTAATGCACAACATGTCTGATAGGAGGTGATAAAGTCCCCAGGGAACCGGGGGGGGAAACACAATCCTCCTATTTTACCCTCAATACGGCCAGTCAAAACAGGAAAACCTGTTAATGTGTGAACTCACTGTTCATTGTCATTACAGTCTGAGAAAAAACATTCTTTTACTCACTCGTCACCAAGCATAGCTTCATAGGTTAGTTGCCTTAGTAGTGAGTACACGGTACACATAAACACCATGATGTTTCTCACACAACAACCAGATCAATACATCACGATCTGCACGGAGAAGCTAACTGCTAGTGACAAAAACAGCTCACACACAACCCGCAACGTATCTCAAATGCATTGCAACAACACACGTTTTGGGAAAAAACACCGTTATTCACAATACATTTAGCAAGGTAAAACCAGAAGACGTGTTTATGAGGTCTGGCCAACCCCGTACCTGCCCGGAACGCAGATCAGCGAAGTGCAGTCACAAGCCACCGTAGAACACAGCCGTCCCGTGTTGTTCGATCCGGGCAGCGTCGCCGCTCCACCAGTCGCTACAGTCCTCTTTGTTGACGCAATCCCCGTCTAGGCTCAGGCAGGGTCGACGAACATCCCCTGTCAAGGATGACGTCGTGGTCAAGAGTGTAAAACATGTTAAAAATCAAAGCACGTTCAACAGAATAGCATCAAGCTAACGGCTGCTCCAACCGTTCGGGTGCTATCGCTTCCGCTCGCGGGACGCCGATCTACGACGCACGCGATCAGGAGCGAGCTCCCGGCGGCGCGCGAGAAGCCAAGCTACCCCGCGCCAGGCCACCGACCGGCTAACCGTAAGCTATGAACATGTAAACAATGACATAACACTCACCCAGACAGGCCGCCGTTCTGAACCCTCCTCACTTTTTAAGAGAAAAGAGAAAACAAGACGTCAACACCGCTTCACAACGGTGACATTAACACGTCCGGCGGAATCAGCACAGTACCAACTGGCCTGTATAGCTGACTTTGAACATGAATCTGCCGCTATCGCACATTACATGCACATATCCCCTCGTGAAGGAATACTCTCATTTGGATATGAAAGATGGGGTCTTAACACGGTGACAGAGAGAATCCACTCGTCCAGAACACACAGGGATCACCAGTGTCAATGGTCGCGGCCCACTAGTTAAAACTATAATGGTCGCCAGACCAAGGCCTTCTGTCGCCTAGACGGCTAAACAAAGGACCCTAGCCTGGGGCCGGTTTCCATAAACTTTGTCAAGTAGCCCCCATAGCACTAACAGACAAGTGGAGCCCGCCAGCAAACACTACTCACCCAACCTGGAACGCACCGCTCCTCACAACAGCGGCATGTCCGACAGTTCAGCTGTGGCCTGACAGGTTTCACCCCAACAAACACAGCAAGGAACTGCAGTTGAGAAGCATGCAGCGGCGTGCTCCCAATACGAAAACCGGTGGAGGGTTTGTAGAATGATCATCATCTTCTAGACACTCCAGTACGAAGACAATATCGCCGTATTTTCTCGAAAATAGTGAGAGAGAAAATAAAGATATGATGTCAACGTATCCTTGTTTCCCAAGCTGTTCCTAATCCAATTTCTTCCATCATGGTGTCAAGTGTGGGGATCTACCGAGGCACCTCTTCCTTGTGGTGAAAGCGAGAAGGAGGAGAGCAGGTGACCACACACCTGCTTATGAAGGTAAGCTGATGAGGGGTGTGGTCAGACTAATACTGGTATTAGAGGTACATTTGTGGTTTATTCAGTACGCGTGCACGTACGCGAGATAGTGCAGAAGGCGATGCCAAGCTAAGCCACTAACGATACAGAACACTCTAACTTACCATCTTTTAGATAATAAAGTACTCAACCTCTCTACTGTCTTTAACTATGAACGAACACAACTCTTAACTTACCATCTTTAGATAATAAAGTACTCAACCTCTACTGTCTTTAACTATGAATGAACACAACACTCTAACTCACCATCTTTAGATAATAAAGTACTCAACCTCTCTACTGTCTTTAACTATGAACGAACACAACACTCTAACTTACCATCTTCGGATAATAAAGTACTCAACCTTTACTGTCTTTAAAGCATCAGCTATATTACTAAATATAAACCTTCCCCAGCCTGTTGGAAACAGTGTCAGTGTGTGTTGTATGCCTTGCTGACCTACAGTGTTTCCTCCAGCAGCCATGGCGGAAAAGCGCAGGCAGAAACACTGCACGGTCGTCGTTTCCACGGAGTCCATGGAGGCCATTGCACAGTCTGTCGGCGTGGGGCAGCTGGAGGAGGAGAGCTGTGTGGCCCTGAGCGAAGAGGTCAGCTACAGGATCAAGGAGATCGCTCAGGTAAGAGTGAAGGGAGTCATTTCAACATTGTGTGGCAGGTGGGTAGGGCTGGGAGGCATGCAGAATGTGAAGGTCTACTGTCATGGATCCATGTAGTCCAGGGAGACATGCAGAATGTGAAGGTCTACTGTCATGGATCCATGTAGTCCTGGGAGACATGCAGAATGTGAAGGTCTACTGTCATGGATCCATGTAGTCCAGGGAGACATGCAGAATGTGAAGGTCTACTGTCATGGATCCATGTAGTCCAGGGAGACATGCAGAATGTGAAGGTCTACTGTCATGGATCCATGTAGTCCAGGGAGACATGCAGAATGTGAAGGTCTACTGTCATGGATCCATGTAGTCCTGGGAGGCATGCAGAATGTGAAGGTCTACTGTCATGGATCCATGTAGTCCAGGGAGACATGCAGAATGTGAAGGTCTACTGTCATGGATCCATGTAGTCCAGGGAGACATGCAGAATGTGAAGGTCTACTGTCATGGATCCATGTAGTCCAGGGAGACATGCAGAATGTGAAGGTCTACTGTCATGGATCCATGTAGGCCTGAGAGGGCTGTGGTTGTAGAGCACTGTGGTCGTACAGGGCAGCTCTACAGTAGAGTAAAGGGCTGTGGTCGTACTGGGCAGCTCTACAGTAGATTTGGCACACACAAGGCTGTTGTTGTTGTTAATTAGATAATAATAGAATAGAAGTACTTTATTGATCCCAAGGGAAATTCAGCACCACAGATTGCTATTTGCTCACAATAAACATTTAGGGTAGTAAAAAATCTAAAATAAGAATACACAGTCAAAGATATACATCTAAAGGGCGGTCGGGTGGCGTAGCGGAGATTGCGCTCGTCACCAATGCAAGAGGCTGCACTCTCTCCTTGACTTTTGTTATTTAGCATGCGGTCTCGACTCCCGGAGTCAGCATTGCCATGCGGCTTGGGCCGATCGTCATACTAACTCGTTTGGCTGAGTTAGCGGGAGGGAAGTCGTGGGTGGTAATCTGGCGTTGTGGACAGCGACACCTACAGGTCAGGTCTGGGCGCCTGTTCAGCGAAAGGCAGGAAGTGGTGAAGGCAGCGTGACCTCCCAATGAGAGTCCTCGCTGCCAGGTGAGAAGAGAGCCGCTGGCTGTCTCTGCATGTGTCGGAGGAAGCATGTGGTAGACTTCAGGGTTCCCTTGTACCGACCAGTAGGGGGAACATGTGCACCAGGTAGGGGAGGGGGGGAATTGGCATAACGACTAAATTGGGATGGGAGGAAAAGCATAGAAAATCAGGCGGAGAAAAGGAGGATAAAAAAATATATATTCTAAAATATGTATACATTCTAAAATATACAGTAAAATGTACAGGAAGATATACAAGGATTTATACTGTTACTCTGTGTATTATACAGTCTGATGGCTATTGGTATGAAGCACTTCCGTTCCTGTGTCATTTAGTGTTGCATCTTGGGAGTCTGCATCTACCACTCCTATTGGCCAAGTCTGTCTATAGTGGGTGGGAGGCGTTGTCCATGATGGCGTGGAGCTTAGCATGAGTCTGTGCGTAGTGGTGGAAGGGGTTGTCCATGATGGCGTGGAGCTTAGCAAGAGTCCTTCTTCTGGGGAAGTTATAATTCACATTCAGTCTACTGAACAGCAAAGTTCTGCAAAATATTCATGTTTAATGTGACAAATTAGTCGGCGCATCAGCAATCCCATAGGCAATCCTTTTCACCGCCATCTGGCTGACGGGATAACCCTGCTCCTTGAAATAGCCCTCCGATCTCAACCTGCAGTATTTGTTTACTTACTAGGATAGCGTAGCTCATGCAGTGTCAGATTCGAAGGCTGTATACAAACTGGAGATGGTAAATGGCTCCACTTATATAGTGCTTTTATCCAAAGCGCTTTACAATTTGTTCCTCACATTTTACCCATTCACACACCGACGGTGGAGGAAACCATGCAAGGTGCCAACCTGCTCATCAGGAGCAGTTAGGGGTTTTAAGTGTCTTGCTCAAGGACACTTCGACACGCTGCCCGGGAGGAGTGGGAATCGAACCGGGAACCTCCGGATAACTAGACGACTGCTCTACCTACCGATCCACTGTCGCCCCCAAGATCATTCTATACTATACCCTTAATTGAACGTGTTCTTGTTTTCCCTCTTTTCCATAGGATGCGCTGAAGTTCATGCACCACGGGAAGAGACGTAAACTAACCACCAGCGACATCGACAACGCTCTGAAGCTGAAGAACGTAGAGGTGAGTGGCAGCCGGTCGACGACAAGGCGCTCCCGTCTGAGACCGTCTTGATCAGATGTCTGTTCAAAGTGACGGGCGCCTGAAATCCTTGACAAAAAAAACTAGAGGCCTTGCATGGAATGTTTGTGTCGTCGCCGTCTCTCCTCCAACATTCAAAAGAAAATGTAGGTAAGACGGAAAAGCACAATATTACTGTTCCAATGTGACTTGATTTACAAGATCCAGCCGTGAGACGCCTAATAAAATCTTTGGTTGATATATTTCACATATATCAACTAGGGCTGACCTCGACTAAGGATTTGTATAGTCAACTTTGATTGGCCGAAATTTGCCGATAGTGCCACTACCATGCAAAAAATATATAAATCATTTTCTTTTTTTTAAATCATTCCATTTGGGCTGTGGGGGGTGCCCACAATTTGTCTGAAGGAGTCGACTGAAGGCTTCTTGTCCTCTGGGAAAGCATACAATTGGTCCACTGATGGATACATCTTGATATTTGTCTAGTCTAGTGTGTTCATTAGATGGGTGAAATCCTCTTTCAGTGCCTCTGTGCCTGTTTTCTTAGGCAGTTAGCCTCTGGTATGCGTGCCATTAACGTAAGCAACGCTTCTAGGCCTTTGGAAAGAATGATACAAAAAAAATTATTATTATTATTATATATTTTTTTTGCAGTCGACTACAGCTCCTTTCGACCAATTAGTCGACTAATCGGGGTCACCCCTAATATCAACACATGGCAACCGTTGTCTTTTCCATTGCCACATACAAAACGGGCAGCCGTGTTGGAAGACAGAGAGCTACACAAGCATTCCATGCAAATTCCTCTATTGTGTTTTTACCAGGTGGAGCAGGATCGCCATGTGGTCTATATATCTATATATATGGTCACTGACTCGCTCACTCATTCACTCATAAATGGGCATTTTGTGAACACAACACTTGGATAATAAAGTTTGAAAACATTGCTCCTCTGAAAACCTAAAACAGAGTTGTACGGTTCTTCATCTCAGGCACTTATTTATCACAGATGAACATCTTCCACCGTTGTCTTGTCTCGTTTAGAGAGATTGCTCGTTCCCCCCCCCGACCTCGCTGGTCCTTTTTGATCTGGTGAACGTGGTCCATCAGAAGAACCCGACCCGGCTCGCTCCTGGTCCATCAGAAGAACCCGACCCGGGTCGCTCCTGGTCCATCAGAAGAACCCGACCCGGCTCGCTCCTGGTCCATCAGAACAACCCGACCCGGCTCGCTCCTGGTCCATCAGAAGAACCCGACCCGGCTCTCTCTCCTGGTCCATCAGAAGAACCCGACCCGACCCGGCTCGCTCCTGGTCCATCAGAAGAACCCGACCCGGCTCGCTCCTGGTCCATCAGAAGAACCCGACCCGACCCGGCTCGCTCCTGGTCCATCAGAAGAACCCGACCCGGCTCGCTCCTGGTCCATCAGAAGAACCCGACCCGGCTCGCTCCTGGTCCATCAGAAGAACCCGACCCGGCTCGCTCCTGGTCCATCAGAACAACCCGACCCGGCTCGCTCCTGGTCCATCAGAAGAACCCGACCCGACCCGGCTCGCTCCTGGTCCATCAGAAGAACCCGACCCGGCTCGCTCCTGGTCCATCAGAAC
The DNA here is from genome assembly GCF_963971535.1 of Notolepis coatsorum. NCBI lineage: Eukaryota > Metazoa > Chordata > Actinopteri > Aulopiformes > Paralepididae > Notolepis > Notolepis coatsorum. The sequence continues at coordinate 147,849,325 of NC_140172.1, read as the reverse complement.
AACCCGACCCGGCTCGCTCCTGGTCCATCAGAATAACCCGACCCGGCTCTCTCCTGGTCCATCAGAAGAACCCGACCCGACCCGGCTCGCTCCTGGTCCATCAGAAGAACCCGACCCGGCTCTCTCCTGGTCCATCAGAAGAACCCGACCCGGCTCGCTCCTGGTCCATCAGAAGAACCCGACCCGACCCGGCTCGCTCCTGGTCCATCAGAAGAACCCGACCCGCTCGCTCCTGGTCCATCAGAAGAACCCGACCCGGCTCGATCCACACGGGGGTTTCAGCAGGAGGCTATACAAGACCACAGGCTGTCAGTGCTGGACACAGGCGTGAGAATGAAGACTCGCGTGACATTGTTGTTCCTTGTCGCTACGGTTACCCTGCTGGTCAGAGCTGAGACACCGGCTGAACACGGCGAAGAAGATCCTGCAGCGTCGGTCAGACGCCTGACATTTCCTACCCAGGAAATCATCATCTTGTTCGTGTTCTTGTCCTTCTTCTTCTATAACATGCTGAATATATTCACATACATCCTTGAAAGGAGACACTAAATTAATTCAGAATTGTGTGATGGTTGTCGAGAGGAAATTCCCAGAGATTTTTTTTTCCGTAGGATTGCATTTTTGTTACGACTTCCACAGCTATAAATCAATAACCAGTGTAGGAAAAAAATGTCATGCCTGTAAAACAATAGCTGTTGCGTGACAGTGAAGTGATTTGTTACAACGCCGTGGCTAAAGGCCGACTCCGTGGCTAAAGGCCGACTCGGCGTCCTCTGTGCTCAGAGTGAAATACCTTCTTTCTTCCAGGCAAACTATAAAATAGTATTTGCCTCTTCAGAAACCGATGCTGTGCAACGTGAAGATTAGCCGCTCCACTGAGGCGCTCGGTGACATTACTGCCTTTGACATGGCAGCAGAGGAAGCGCTGGTGAGCCAACTCAGACCTGTAGACGCCAGAATCAGGAAGGTCTTTATTGCCAAGTGAGCTCGCTCAAACACAACAAACGTACAAATCACAGTCGGGACAAAATGTAAATGTAAACAAATGAGTCCGTCTTCATCCAAAAACAAACAAGGAAGAGTTGGAGAAGAGGAAGGAGGAAGCACAGCTTGTCCAGTCCTGCCCCTTTCTTACAATATCATAACGTTTAAAATAAAACACTCTTACTCTTAACTCATTCATGGCCACGCCCTTTTCCTCATCTGCACTTGACAGTTTTCACGATATTTCATGATCTTTGCGGAGCTATTGTCTATTCTATATTATAGCTATGGAAACAATAGTATGGCTCATTTGACAAACACTATTTATAGTCAAACATGTAAAAAAGCGTTAGTTTCTGTAGTTTGTAGTTTATGACACGCTGAACATTGCCCATTTCCGAAATAATCCAGTCTTTTTCCATAGATTGCGAGATCAAGTCAAGTCAAGAGTTTTAAGATAGGACGCATTATATACAATAAGCCCGAATCGTTCTGGTTGATTCTTTGAAACCCCAAATACTCCCAAATCAAAGGTATATAACATGTACATATTAGTGATGATTCACCGATTCGCATCGGTGCACCGGCATAAACTTTCAAGATGCAAGTGCACCGGTGGAAAAAGTGTGCATCCGTTACAATTCAGGTTGAACTCGTGATGCATCTGTTGTAGCGGCTTTGCATCGGTCAAAACCGATTCATTCATATAATTTCCTCTCATCCACTTCTGTCAGCAGCAGAGACTATCTTTGCTTCGCTACTACGGAAGGCGAGAGCCACGTCACAGTTATCAACAAACAGGGAAGTCGAGGAGACATGAATAGAATTGACCAACTGGCTAACGTTAGCCGCTGTTAGCCGTTCAGCTAACGCTAACTATCTAACTAACTAACGTGACTCCGCAACACCAGTTCCATTAGTGAGGAATTGGGGGGGGGGGGGGGTATATTGAAGACGCTTAACAACAGGTTCAAAGATAACTTCACATTTATTGGCAATTCGTTTCTTTATATCGCTTTATATCGTGTTGACAAAATGCCATCATGGTGTGGTCAACTACGGCACATTAGAACGCTCAAACTCAATCTCTCTCTCTCTCTCTCTCTCTCTCTCTCTCTCTCTCTCTCTCTCTCTCTCTCTCTCTCTCTCTCTCTCTCCCCCCCTCTTTCTTTATCCCCATCTCCCTCTTTATCACCATCTCTTTGCCCCCCCCCCTCTCTCTCTCTCTCTCTCTGCCCTCCTCCCTCTCTCTCTCTCTCTTTCTCTCTCTCTCTCTCTCTCTCCTCTCTTTCTCTCTCTTTCTATCTCTCTACGTTCAATGATTTAAAGTGGCCAAACGTTACAATATAAATACTAACTGGATAGTTGATGATAAACATTTAATTTCATTATCTGAAATATTATAAAATCATTAAGTCTGCTATAAGTCTTACCCCGAAAATCCGATCGTTAGAAAAAGCCTTGTTTATGACTGGTAAAGTAAGCCACTGTGATCGTTACATAAACATGTTTCACGTTCGGTAAAATAGACATTACCTTAGCCAGAAGGTAATCCAAAAAGAATAATTCCAATGATCCCATCTGCGATTGCGATTACTCGTTTATATGTAATTACACGGGACACTATAGGTTTTAAGGCGAGCAGATATGCTAGCGATTGCTTTGGAAGAGCTCATCTCCCACAGAGCGAGTCTTGATAGTCCGGTTCATTCATTGACTCTCCTGTTCCCTTTCTATCAGAGTTCAAAAGGTAGGCGATACTGCCACCTGGTGATATTCGATCGGCATTGCAATTCCAACGTAGGCAAACGAGCCAGGGACGGCTAGAATGATCCGGATGATGTTTTAGAACGGGGATCAGAGGAAAAATATCAAAGGATCAAAACCCGAGAAATCTCGGTTATGACGCTCAACCGTTGGCGAGATAACCCGAGAAATGTCGGGTCTGGCGCTGAATGAGTTAACACATTCAGCGCCAGAGGTCGCTGTGGGCCGTATGGCCGTGTGTGCCAGCGCTTTAATGAATGGGGATACATGCCGGTGTTTGCAGTGCTAAAACTATATTAAATATCATAGCTATGGATCTAATAATATAGTCGATTGTCATTGAGTTTCTTCCGGTCAAGATGCAAAAAACTGATAATTTTTCCATCCATACATTCCCGTTTTATACCGTGGTGAATATGAGTATAGTTTTAGAGTAATTCTGTGTAATCCCAGGAAACGCCGCTAAGCAGCGTTTAGTGCATTTCACTAGAAACCGTGCCATTCCTTGCCTGGATCAACAATCAATCTGAAATCAACGCTATATTATCGGTATTATGTTTCATCATGCATGCATGAAAGGGTGGGGGGGGGGGTTTCTATGCTTCGATCGTCACTAACGGTATACGTTGTGGAGTAACGTTACAGTAACACTTTGGGATCACAATGAAGGCATGCTCGGATCAACGCAAGATTGATACCATATAGCCCTTACCTTGACTAGGATGTACTGCAAAAAGAATATTCCAATTATCTGATCGCCATTCCAAGTATTGATGTCGATCGTGTTGCCAACATAATCCACAAAAGAACATGAATCGCTGGTGCTTGATTCTCCCCAATCCATGTGTTATAAACGTTAGTACTGCCCGACTAGGAAAACCCGGACCGGACTTTTTAGATCGATGTACAGGCTCAGCCAGAGAGATTCCAAGGATGTGCAATACCGGCCCCAATGCGTTAGGCGGCGGTATTGGACGTTTGCGATCTCAGACCCATTCCCAATGATAACATCAGGCTCTCTCGATGGATTATGAATGGAAATAGCGAATAAAAGAAATAACGACCAAACCCCGACTTTTCTCGGGTTTGGCGCTCAAGCGATGGCGAGTTAACCCGACTTATCTGGGGTCTGGCGTCCAATGTGTTAAGAGAGAGAAGAAATTATAAATAAAATAATTCTCCCTCTATTTTATGCCAAGTTGAGCATGTAGTTAATGTTAGCGAAGTGATCATGATAAAATGATAATGGATGTGGGAAAGAACATGTTTATTAAACTCCGATTCAGCAGTGCTCCTATAACCACCTGTCCTGGATTTGAACTAGTTGACAATTTTTTATTCTTTGTTCTTGCCTCCTTTATTTACAGAAAAGAGTTATAGGACAAGAAGAAGCAAAGCTGGCGAGAGGCTCCTGGAAGTGTCTTTAACTCTTTCAGTGCCACTCACGAGATTTCTCGTGTTTTTTTATAGGTGGTTGCTAGCCACTCACGAGATTTCTCTGATTTTTTATTTTTTATTTTACACTTTTTATCTGAAAAATTATTGCATCACCCGAGCCTACCCGAGTATAGCCGAGGGGCGCCGACGATCACTGTGGAAAAAAGCGCCCCCTGTCGTCTCCCAGATGACATAAGTGATTTTGGAATGGACTCAATGAAAATGAATGGGGAAAAAAATCCGGTACTCCACATTTTCCAGTTCACTGATCCAGCCGGGGTTACTAGAGTTCATTCTGGAGCCTCAGATCCCCGCGGATCATGGAGTTCTACTGTATCGCGTTGGATCCATACACGTATCGATTTTTTCGAATGGTGATCAGGAATTGGAATATACCAGTTGGATACCATCTGATGTCAGGTAAGGACTCTATGTTATCAGTGGTAGGATAATCAGAGTAAGTTTGATGAAGTTATAAGCTGTTTTGTGAAATGTCTTCTTTCGGTTTCACTGTAAAAGTCTGTGAGGAAATCAACGGAGCGATTATCAGTGCGCGGCCGTAATGTGCGTGCGTGCACATATAATATTGATCATCTAGCGTTTATTTGAAAACGATTCATAAAAAGGCAGACGAATATCAACGTTGTGGAATATTCCACTAAAAGACGATTTTCATAGAATGCTCCAGAATGAGCTGTTTTTTATATCAAAACGGGGGCTTTTCTAACTGCTCTGAAACGGCAACGACGCGATAAAAAAACAATCTGCCTTCACAGCACTGACTGGAAAATAGTCTTTGATAATGCGATGGGCAGATTAGACACATAGCCATAATTTAAAACATAGATTAGGCGATATTAACGTTAACATTGGCGCCGATGGTGGCATTCAAGCGGTAAAACGGAAAACCAGGCGTGGCGCTGAAAGTGTTAATCACTGAGCCTGGGAATAGTATCAAAGGAAATCATTTCAATTAATTCAAAACAGCATACAAGCAACCAAGTTTCAAGTTTCTTTAATAGTTGTCATACAGAAGTACAGAATACTTTCATACAAAATGCTTCTTACTGTTACGCTCCAGAGACTGTGCTAGACAAGATAGTATCAAATAACATAGTATAGCATGTAAATTAGAAGTAGAAAATGAGGTCACAGTGTTCAGTATAGACATATGTACAATGTTCGATGCAGAATAGACGTAACTGAGTTACCATATAATATACAATACTATGCAGTGTACTAATGTACAATACTATATAGTGCAAAGCAGAAATGGGATGAGGTACAATTTAGGTACAATTTACAGTAAGGTGTACGAGTTGTAGTGCAATCCTTCATCAATAAATATAAAGTGTGGGGAGTGGGTGCTACAGTGTGTTTGTTTAAAGTGAGTGTGTGCTATAAAGTGTGGGGAGTGGGTGCTACAGTGTGTTTGTTTAAAGTGAGTGTGTGCGTGTGGATGTGTGCTATGTGCTATGTGTTGTTGTGTAGTGTTCATTGTTCGTTGAGCAGCCTGATGGCCTGGGGATAGAAGCTTCTTCTGAGTCTTTCTGTGCTCGCCTTGAGACTCCGGTATCGCTTGCCTGACCACAGCAGTTCAAAGAGGCAGTTGTTCGGGTGACTGGAGTCTTTAATGATTCTCTTAGCCTTGCCCCTGCACCGCTTGTTGTAAATGTTCTGGAGGGTGGGGAGCCCCCCTCCAATTGTGCGTTCGGCTGAACGTGTCACTCTTTGTAGTCTGCTTCGGTCTTGTGCAGTGCTATTCCCAAACCAGGAGGTGATGTTGCCAGTCAATAGAGTATAAATCCCCCCCCCCCCCCGTGCTGCTATGACCCTGAATCTCACCAAGGGGATGAATAAAGAAACCTCTTGTTTTATCTGAAATAACCTGCAGATTTACTTGTTTTGTTTTTATGAGAAATGTACTTATTGGTAACTTTCGCTGCTGGTCGTTTGGTTCACAAAATTCCCCACCTTCTAGCAGCCACAGTTCCTGACCTAGGAGGCTGAAACTTTGCATGGAGGTCGAGTGTGTGCGTGTGTGTGTGTGTGTGTGTGTGTGTGTGTGTGTGTTCATGCAAATTGATTAAGGGGGCGTGGCAACGGGAGTGGCCTATCGCAAAACTTCTAAATGAATTCTCAATTCACAGACAAGATTTTGTGGAAAGGTTGGTCATGAGTCATTTAGATCAATTTGTACCAATTTGATCAAGTACCATCCAGCCCAAGTACCACCGGTGGTACGCGTACCACAGGTTGAGAACCACTGGATTATTGAATTGGATCCATTGAGCTGCAGTGAACTCCAGTGTTGCGGTCCACTTGATGACGTTTTGGTCCGAATGGATCACGCATGGTAGAAAAATACCTTCTCAGTTTGTTAACAGAACTCGCTTTAGGGCGTCAATAATGTGGTCAAGAGACATGGATTCTATCTTGTGCCTGAAGCTGGCTTGGCTTCTTTTATTCACACATGAGAAATAGTTATACAACACTCTACTCTCTTAGAGAGCCGTTGGATGAGAGAAAGAAAGGGGTGGGGACCTTCCCTTTTATAGTCGCCCCTAAGGTAGAATACCTGGGTAGCTACGCCCAGAGCGCCCTCCAGTGGAGACAGATATATATGCACCAATGGCAATCTCTGGTGGAGACAATGATCTACACAGGTAAACAGCTACAAGTGTAAACAGTCATATGTACAGTTGGACAGTCACTAACAGCCCCATGCAGAGTCTCTTATCTCAACACAGTTTAAAACGAATTATTGTCAGTATGGTTGTGGAAACAACCTTGACCACTCCTCGTATATTTTACAACCTTGACCACTCCTCGTATATTTTTGAGGAACAGAATTGTGACGAGCAGGGAGTCTTGGTGACAGTGATGTCTCCTGGGACGGACACGGGGAGACAGTGTGGTTGAAACTCAATATTCCTGTCCCCTCTCTCCCTGCAGCCGGTGTACGGCTTCCAGTCCCAGGAGTTCATCCCCTTCAGCTTTGCGAGCAGCGGGGGGCGGGAGCTCCACTTCTACGAGGAGAAGGAGGTGGACCTCAGTGACATCCTCAACACGCCGCTCCCCAAAGTCCCACTAGACGTCTCGCTCAAAGGTACTCGCGCCATCCAGCCTAATTTAATGTTAATGACTTTTATTTTTATTTTTTTTTGTATCTCTCTTTCGCCGATTTTTCTCTGTTTTCTCCCTGTCACAATTTTAGTCGTTGTGCCAATTCCCCCCCCCCCCCCCCCTACCTGGTTGTTGTGCGCATGTTCTCCTACTCGTCGGTACAAGGGAACCCTGAAGTATCCGCACACTTCCTCCGACACGTGTGGCGACAGCCAGTGACTAACCTCGTTCCCAGCTTTATCTCGAGAGATAAAGCCTGGTAAAGCACTACGGCCGAAAGTGTGAATCGGGTAGAATGTCCCGCCCCTGAAAGCGAACGGACCAATTCACGACACGGTGCTCATGAAAATGCACTCCCCCCAGAAACAAGCTCGTTATTGCCGCCTCACGATACTACATGTACAAAAGGCTGGGAGATTTAGGAGACTGTCCATTTAGACACTCGTTTATTTGTCACAGCATACAAGCATACAGTGAAGACTCTAGCAGTTGTGTTGAAAATGTCCGCTGATAACTCCATTGTCTTGTTTTCGAGATTTACGAGCGTCTGCTTGTTTTGTTTCGCTGGGGACTATAAACAGAACTGGGGGTGCCCGGAAACAGAAAGCCTGTAGCCGGTATTTCTGGTTTTCCGATTCACACTTTAGGAGGCATAGCTTTACCAGCCTAGCCAGTGGCTCTCTTCTCACCTGGCAGCGAGGACTCATTGGTGAAGTGTAACGTGTGGGAGGTCACGCTGCCTTCCTCAAGTCCTGCCTTTCGCTGAGCAGGCGCCCAGACCTGACCTGTAGGCATCGCTGTCCACAACGCCAGTTTCCCACCCACGGCTTCCCTCCCCCTAACCCAGCCAAACGAGTTAGTATAGCGATCAGCCCAAGCCAAGGCAATGCTGACTTCGGGAGTCGAGAGACCGCAGCCTCTTGCATTGGTGACGAGCGCAATCTCCGCTACGCCACCTGACCGCCAATCTTAATGACTTTTAATCGAAACCTTGTGAATCCAAATTGAATCAGGTAGTTGGTGCTGATGCTGTGGGAGAATGTTCCCGGATCAATCAATGTAGTAGACAGTCAGGTAGGCTTGATAAACATGGGTTTAATATACCAAAATAGGTCCAGGTAAATCAAAGAGTTACAGCGGATGACTCCGTGAACACTGGCCTAGTGTGTCCAGACTGCCTGTTATTTTTCCACAACGGAGTTCGGCGATTTGCGAATCTGATTGGCCAGTGTCATTTCTGGTCATGTGACGCGTACGCCCAATCGTGGGACCGCAAGTTTCTACACTGGTTAGGCTTAGGCGCTCGTTCGAAGTCGGTTAAGGTTAGAGTTTGTCTTAGAGCATGGCGATAGAACGCCTGCCCTGATTCCGACGGTTAAGTTTAGGCACTCTTTCGAAGTTGGTTAAGGTTAGGGTTAGGGTTAGGGTTAGGCGATAGAACGCCAGGTGCTTTGCAGGCTGTTCGACGCGGAAATGGGCAAAGACACAGCTCGTCACGCTATTGGGCGCACATGTCACATGACCAAAAACGTCAGTGGCCAATCAGATTCGCAAATCGCCGAACTCCGAAATATAGACGCGTCCAGACTCCAGACTGAGCTCCAGATCGATGATATTGGTTACATTATACAGGAGAAGTGAGAGGTGTTTCCATTGTCTTGGGGTAGTTGGACTGGAAAGGCGAGTGTTGTGGTTGGTGTGTTCTGTGGGGGGTTTCGGGGTGGTGAAGGGGGGGGGGGGGTTGAAGGTTAGACGGGTTTAGACAGAACTTCAGTGTTTCCCCTAGGATCTTTTTCAGGGGGGGTGGTAGGCCCCCCAAAACTACTAGTGTTGTCACGGGGCGTGCGTGTCACGGATACGTAAGGCGGTTGTGTTAGTATCGGTGCATTTCTCTACACTGAGCTGAAATGAAACGATTGCACATAAATTAGGTAAATAAATATTAATATTTATTTACAACACATAAATTAACTTATTTACAATTATACATACAGTAGTGGCAACACACATATGAACTATTTACAATACAGGGACAGTGTTTCCCACAGGATTTTATGAGACTGTGGTGGGTGAACCTCGGAATTTTATTTTTTTGTACACTTTGAGAGCAAAATAAAGAGGCCAGATCTATGATGAACTTTGTGCTCAAAACAAAAAATCTGCTAGACTAGAGCAGACATTTGAGCCATCAAAGAAATGAAGCAAAACTTGAACTGGTTTATTTTTTAGAAAATATAAAAATATACTGGATTACTATTACGACTACTACCACTGCCAATACATCCCTATTGGCAATGTATCAGTCTAGGTAATTAATGGGAAACACTGAGGGAGGCACATACAACACGCAGTGTCAGAGCGAGCACACTCAACGCTCTGCCCAAAGAGTCAGTTTATCAGAGCGGAGCAGATTTCCAGAGTGAATTTATTAACTCACCTTAACTAGGGCCCTATGAAATCAGTTCTGTATCGTTAGGGCTCAGCTTGGCTTCGCCTTCTGCACTATCTCGCGTACGTGCACGCGTACTGAATAAACCACAAATGTACCTCTAATACCAGTATTAGTCTGACCACACCCCTCATCAGCTTACCTTCATAAGCAGGTGTGTGGTCACCTGCTCTCCTCCTTCTCGCTTTCACCACAAGGAAGAAGTGCCTCGGTAGATCCCCACACTTGACACCATGATGGAAGAAATTGGATTAGGAACAGCTTGGGAAACAAGGATACGTTGACATCATATCTTTATTTTCTCTCTCACTATTTTCGAGAAAATACGGCGATATTGTCTTCGTACTGGAGTGTCTAGAAGATGATGATCATTCTACAAACCCTCCACCGGTTTTCGTATTGGGAGCACGCCGCTGCATGCTTCTCAACTGCAGTTCCTTGCTGTGTTTGTTGGGGTGAAACCTGTCAAGCCACAGCTGAACTGTCGGACATGCCGCTGTTGTGAGGAGCGGTGCGTTCCAGGTTGGGTGAGTAGTGTTTGCTGGCGGGCTCCACTTGTCTGTTAGTGCTATGGGGGCTACTAGACGAAGTTTATGGAAACCGGCCCCAGGCTAGGGTCCTTTGTTTAGCCGTCTAGGCGACAGAAGGCCTTGGTCTGGCGACCATTATAGTTTTAACTAGTGGGCCGCGACCATTGACACTGGTGATCCCTGTGTGTTCTGGACGAGTGGATTCTCTCTGTCACCGTGTTAAGACCCCATCTTTCATATCCAAATGAGAGTATTCCTTCACGAGGGGATATGTGCATGTAATGTGCGATAGCGGCAGATTCATGTTCAAAGTCAGCTATACAGGCCAGTTGGTACTGTGCTGATTCCGCCGGACGTGTTATTATCACCGTTGTGAAGCGGTGTTGACGTCTTGTTTTTCCTTTTCTCTTAAAAAGTGAGGAGGGGTCAGAACGGCGGCCTGTCTGGGTGAGTGTTATGTCATTGTTTACATGTTCATAGCTTACGGTTAGCCGGTCGGTGGCCTGGCGCGGGGTGGCTTGGCTTCTCGCGCGCCGCCGGGAGCTCGCTCCTGATCGCGTGCGTCGTAGATCGGCGTCTCGCGAGCGGAAGCGATAGCACCCGAACGGCTGGAGCAGCCGTTAGCTTGATGCTATTCTGTTGAACGTGCTTTGATTTTTAACATGTTTTACACTTTTGACCACGACGTCATCCTTGACAGGGGATGTTCGTCAACCCTGCCCGAGCCTAGACGGGGATTGCGTCAACAAAGGGGACTGTAGCGACTGGTGGAGCGGCGACGCTGCCCGGATCGAACAACACGGGACGCTTGTGACTGCACTTCGCTGATCTGCGTTCCGGGCAGGTACGGGGTTGGCCAGACCCTCATAACACGTCTTCTGGTTTTACCTTGCTAAATGTATTGTGAATGACGGTGTTTTTTCCCAAAACGTGTGTTGTTGCAATGCATTTGAGATACGTTGCGGGTTGTGTGTGAGCTGTTTTTGTCACTGGCAGTAGCTTCTCCGTGCAGGTCGTGATGTATTGATCTGGTTGTTGTGTGAGAAACATCATGGTGTTTATGTGTACCGTGTACTCACTACTAAGGCAACTAACCTATGAAGCTATGCTTGGTGACGAGTGAGTAAAAGAATGTTCTTTCTCAGACTGTAATGACAATGAACAGTGAGTTCACACATTAACAGGTTTTCCTGTTTTAACTGGCCGTATTGAGGGTGAAATAGGAGGATTGTGTTTCCCCCCCCGGTTCCCTGGGGACTTTATCACCTCCTATCAGACATGTTGTGCATTAATTGTGTCTTTTGTGTGGTAGGGATACGATGTAACTCTCAGCTTGATTGCTGAGGTTGTGCTAAATCTGCTGGAGAAACTTATTTCCTAAAGGGAAATTGGTTTGGTTGCTGTCGTGTGCTTAGCAAGGCCTGTGGTCGATACTAATCAAGAATGATGTATTCTCTCATTGTGATGATGATGGGTTGTGTGTGTCATGTGACCTACAACTGGGTTGTACTGGCCACAGAAGCACATGTGTATGTTGGACCGGGGTTCTTAGAGCCCTCTCTATTCTGTGTTTTTCCTTAGTAAAAATCAGATAGCAGGTTAGCTCGTGCGCTGTGTGGAGCTGTGAAACGCTTCATAGAGCTGACTATGACTGTGTCATATTCTCTTTTTGTCGTTACGTCGTATCATGGGTGTGGGGTCGTAAAGGGGTGAACTGGTAACCTTTCCTCTCCCCATTGTTCTGTCGGTCAGGGGTACACCCCCTGTCCTTCAAGGTTCCCGTCACGTGGCGGTTCGGCACGTTACGGGGGGGGGGGGGGGGGGGGGGGAGGGAGTTCCTGGTCCCACGGCCTGGTATATTGGGCGTGTGCACCGCAGGAATTCCCCCGCCATAGAGTACGTCACCGTGCGCGTCTCTGTTGGTAGGACTTCCGTGTGCTGTTCAGGTCCATGTGATGGATCTGTTTTCAGGGGGGGTGGTCAGGGCTCCTCCTCACCAAGCGCCTACTCAGGCCTTCTGTGAGTTCGGACTCCTTCTTCCATGTGATCCATGTGAGGAAGCCTCCATCAGAGTACAGAGCCTTCCTCCTCAGATTGTCAAAGTGAGTGGACCCTCTAGAAGGGTCCTTTTCTATTGTATGTATATTCGATTCAATTCGTTTATTGAGTGTGTATGGGTTCGGTGCCTCTTCCCCGGAGGCCCTAAAACCAGTTTTTTACATGGCTCAAGGTGCAATATATTCTTTTCAATCTGTACAGCTCGCGTGGGAAGTCTCTCTGGGGATCCCCGTCTCTTTCCTATGGGAGGGTGGTGGGATGTAAAAATGTGTACATTTTTTACCCCGGCTGTGTAGACTGGGATACATACTGTTGATGCTTCCTTCTTTCTATTCCAGAAGTGTTGGAGTTAGGGAGTGTCACACCCCTCTTGTCGTTCCCCTGGGCGCCTTGGGGATTCAATGGCAGGTCTAAATAGCCTGTTCATTGATGGGGGTGTGTCCCGACGCACGTATAGTGCTAGCTCGCTGTAAACAGGCGATTGACTGGCACGCCTTAGTTGCTTGTGGTTGAAACAGCGTTTTTATAAAGCAACTGAGATGGGGGTTTTTCCTCTTCCGGCGACCACATCCCATGACCTGGGTGGGTTGTCGACGGATCCTCGTTCATGTCTGGGGGATGATGACGGGATGGATCTGAACATATGTAGTGGGGTCTCACGCCCTTGGGGTGGGCCACCAGGCGCGGTTCGTCCCGACGTCTGGGTGGCGCCTTCTTTTCATGTTAAGATCAACACGCATATCTGCCCTTTTCCTGGGGCATGTCGGCGTGGTTAGGGCACGGGACTGGTTCTGGTCACGCTGGTCCAGATCAGTTGAACCCGTTGTCCGCCGGGGATGCAGATCTGCTGTTCTGGTACCCTGAGGGACTTGGGCTTTTTTCAGGGGGAAAAATGCCAGGTCGGTCTGGGTGTCACAGGGTTAAGCGCTATGGAGACCCTGGTTGGGTATGTTTTTACTCAGCACTGTCGTCATGGCTTACAGCCATGCCATTCTGTACGCGCTCGATCTCGTCGGATCTCGGCCGCTACACAGGTTGGTCCTGGTTAGTACTTGGTTGGGAGACCGCCGGGGAATACCAGGTACGGTGTGCTTAGGGGCTGGTTCTCCATTGTTTTTCGCTCCTCTCTCACGCATGGCGAAGAGGGGCCTGTGGGGGTGGTTTTTTGACCTCCTCTGGTGACCCTGTGCTTCCCGTACCGCCAGGCCCGGTCCGAAGTGATGTTTGCGACCCGTAGGCCTGGGTTAACCCTTTTTGGAAACTGGAACACTTGTACTGCGGTATAGCCGGTGTATACCCGCAGGTGTGTTTTGGAGTTTTTTCTTGAGGGGTTATAGGAACAACCACCGCATTGGGTAACACCGAGGTGGTTGATTCCCTGGTGTGTTGGAGCAGTGTCAACTCCCGGGTTCACCGGTTGAGGGTGCCCCTGCACGTTCATGACGTCTGCCAATCGTGTCAGCCTTCTCTGCCTCGACCCCTCTGGGTGGGGGTTGTTAAATGGAGGCTTGGTCATGCAACACCGCCAGCTTACGCTCCTTCCGCCGGGGCGGCTGTGTTCAGCTGTCCCCTCTGGCGCCTGTCTCGTCCGCAGTCTCCAGGCTAGGGTTAACAGCCTGTTGCCTGGTTTTTCCCCGGTGCGCTGCCTGCTTCCGTTGGTTAACCTTTTTTGTGTGCTTACGGCCATGCTGACTGCCTATTCTGCAGGGTCAGTGTGCCAGGCGGTGTACTATTGGGGGGACGGGGCCCGCTCGGCTTACTGGCCTGGTTGGTTCCGCCTGGGAATACCAGGTGCAGTAACTGAGGGGCCTTTGTCCGAATACGCTGGCGATGTGGGGGGCGGGGCACTACGTGCCCACCTGGTGGGGTCTTGATGCTGGCATCATGGACTTCTCCGGGCCCCCATTCCAGGGAGTCCAGTCCTTTTGGTGGGTCTGGGTCTTCCTTCGTGCTCCGCTGCTACGGCCTTGCCACGGGGTTGGGTTTGCCCTTGACCCCGTGATTCTGGGGGCAGTAACGAGGTTGTTCCTCCGTTCGTTCCCGGGTGGCATGCGGGTTGTGCGTGTGTGTAGTCGTGGGTCAAGCCACGGTCTGCTCACCCTGTGCGTTAAGTTGCTTGAGAGCTCTTCGCACGGTCGGGTCCGTCGCCTTCCCGTGAAGCCTCTAATAGGGGGGATACCCTCCATTAGGGGGGGTCGGGGGGGCTCGGCCCTCCCTGTTCTGATGGTTTTGGGGGGCTGTCAGCGGGGTGTATTTGTCAGCCAAGTGGCTCCGCTTGGCCTCCCTTGTGCAGAAGGCGAAGCCAAGCTGAGCCCTAACGATACAGAACGTTAGGTTATGACTATAACCAAGTTCTGTTAGTTAGGGCGATGCTTGGCTTCGGACGGCCGCTGCAGCCCTTGACCTCACCTTGTGGTGAAAGCTTGGGAAGGAGGAGAGCAGGTGACCACACACCTGCTTATGAAGGTAAGCTGATGAGGGGTGTGGTCAGACTAATACTGGTATTAGAGGTACATTTGTGGTTTATTCAGTACGCGTGCACGTACGCGAGATAGTGCAGAAGGCGAAGCCAAGCATCGCCCTAACTAACAGAACTTGGTTATAGTCATAACCTAACGTTTTTTTTAAATCTTTTCTTGTTTTCGGATATGAATTTGCTTGTTTTCGTATTTCTCTGTTTAAAATTGTCCCGTTTTCAGATTTCTCTGATTTAATATTATTTCCTTTGGATTTAACCAAAAGAAACAATACAAAATTATGTTTTTAACTAACTTTAATAATAGTACATCTGCAAACAGTGCCAGTGTAGTTCAATGTTCAGTGCCAGTTAGGTTATGAGGTTTCTTTTTTTCAATTAAGTTCAGTTCAATGCAGTTCAACTGCCAATGCAGTGCAATAACTAAACGATAATTAAATAGTTAAATAATACAAAATAATCATTTGTTTAAAAGAAATCAAGAAAAAAACTGTAAAATGTAATTTATTTCAAATAGATGTCCTTTAAAGGTTCATGCCTCTCCCCATCTCTGGCTGACATCACCATTGTGATACATGATGGTATAGGCCTTTGTGTTTTCCTCAGTGAGGGATTCTCTTTTGTCGGTCAGCAGAGTTTTGTACTTGCTGAAGCTTCGCTCTGTATAATTATTTTTTAAGTTTAAATATCAACATTATCTGGCCATCCTCAGTAAATACTATCAAACTTTCCAAAGACAGAGAGTTGGGACGGGCACGCGCGCACACACACACACACAGAAAGGGAGAATGGCTTGAGCTATCCAGTTCATATATCAACTATCCAGTTCGTTTTTATAGTGTAATGTTACTTGAACGAGAGAGAGAGAGAGAGACTGAGAGACTGAGAGACTTGTTACGCGCGACACTAGTCAGTCTCGGAATGGATTTGGTAGTTTTTTTCTGCGTCTCCGTAGACCCTGCCGCACCACCGTTTTAAAGTCTTAGTGAAGATTAATTTATATGAAAACCGATATAATTTAGCTAGCTCGCCAACGTTACTGTGATTAAAGCAAACCTACAAAAAAAATAATATTATAAAAAAGAAAACAAATTTATTTTTTACATTTTTTATTTTTATTATAATTTTTTTAGGGGGGGCGGGGGGTCCCGTTAGCGCCCCGACAAGGCAATGGTAGGGGAAACACTGGAACTTGGTTATTGGGGGACAATGGGCTGTGTCAGGGAGGGGGTAATTACAATTTGCGGGTGGCGGGGGAGATAGTCATTCCACAACGCCCTAATCCATTTATTTATTTATTTTTTTTGCCTTTTTACATTTGCTCCCATCCCCACATTTTTGTCGTTATGCCAATTCACTTCCTGGTTGTTGCACTGCTCTACTGTTACTCTAATCCGTGAAAGAGATGTGAAGATGCCCATCCCTGTGTTATCTAACTCTACTACTAACTGCTACTGTTAAAATAACCTCATCCCTCGTCTTCCTCCACAGCTCATTGGTTAAGCATTGAGGGCGTTCAGCCGTCTATACCAGAGAACCCACCTCCAGGTGAGACATCCTCTCTCTGGCAATCTAATCTAATCTATCTAGTTCAAGTTCAAGTTTCTTTTATTGCCACACGGCCAGGCATACTAACATACTGTAACAATGTACAACATACTGTAAACAACATAATGTAACACTGTACAACATACTGTAACACTGAACAACATACTGTAACACTGAACACAACATAATGTAACACTGTACAACATACTGTAACACTGAACAACATACTGTAACACTGTACAACATACTGTAACACTGTACAACATACTGTAACACTGTACAACATACTGTAAACAACATACTGTAACACTGAACAACATACTGTAACACTGTACACAACATAATGTAACACTGTACACAACATAATGTAACACTGAACAACATACTGTAACACTGAACAACATAATGTAACAATGTACACAACATAGTGTAACACTGTACAACATACTGTAACACTGTACAACATACTGTAACAATGTACACAACATACTGTAACAATGAACAACATACTGTAACACTGTACAACATACTGTAACACTGTACAACATACTGTAACACTGTACACAACATACTGTAACAATGAACAACATACTGTAACACTGTACAACATACTGTAACACTGTACAACATACTGTAACACTGTACACAACATACTGTAACAATGAACAACATACTGTAACACTGTACAACATACTGTAACACTGTACAACATACTGTAACAATGTACACAACATACTGTAACAATGAACAACATACTGTAACACTGTACACAACATACTGTAACAATGAACAACATACTGTAACACTGTACAACATACTGTAACAATGTACACAACATACTGTAACAATGAACAACATACTGTAACACTGTACAACATACTGTAACAACGTACACAACATACTGTAACAATGAACAACATACTGTAACACTGTACAACATAATGTAACAATGTACACAACATAGTGTAACACTGTACAACATACTGTAACACTGTACAACATACTGTAACACTGTACAACATAATGTAACAATGTACACAACATAGTGTAACACTGTACAACATAGTGTAACACTGTACAACATAGTGTAACAATGAACAACATACTGTAACACTGAACAACATAATGTAACAATGTACACAACATACTGTAACAATGTACACAACATACTGTAACACTGTACAACATACTGTAACACTGTACAACATACTGTAACAATGTACACAACATAGTGTAACACTGTACAACATACTGTAACAATGAACAACATACTGTAACACTGTACAACATACTGTAACAATGTACAACATAATGTAACACTGTACAACATACTGTAACAATGTACACAACATAGTGTAACACTGTACACCATACTGTAACACTGTACAACATACTGTAACAATGTACAACATACTGTAACAATGTACAACATAGTGTAACACTGTACAACATACTGTAACAATGTACAACATAGTGTAACACTGTACAACATACTGTAACACTGTACAACATACTGTAACAATGTACACAACATAGTGTAACAATGAACAACATACTTGTAACTGAGGGGTACAATTCCCTGACTGTATTACTAGATATGATACTTACTACCACTACCTTTGTACTTAATATTCGGCCACCCAGTACACGGCATAAATATATTATCATAAACACTCTCACGTAGATGAAACGGATCCAACACAAATGTACGAAGTCGAAGTAGGCGTTTATTACTACACAGCAATGGTGTGTAGAGCAAGCACTTAATCACTTAATTACATTTATGAATTGAAATAGTATGCACTTTTATGGCAAAGAGTATTCGTCGGTATATCAATAGAGAATGTCCAATCTCTGATGGCGCAGGTGGTAAATATACGACCTGGAATAGTTAAGGAATAACAGCAATGATACTTTAATGATTATATACTAGATACACTAAGGGGGGGTTAATCCGGTCGCTTGTAAGCCGACAGGAGTAGGAGGGGGGGGGGGGGGGTAGAATCCGGCTGCCTCGTCCGGCCAAGGGTATCCCAGGTGAACCCACTGTAGTGCCGTTCAATGCGCCGGCGATCCTTGGACCACAGATGAAAGCAGGTGGACTCTTTGTGGGCCGGTTCTCTCCGGTCCACGGGGGAGAGACGTGAAGCGACCTCGTCTTGCAGAGCGTCTCCTCACCTTGCGTCCTCTCCAGGGGGGGGGGGTCCAACACACGGCAGTGTCGGGGGTCTTTATCCATGGAATAATCAAAGTATACAAAGCATAATCCGTGCCTGGGAAGGCGGGCTGTCGTCGGTAGAATAATCCGGTATACAGGTCCACTCGCTCGTCGGCTCTGGGGCTCCTCGGGTGCAGCTTCACATAGGGTCAACCACCCTGGGTAAGCAGCCAGTTCTCTGCCCGAAACGATGGGGTGCTGACTACGGTAGTATTCTCACCGCACGAAGCACTATATATTAACAGACTATTATTAGCTTAATAGACTACGTCCAACTCGACGATATAGTGCCAAATATGACTATTCAAATATTAATATACACGATGTCTCAATACCGATGGTAGGCGAACTTGGCCTTACTCCCACACGTGGCGTCGCGGGGAGGCTTTACGTCTGTGACTCTATTGGAGGGTAAGAAACTGGACTGAAAAGGAAGTCCTACTTTAGTAGCGCAGTATATATACGCACTATGAACAAATAGTCCCATTAGTGGTGCGGTAGCCAGATTCCTACGCGGAACTAGGACTTGTTCGTACATGTGGAGCGGTACGTTTGAACTGGGTCTGAGGGGTATGGCAGCCTGGCACCAAGGTCTCGACCAATAGTAGAATGGAGACTATTATGGGATGTTCAGTAGGCTAGAATGGATATTCAATGCATATTGTACAAGGAATATACAAGGGATATCAGGGAATATTAGAGAATATACAAATACAATTAAATATATATATATAAATAAATATATATATTCGGTTTAATCTGGCCCTTCACAACAGCCACCCCCTGAATAGGTCCCAGACCTAATCAGTTAAACAGAGACAGATTAATCGCGTTGTCTATTTACACATAAGGGTTTGCTGTAGGGGTCAGTCAACTTCACAAAGTCATAGGGTTGTAGGGTCATGGTCATCATCGATTGTGTCTGGGAGTCGAGGCAGTTCTATGAGCCTCGCCACGGGACGGGTGTAAGTGCGACCCTGGACGAGCACTTCAGCTGCTCGGACCTTGCCGTCGGCACCGGTGATCACTTTGCTTACGCGGCCGGCCGGCCACATAGCTCTGGGCAGTGATTGATCAATAATCATGACGACTGTTCCTTCTGTCAAATTGTCTCTCTCCTTTACCCACTTCTGGCGGGTCTGTAGAGACGGTAGGTAGTGCAGTAGGAAACTGTTCCAAAACTTGTCGGCTAATACTTGGCTGTACCTCCACATTCGTCGGCCGTTCGCTTCTTCAGGCCGGTACATTGTCTGGGGTAATGCAGGATCTAGCCGCCCCATCAGGAGTGTGTTGGGGGTAACTGGGTCGATATCCGCCACATCACTGGAGACATATCCGAGGGGCTTCGAGTTAAGTACTCCCTCAATCTCCGTGAGGACTGTCATTAGGACTTCTTCCGCCACAGTCTGGGCCCCAAGTACTGCGTACAGGGCTGTCTTTATGGAGCGCACTTCTCGTTCCCAAGTGCCACCGAAGTGGGTGCGTTTGGGGGGTTGAATTGGAAATCAACCTGCGCTGGAGCGAGGTGGGTCTTAAGTTCTGGGCCCATAGCTTGGAAGCTCTCTCTCAGCTCTCTTTCGCCGCCTTTGAAGTTTGTCCCATGATCGGACAATAGGGTAGACGGTCTTCCTTTCCGTGATGTGAATCTTCGGAAGGCCATAAGGAATGAGTCTGTGCTCATGGTCGGGAGAAGCTCGATGTGTATCGCTCTGGTGGTCATGCATTTGAATACAATACCCCACCGCTTCTCGGTTCCTCTTCCTTTCTTTATGTGCAGCGGGCCAAAGCAGTCCATACCCGTTGAGTGGAATGGCTTGTCACCGATTCGGAGGCGACATGGAGGAAGGTCAGCCATCCTTGGTATGCTGGGCTGCGCGCGCCACTTGCGGCAGTCTAGACATGTTCGCTGGAAGCGTCGAACCGCCTCTCTTCCTTGTAGGATCCAGTAACGACGTCTGATTTCCGCGAAGACTCTTTCTGCTCCTGCGTGATGTACATCCTCATCGTATTTCTTTATAATCAGCTCTGTGACCTTGTGTCGGCTGTTCAATACGATCGGGTATTTAATGTCATCCGGTAGATTGGGGGCTCTGCGTAGGCGACCACCCACTCTGATGAGGGTATGAGCGTCGCTCTCGGGGGCCAGGTGAATTAATCTGCTGTCGGATGGGACGGGCTTTCCTCCCTGTAGACAGGCCAATTCATCGGGGAACGAGTCTCTCTGGGCTCGCTGCAGTAGAAGCAATTCTGCTTCCTCGTAGTTAGCTGCTGACATATCAGCGGGGGACTTGCACTCCGGGTGGTACCGCAGGAATGTTCTTTGTTGTGCACTCTCTATGGACGTGCAATCATCTATGTTAGGGTCGGTGGAGGCTACGGTGCTCAATCCACAGAACACAGACTTCTTATTTTCCACCTCCTCTGGACTTGCTTCCCTCGGGATAGGCATGGGCCACTGTCCTTCCGGGAGTCTTAGGAATGCGGGGCCGTCACTGTAGATATTGCGACGGGTGAGGTCATCCAGGGGCATCCCCCGGGTGATGACGTCAGCTGGGTTCTGTTTTGTATCAATGTAGCGCCACTCTGTTTCTCCGGTTAACTCTTCGGTTAAGTCTTGAATCTCGGTGACTCTGACTCCCACGAAGACTTTGTACTTGCATGAGTCCGATTTGATCCAGGCGAGTACCGTCGTGGAATCTGACCACAGGATTGTTCTAGACACCGGTATGGTGAGCTCACGTTGGATGAGCGTGGCTAGGTGCGCTCCGGCTAGGGCTGCGCATAGCTCTAGATGTGGGATAGATTGTTGCTTGCGTGGGGCTATTCTCGAGCGGGCGAGGACAAATGCTGTGTAGATCTCTCCCCCCTGGTCTTGGGCCCGTAAGTAGGCTACTGATCCGTATGCGACCTCTGAGGCGTCACTGAAGACGTGTAAGTCCATTTTACATGTCTCTGGCCTCACCGTGGGTGGGAAGTAGCTTCGGCGCATATTAACGCCTGGGAGTGAGTGGAGCTCCATCTCCCACTCTCTCCAGGTGGATGCAAGGTGTGCGGGAATGGGGTCGTCCCAGCCCTGGTCCTTGTCCCACAATGCTCGTACAATCATTTTTGCCCTGGTGGTGTACGGTAGAATACATCCTAGCGGGTCATATTGTCGGGCGAGTGTTGTGTACACACTCCGTCTGGTGGTCGGCGCCGCCGCCGGCCTTCCCTGCTCCGTAGTCAGGGGCTTGTGTCTGTAGTGAAGCGAATCTGTTTTGAATCGCCACACCAATCCCAGGGTCATCTCCTGGGCTTCTCCCGGGATTGTAGCCATCCAGGTCTCGCTGCTGGCTGCCTTGTCCTCGGAGGAGAGGCTGCGCAGTACTTGCGGATCGCTGCTGGCCCACTGCCTGAGATCAAAGCCGCCTTTGATCAATGAGGCGCGGAGTTTAATCAGGAGAGCCTCGGCTTCTTCTTGGGTTGAAAGGCTTTGTAGACAGTTGTCTACGTAGAAGCTGTTCTTTACGCTGTGTCGGACCTCTTCGTCCGCTGCTGGGTCCTCTGCTACATGTTTCTGTAGTGCAAATGTAGCACAGCAGGGGCTGCACGTCGTTCCGAAGGGGAGGACTTCCCATTGGTAGATGGCTGGGTGCTCATCTCCTGGCTTCTCTCTCCATAGGAACCGTAACAGGGGCTTGTCCGCCTCTACTAATCTCACCTGCAGGAACATTCCTTTAATGTCCCCGCTGATGGCCACCCTTTCCTGGCGGAAGCGGAGTAGAACGCCGAGTAGGGAGGGGCCGAGTGTGGGACCGGGCAGTAACTCTTTATTTAGATTTTGGGATCCGATCTGGTAGCTGCAGTTAAATACTATGCGGTCTTTACCGTTGTGATGGACCTTGTGGTGGGGCACGTACCACGATTCAGTGGTCTGGTCAGCCTCTTTAATGTCCATCTTTGTGACGTGTCCCGCTGTGATGAGCTTCTCAATCTCAGCGCGGTATACACTCTCTTGGGCGGGGTTCTTGGCTAAGCGCCGCTCCGTGTTCAGCAGGTACCGTTCTGTGGCGTCTGTCTTGGCGTGGAAAGTAGGCATTCCTTCTCGCCGCAGGAGTGGCGTGGCGTATCTCAACACGCCGTTGACCGGGACTCTCTTGGTCCCTGTCTCGAGGAGGTGAATGGCGTAAATGTCATCTTTAGAGCGAATGTCTTTCTTTCCGTTCTTAAAGGGCATTTGTTCTAAGGTCCATAGCCGCTCTACGTGTTGCAGGAGTGCGGTTTCTCCCTCTGTGACTCGGGAGTGGAGACATCTAGTGGCTGTACTTCGGTTGAGAGATTTGGCGAGCGGGCCTTGGAGAGTCCATCCCAAACGGGTCTCGACTGCTGCAGGACAGCCTCGGGGTCCGGTATGAACCCGGTCTATCGGGACAATGAGGTCTGCATGGTCGGAGCCTATCAACAGGGTCGGCATAGCATTGTCTATGAGCGGGATCGGTAACTTGCGCAGATGTGCATATTTCTCCATCAGCTTGGCGACGGGGTATGTGTACCGCGACAGTCCTATTTCTTGGCTGGTGAAAGCGTCTGTAATCTGGTACCGTCGCTCAGGCTGGCCGCTTGCTGCGATAGAGAATGAGACATTCTCGCCCTTTATCGTCTTCAAATCTCGTCTTATTGTCCGAATTGTCATTTGGGTTTCGCTTCCCCGCAGCCCTAGCTGGGCCGCAGCGGAGGCGAGCAGCAGGGTCTTCTCTGACCCGTCATCGAGGACGGCGTAAGTGTCCAGGACTTTATTCTGGTAGCTTAGTGTCACACGCACTACTTTTAGGAGTACTCGGGCTCCACTGCTGCTGGCGGGATCGATGTACATGACGCTCGCTTTGCGGCTGGATGGTGCGGGTGAAGGGCGCCGTCTGTTACTGTCGTGAAGTATGTCCAGATGGGCTCCATCGCACTTGGTGCACCTTTTCTTTAAGCGGCATTCGGCTGCCATGTGTGAGCGCGCACAGCGAAAACAGCGCTTGTTGGACTTTATCCATTGACCTGCTTCCTCCGCGTTCAGCTTGGGGAAGGAGTCACATTGCGCTAGCCAGTGTTCTTTCTCACAGTAGGGGCACACTATCTTCCACTTCTCCGTTCTGGAGGGGGTACTGTGGCTCCTGCTGCTCGGTACTGACTCCGATTGGTGCATCACAGTCACCGATCTTCTTCCATCATTTAGTCATCTGGTTCCTTCTCTGGAGCCAGGGGTGCTCCGTCCGAATGTATCTAGCCGTAGGCTGCTGACTTCTCTCGCCAGGAAGTCTGCTAGATCGAGGAGGTTCGGTTCGGGGCCATTCGGGTCTCTGTGGTCCCTCTGCCGCCTAAAGCGCTCCTGACGAGCGGGCGGCAGCTTCTCCAGAATCCTTTCCACATTTGAGTTGGCGTAAAGTTCATGCCTCCCCTTCTCTCTTTGCGCTCCCAACATCCCTACCAGGGACTGCACTCTGATGGACAGGTCGTCCAGTGCTCGATTGTCTATTGCTGGGGGTAAGCGGTCGATGTGTCGGATTTCCTGGATCACGTAATCCCATATGCGCCCATACCTCTGGTCCAGTGCTACCAGCGCTGCTGTGTATGGGGTGGTGGAAGTCGCGTAGGCGAGCGCTATATTATGTGCGCGGGGCACCTTTAAGTGCTTCAGTAGGATGGCGTATTTGTGGCGTTCATCCAATACATCCACCAACATGGTCTCCAGACACATGCGGAGTTCTGTATACTGGGCCCGGTTCTCTTGGGTGAAGTCGGGTACCATAGGCGTGCCAATGTATGACGCTGACTGTGGATACATCGGCGAGCGTTGGGGGAGAGGCCTCCTAGGCGAGTCTCCTCCCGCTCCTTGGTATGGGCTGGTACCGGCAGTGTACCATGGCCCGCTTGTCCAGGTGCTGTTCCTCGGTGCGGGTCGTGCGTCGTGCTCACCCGTGTATAGAGTCGGGGGTCTGTAGCGCAGCTCCGCGGGAGTATAGCCTGGGCTGTACCGGACCTCCTGGTCCGGTAGAGTACTGTGCTGTCTTCGGGCGTGGTTCTCCTCCTCTTCCTCTTCGTCTTCAGTTAGGTCATCCAGTGCTTGTAGTCTCTGGTTTAGCCTCTCCACAGGATATGCTGCTCCTTCCCGGTTGCTAGGTCTCGCTTGGACCGGTGGGGGGAGGTGGTCTGTGGGGGGTATAGACCTCGTCTGTTGGTCAAGTTCAGGGTTGTTTACCCCCCGCTAGGGGATGCCGCCCTGGAGGTGTGTCTAGACGAGTTCCTGGAGCCTCTGGCGGAGGGAGAGGGTGTTGTCCGTCTGATCAGCTGTTCTATTAGTTGCGACTGCTGTCTGTCGCGCGCTGCGTCCCGTTGAGCACCGGCTAGTTCTCGGGCCACATTCTCTTCCATCTGAATGCGTCTTATTTCTAGACGTATCTGCTCGTGTTCGCTTCGCTGCTGGATCTGCAGTCGGTCGCGTTCAGCAGCGGCGTTCAGGCTGATGAGGAAGGCCTGCTGCAGGGTCCTCTCTGCCTCGCTGGGAGAAGGCGGTTGTATAGGGGAGCCTTCCCTCGGGGTACTCCTTGCGGAGCCTTGGAGCTCTATCTCCACGGTGCTCTCCCCGTCTTCTTCCGTGCCGAGTTCTCTCTCGGTAGCGTTGTATTCCTCCCGGGACTCATCGGGGACTACTTCTTCAGTACTGGCGGGGTGTGAAGTCATGTCTGGTTCCCACTGGTCCCCACCGTGAACTTGGTCAGTTACATTAGAGCCCGTAGGGGCCTCTATGGTCGGGGTAGTCTGGGCGTTGGGGTTAGACATACTTTTACTTTCTAGTTTTACCGCGTTTACTGTTAGTAGAAGACTAGGTTGTTGACTGACAGCGTAAGCCTCTAAGTACTGAGGGAGCCGTCGTTCGCGCTGCGGCCGTTGGTTAGGAGGATCGTTTCGTGGAGTGTTCATCATAGGCCATTTCAATATTAATAACACTATATTAATATTACACTAATTACCCTCCGGCTCGAGGGACCAATTGTAACTGAGGGGTACAATTCCCTGACTGTATTACTAGATATGATACTTACTACCACTACCTTTGTACTTAATATTCGGCCACCCAGTACACGGCATAAATATATTATCATAAACACTCTCACGTAGATGAAACGGATCCAACACAAATGTACGAAGTCGAAGTAGGCGTTTATTACTACACAGCAATGGTGTGTAGAGCAAGCACTTAATCACTTAATTACATTTATGAATTGAAATAGTATGCACTTTTATGGCAAAGAGTATTCGTCGGTATATCAATAGAGAATGTCCAATCTCTGATGGCGCAGGTGGTAAATATACGACCTGGAATAGTTAAGGAATAACAGCAATGATACTTTAATGATTATATACTAGATACACTAAGGGGGGGTTAATCCGGTCGCTTGTAAGCCGACAGGAGTAGGAGGGGGGGGGGGTAGAATCCGGCTGCCTCGTCCGGCCAAGGGTATCCCAGGTGAACCCACTGTAGTGCCGTTCAATGCGCCGGCGATCCTTGGACCACAGATGAAAGCAGGTGGACTCTTTGTGGGCCGGCTCTCTCCGGTCCACGGGGGAGAGACGTGAAGCGACCTCGTCTTGCAGAGCGTCTCCTCACCTTGCGTCCTCTCCAGGGGGGGGGGTTCCAACACACGGCAGTGTCGGGGGTCTTTATCCATGGAATAATCAAAGTATACAAAGCATAATCCGTGCCTGGGAAGGCGGGCTGTTGTCGGTAGAATAATCCGGTATACAGGTCCACTCGCTCGTCGGCTCTGGGGCTCCTCGGGTGCAGCTTCACATAGGGTCAACCACCCTGGGTAAGCAGCCAGTTCTCTGCCCGAAACGATGGGGTGCTGACTACGGTAGTATTCTCACCGCACGAAGCACTATATATTAACAGACTATTATTAGCTTAATAGACTACGTCCAACTCGACGATATAGTGCCAAATATGACTATTCAAATATTAATATACACGATGTCTCAATACCGATGGTAGGCGAACTTGGCCTTACTCCCACACGTGGCGTCGCGGGGAGGCTTTACGTCTGTGACTCTATTGGAGGGTAAGAAACTGGACTGAAAAGGAAGTCCTACTTTAGTAGCGCAGTATATATACGCACTA
The DNA here is from genome assembly GCF_963971535.1 of Notolepis coatsorum. Taxonomy (NCBI): domain Eukaryota; kingdom Metazoa; phylum Chordata; class Actinopteri; order Aulopiformes; family Paralepididae; genus Notolepis; species Notolepis coatsorum. Next base: position 147,822,586 of record NC_140172.1, on the reverse strand, counting down.
TGAACAAATAGTCCCATTAGTGGTGCGGTAGCCAGATTCCTACGCGGAACTAGGACTTGTTCGTACATGTGGAGCGGTACGTTTGAACTGGGTCTGAGGGGTATGGCAGCCTGGCACCAAGGTCTCGACCAATAGTAGAATGGAGACTATTATGGGATGTTCAGTAGGCTAGAATGGATATTCAATGCATATTGTACAAGGAATATACAAGGGATATCAGGGAATATTAGAGAATATACAAATACAATTAAATATATATATATAAATAAATATATATATTCGGTTTAATCTGGCCCTTCCCAACAATACTGTAACAATGAACAACATACTGTAACACTGTACAACATACTGTAACAATGTACACAACATACTGTAACACTGTACAACATACTGTAACAATGAACAACATACTGTAACAATGAACAACACACTGTAACAATGAACAAGATACTGTAACAATGAACAACATACTGTAACAATGAACAAGATACTGTAACAATGAACAAGATACTGTAACAATGTACAACATACTGTAACAATGTACAACATACTGTAACAATGAACAACATACTGTAACAATGAACAAGATACTGTAACAATGTACAACATAGTGTAACAATGAACAACATACTGTAACAATGTACAACATACTGTAACAATGAACATCATACTGTAACAATGAACAACATACTGTAACACTGAACAACATACTGTAACACTGAACAACATACAACATACTGTAACACTGTACAACATACTGTAACACTGAACAACATACTGTAACACTGAACAACATACTGTAACAATGTACAACATACTGTAACAATGAACAACATACTGTAACACTGTACAACATACTGTAACAATGTACAACATACTGTAACAATGTACAACATACTGTAACAATGAACAACATATTGTAACAATGTACACCTAGGGATGCTCGATATTGGCTTTTTTACCGATACCGATATACCGATATTGTCCAACTCTTAATTTCCGATACCGATATCAACCGATACCGATATATGCACGGTTTCCCCCCCCCCAAAAAACGGAATAATTTCAGGTAATTAACATTACATATCTCTTGTTGTGGAATTAACACAACATTATGCATACTTTTGACAATAAATAAAATCAGAATCTGTTCTTACTTGCTTGCATGGGTAAATAAAGGTTAAATAAATGTAAAAAAAAAGAAAAAAAAAAGAAAATTATAATGTATTTTTTTTAACCGGTACCGATATTTTCCGATATCACATTTTAATGCCAATATCGGACATCCCTATGTACAACATACTGTAACAATGAACAACATACTGTAACAATGTACAACATACTGTAACAATGAACAACATACTGTAACAATGAACAACATACTGTAACAATGAACAACATACTGTTGTACATCATGATGAAGGTTGAAAACATGGCGTTCTGGTTCTAACTTCCTCCTCGACTGTTTCAGCCCCTAAAGAGCAGCAGAAGGCAGAAGCCACGGAGCCTCTCAAGGTGGTCAAGCCGGGGCAGGAGGAGGAGGGCCTTCCGGGCAAAGGGGCAACCTCTGCAGAGGGCAAAGGTCAGGAACTCTCTCTTAACACGTGGTTGTCTCTCTCTCTCTCTCTCTCTCTCTCTCTCTCTCTCTCTCTCTCTCTCTCTCTCTCTCTCTCTCTCTCTCTCTCTCTCTCTCTCTCTCTCTCTCTCTCCTAACACGTGGTTGTGTATCTCTCTCTCTCTAACACATGTATCTCTCTCTCTAACACGTGGTTGTGTATCTCCTCTCTCTAACACATGTATCTCTCTCTCTAACACATTGTTGTGTATCTCTCTCTCTCTAACACGTGGTTGTCTCTCTCTCTCCCCTAACTCATGGTTGTGTATGTCTCTCTCTCTCTAACTCATGGTTGTGTATGTCTCTCTCTCTCTAACACGTTGTTGTGTATCTCTCTCTCTCTCTAACACGTGGTTTGTGTATGTCTCTCTCTCTCTCTAACTCATGGTTGTGTATGTCTCTCTCTCTCTAACACGTTGTTGTGTATCTCTCTCTGTCTCTAACACGTGGTTGTCTCTCTCTCTCCCTAACTCTATGGTTGTGTATGTCTCTCTCTTCCTCTAACACATGGTTGTCTCTCTCGCTCT
>NC_140172.1:147753268-147820244 GCF_963971535.1 Notolepis coatsorum | reverse complement strand
AAAAAAGTATTAAATCCATAATTCTCAATTTAAGGCCTTACACAGTAATACAAAGTATTAACCTGTTAAGCCTTAAGGTCCCCCTATAGGGGACTTTTTTTTCCTTTATCATAAATCGATCAATAGAGACCGTATTAGATCCCCAATTATCATATCATGGGGTACCATTGGAAAGCCACAGTCATTGGCTACAACCCTGTGCAAAGATTTCGAGATCGCCAAATGATTGACGGAGCTAGAGCCCCGGGAGTCGGGGGTGGTAATGTGTACTTTTGCGTACTTTGGGGCACGCCTCACATATCGGCATGTAACTCGAGAACCGCTGAACGGATTTTGTCACCTGAAAGGGCAATCGACAGGCAACAAATAGGGCTTTTAATTCTACCTATATATTGTATTAAAAGAAATGCACACCCCGAGCCTCTGGTAAACAAGAATACCCTGAAGACTCTAGCAGGAGCACTCATTCAAGGGTACTACGACTATGCTTGCACCTCATGGTACCAAAGCACCTCAAAGGCACTAAAAAACAAATTACAAACATCTCAAAACAAGCTAGTCAGACTACTGCTTGACCTGACTCCTAGAACCCACCTCACCCCTGCCCACTTTGACAACCTAGGATGGCTTAGAGTAGACGACAGAGTACAGCAACTTGCAATGGGCCTGGTCTACAAGATACACTACGCGACCAAGGTACCCATGTACATGTCAAAATACTTCCCAAAGGTCAGTGAATACCACGATCACAACACCAGAGGGAGCTCCACAAATCATGTTAAACCCAGATTCGGCTCAAACAAGGGACTAAACACGTTTATCAATTATGCCACATCAATGTGGAACGCCCTACCCAAAGCTGTAAAGGAATGTGAATCACTACCCACTTTCAAAAACACTCTCAAAAAACACCTATGGGAGACTGCAATTCGAAACTGGCCCCTACAAATGTCCTAACCCAGTTGTACAGTAAATGACCAAGTATGGCTTTGTCAGTATTCCAATGTACAGTGTACAATGTGTGTGTGTCCCCTACCCAACCCCCCCCCCCCCCCCCCCCCACCTCCAATGTACAGCCCCCACCCACCCACCCAACCTCCTCCAATGTACAGTTTCTACGTCAAATGTATATACACTCTTTTTCTGGACACTTTTGTATCACAAACAGTACTGTATTTGCAAATCTGATATGTCATAAATGTATAGATGTAGCAGTACTGTCTATCTGTATGTCATGTATGTCATATATGTTATGATGAATTGAAAATGGGGGACCCTGATGTAAACAAGACGAAAGTCTTTCTCTGGTCTGCATCCCCTTAACAATTGTATGTATTGAGCTGTACTGTACTGTACCCATTCTGCAATCGTTAATACACTTTTCAATCAATTCAATCAATCAAGCCGCTAGAGGTCGGCAAAGAATCGTCCACATGTGGGCCCTTGGATGTTAACCCATTCTCTGCCGGGCTTATATCCATCCTAACCATTCCCTGCCAGCTCTATTTGTCTATGGAGATGTTCACCTTCTTTGCAGGGCTATAACTTTTTAAATTGTATTGCTAAATTGACATTACTATGGCCCATTCAACATCAATTATCTATCATTCAGGATGTAGGAACGTTTTTCATTCACACATTTATACTAAAATACCGTCTAGAGTATAAATGTTTTTATCGTTTTCTGCTGTATTTCATAGAACGTGAGATATAGACATAAATGCATATATTAGATGATCAAATACAGTTTGATACCGATCAACGTTATATTAAAAATTTCAACTGTACATGGTCCTAAACGTCATGACTTCTGCGGGTGAACGGAGGGGGGGGGGGGTCGTTTATAATTCAATGACCGATGTTAAATGATTCATGTAGTATGGGTGATATATTGATCAGAGCAGTTTGTATCAAAAATGGTAAAGAAAAACACTGAAACTCACCCTAGTCTCCTCGTAGCGTTGGGTGATGAGAGTGGAGCAAAAAGATCGCTATTATGGGATGTTGATCGATGCGATCCATTTCCGGGTTGTATATTACTAATACACGTCCAAATCATGTTGATTATTGAGTTATGGCAAAGATCAATATCCACAGTGTCTGTATTGAGCCCCGGGACGATAAGCGAGTGGCCGGACAAAAATAGGGGACGGACCAAGCACTTCCGGCCACTTCCGGTTTGGCAACTCGTCGATCGGCCACCAGGTGGCAGTATTGAAGCGTTGCAGAGTTGAGCGGAGTCCTACAGCACCAGCCAAGACTCCGTGGGTGACATATGAATACCATGACGAAAATATTAAATATTGATCTCAAAGACGCCTTACGGCGTCATTGGCAGACAACGCATGGCGGAGAATGACGTGTTAACACGTCACTGGCGGAGAATGTGTTAAGAGGTTAATGTTTTTCAAATTCTTTTTGTAGCCAAGAGTAAATACCATAACCCTATCAAAAACAGTAGTCAAAGTGTATATTTTCATTTTTACCGATGTTTTATATGTTTAATCGGAAATACAAATTTATCAGAAAATGCTAATTATCGTAAAAACCGCAAGAAATGACTAAATCCAGATTCAACCCTGCCACTGGAAAGAGGAGCATTTTCCCTATCCATAGATGTATGATTTGGTCATAATAAGGTCAAGGTCAAGTTCAAGGTCAAATATGAATTTATAATTAAAGTCGATTATCATTAATTACTGTATCTACAAATCCTTCTGTTTAATCATCTTCCCGCGGTTCATTTGCTTAGATTTTTTTTACACATGATCTCAATAAGGTGGTGAATGAGCTCAGTAAGCATTTTTCAGAAATTTTCTAAATTTTTGATCATCATCAAAATCATAAATCATAATTAATCATAATTTATTTATTCATTGCAATTTACTCAGCCTAGTAACAGACACAATATTTCTGACACTGGAAATACATACCCCCAGGCCCCCAGATGTTCCTAGATACCAAGAACATGCAAATTGACCTTGCAGAAGTGGAGCAATCTTCCATTTACTTAGGCATGTACCTTTAGGCGAAAAGGGATCCGGCTGTCGGGAGATTCAATAATTATTATAATATTGTTTGCGCGGCTATAGTATTTGCTAGTATGGTCATGTTATTGGTATAAAATCCTGCTCTAAGTGGTATTAAAAAAGTCTTACATTTAACTTGTTGAAACCAGCAGATACCCTGTGAAAACTGTATGCAGCTGTTCCATTATAGTTATTGATTGATCCATCCATCCATTCATGTGCCTGATGCCAGTATGGGTGAGTATACAGGTTATGTTTTCACTAATGTTCTCAACACTGATGTGTGCTGTATGTTCTCTCCTCCAGGAGGCTCTGCAGAGTATCGCCACAGACCCTGGACTCTACCAGATGCTTCCCCGGTTCAGCACCTTTATCTCTGAGGGGGTGAGCGTCTCTTTCTCATATCATGATACCGACACACACCCAGGTGTATGAATGTATGCAGTACGACCAATACTGACTCAAAACAAACCGAGTAAGGGAGAGCCACAGAGAAATTGCTCGAAAAAGTGACTACCTGGTAAAATAAAGGTTAAATAAAAAAATAAATAAAAAAATTAGAATACTCAACATTGGCCTCCAAAACCCCAGCAACTGCCACAGGCTAAAGCAAAACCCCAGCAACAGCCACAGGCTAAAGCAAAACCCCAGCAACAGCCACAGGCTAAAGCAAAACCCCAGCAACAGCCACAGGCTAAAGCAAAACCCCAGCAACAGCCACAGGCTAAAGCAAAACCCCAGCAACAGCCACAGGCGAAAGCTAAACCCCAGCAACAGCCACAGGCTAAAGCAAACCCCCAGCAACAGCCACAGGCTAAAGCAAAACCCCAGCAACAGCCACAGGCTAAAGCAAAACCCCAGCAACAGCCACAGGCTAAAGCAAAACCCCAGCAACAGCCACAGACTAAAGCAAAACCCCAGCAACAGCCACAGGCTAAAGCAAAACCCCAGCAACAGCCACAGGCTAAAGCAAACCCCCAGCAACAGCCACAGGCTAAAGCAAAACCCCAGCAACAGCCACAGGCTAAAGCAAAACCCCAGCAACAGCCACAGGCGAAAGCTAAACCCCAGCAACAGCCACAGGCTAAAGCAAACCCCCAGCAACAGCCACAGGCTAAAGCAAAACCCCAGCAACAGCCACAGGCTAAAGCAAAACCCCAACAAACATACTCAAAAAACGACAAAGGGGTGCCTCCCAGGAGTACCCCCCGAAAAAATCCCAAGAGAAAGTAGGGAAACAGGAGTCAAACGACCCCAAATTCCTATCTGCAAACGATTGGGCTGCACTGACCCCAGAGCAGCAAACGAGTGAGAGCCTCTTTTTTCCTTTTATTACAAAGAGATTAACAACCTCATCACACAGTTACATTTCAAGTGAATTGATAACTATAAGTAGACAAAGGAAAGTAATTAGAATAAAAAGGACCCGCTAACTGAGGGGAGACTAGCAACCTCCTCGAGGGGGACTGGGCGGCGTCAGTGTTTATCCCAAGGAGGGGTTGGGATTTACTGTAACCTGGAGCTCACGACACCATGGCAGAGGAAATCTGTTGACCGTGGAAATATATTTATATGGTTATAAAATATATAAATGAGTAATAGTGCTAATCAGATGTATGTACAGAGTTGTGGTATTAATATGTACAGTGATACAGGTATAAATACACTATGGTAGTAAGTCATACTGGCCAGCAGCGTAACTAGTAAGAGATATGTACAGATATCGATATAGTATCTACAGATATGTAAAAAGGATTATATGCAGGTACAAGTATGTACAGACATGTGTGTGTGTGTGTGTGTGTATATATATATATATATATATATATATATATATATATATATATATATATATATATATATATATGCAGGTGTATGAGTCGGTATATAGAAGGTATATACAGTAGATATATAGGTATATAGAAGGTATATACAGTAGATATATAGGTATATAGAAGGTATATACAGTAGATATATAGGTATATAGAAGGTTTGTTTCCTGACAAAAGGTACTAACTTTTATGCTCTTCTCACAGGTGCGTGTAAATGTGGGGCAGAACAACTTGGCTCTGTTGATGTACCTGATGCTAATGGTCAAGGCGTTAATGGATAACCCTACGCTCTATTTAGAGAAATACGTAAGTAACCATGTGAACGTGGAAGGAAGATGAGATAAGATATTCCTTTAATGATCCCCTTCATCTTAACAGCAGGGGGGAGGGGAGGTACAGGTATGGACAGGGTAAATCAAATCAAATCAAATTTATTTGTAAGGCCCGACAACACACGTTAATGTCCCCATGGGCCGTACACGTCTTCTTTAAACAAGTCAAGAAGAAACATAACAATAAGTCAAGAACAGAACAAGAACACCATAAGGTCCAACAAATTTAAAATAAATGCAAATAAATGAAAGAATGCAAGCACTCCCAGACATACCCCACGCGAAGGTAAGGAAAAACTCACTAAAACCTAACAATAGGGAAAAATGCTCCACAGGCAGTGTGGAGGAGAGAAACCTTAGAAGGGCCATTCAAGGGGGGATCTCCCTTCTTAGATGTCGGTGATAGTAGTGTTGCAGAGTAATAACAGTTGGTAATCATGCACTCAAGTGTGTAGTGAAACACAGATGAGTGCATGCAATAGCAACTGAACATTTTGAAAGATTAAAGATAGAGCTGATAGCGATAGCAACTGAACATTTTGAAAGATTAAAGATAGAGCTGATAGCGAATCTATTTGAGGCACAGGGGCGGCACAAAGAGGGTCGCGTCCTCCCCGTCTTAATCACGGGACATGCAACACTCCGGTCATTGCTCCGAGACAGCCGGAGACAGGGAGATAGGGGGCGGCGCAGAGAGGGTCGCAACCTCCCCGACATCATCGCGGGACGTCCAGCACTCCGGTCACCACTACGAGACCGCCGGAGACAGGGAGACAGGAGGGCACGCAGAGAGGGTCGCATCCTCCCGGCCTTCATCACGGGACGTCCGACACTCCGGTCAGCACTCCAGGACAGCAACTCGAAGGGAGACGGGACAGGCGTTATATATATATATAATAGTTATATAATAGTAGAAAGACATAAATATAGGCAATACAATTTTATCTGAATATATATATATATATTATGGCTGTCTTAAATACTTCGAAGCTTCGATTTTTTTTTTTTTTTAAACTGCAAAATCCACTCTGCCTCTCTTTGTTAACTACAACAAGCAATGCTGTTTGTTATTTAAGATGAGGTCGGACTCTGCAGTCTGCACGGACAGATTTGTGTTCATTGTGCTGCTTTTATAAAGCCTCAAATGACGGCTTACAATATTTAATGAAAGCAGTGTTTAGTTTGTCTAAGATTTTAAAAGGTTTAAACTTTACAGCACTGACAATTCTCTATAGTATTTTTTAGTGTCCCGACCCATATAAAAATATGTCTTAATAAAAAATCAAGTCGAATTCTGACTCTGTCTCTATTAACTACATATAAATATTTATATAATTGTTTGCTTTATAGACGAACGTTGCAACATAATTATTTAATGTTGTTAGCTGTGTAACGGAGATTAATTATTAATTTAATTAATTCATTAATCCAATCCAATCCACTTTATTTATAGAGCACATTTAAAAACAACAAGGTTGCACAAAGTGCTGTACAAGTCCCACAACATTAAAAAAAAAATTATTATTATTTTGTTTTTTATCTCGAAGCTTTGAATTAAAATCGAATCTCGGCCCCGAAGCTTCGAATGCCAAAAAAAATTTAAGGTCAGCCCTACAGTACATTACAATAAATATAGAATTTGAATCTCAATATATAACGTCACAGTGACCAATCAGTTGGTAATCATGCACTCAAGTGTGTAGTGAAACACAGATGAGTGCATGCAATAGCAACTGAACATTTTGAAAGATTAAAGATAGAGCTGATAGCGATAGCAACTGAACATTTTGAAAGATTAAAGATAGAGCTGATAGCGAATCTATTTGAGGCACAGGGGCGGCACAAAGAGGGTCGCGTCCTCCCCGTCTTAATCACGGGACATGCAACACTCCGGTCATTGCTCCGAGACAGCCGGAGACAGGGAGATAGGGGGCGGCGCAGAGAGGGTCGCAACCTCCCCGACATCATCGCGGGACGTCCAGCACTCCGGTCACCACTACGAGACCGCCGGAGACAGGGAGACAGGAGGGCACGCAGAGAGGGTCGCATCCTCCCGGCCTTCATCACGGGACGTCCGACACTCCGGTCAGCACTCCAGGACAGCAACTCGAAGGGAGACGGGACAGGCGTTATATATATATATAATAGTTATATAATAGTAGAAAGACATAAATATAGGCAATACAATTTTATCTGAATATATATATATATATTATGGCTGTCTTAAATACTTCGAAGCTTCGATTTTTTTTTTTTTTTAAACTGCAAAATCCACTCTGCCTCTCTTTGTTAACTACAACAAGCAATGCTGTTTGTTATTTAAGATGAGGTCGGACTCTGCAGTCTGCACGGACAGATTTGTGTTCATTGTGCTGCTTTTATAAAGCCTCAAATGACGGCTTACAATATTTAATGAAAGCAGTGTTTAGTTTGTCTAAGATTTTAAAAGGTTTAAACTTTACAGCACTGACAATTCTCTATAGTATTTTTTAGTGTCCCGACCCATATAAAAATATGTCTTAATAAAAAATCAAGTCGAATTCTGACTCTGTCTCTATTAACTACATATAAATATTTATATAATTGTTTGCTTTATAGACGAACGTTGCAACATAATTATTTAATGTTGTTAGCTGTGTAACGGAGATTAATTATTAATTTAATTAATTCATTAATCCAATCCAATCCACTTTATTTATAGAGCACATTTAAAAACAACAAGGTTGCACAAAGTGCTGTACAAGTCCCACAACATTAAAAAAAAAATTATTATTATTTTGTTTTTTATCTCGAAGCTTTGAATTAAAATCGAATCTCGGCCCCGAAGCTTCGAATGCCAAAAAAAATTTAAGGTCAGCCCTACAGTACATTACAATAAATATAGAATTTGAATCTCAATATATAACGTCACAGTGACCAATCGCAGCAACTCTTATTGTCTGGGACCAAATACGGCCACGCCCCATTCCCAGTAAAAAGTGGGAATCTCTAGAATGGGTTTCGGGCGACGCTGTATACGGAAGTGACTCTCAAGGTGACGATTAGACAACACTTTCTGTTGTCAGTAGATGGCAGCATTGGTTTAAAATTAAAAGGTGAAAATGTTGAAAATTACATGAATACATTTCCCAAGAGCGTTAGCACAGGTCACATGTCACTGGGATGTGTCCATTCTTCGACGTGATCTGAACAGCGGTAAACTATTACTGCGACCTCGGTATAGCGACCGCGAATGGTAAACTAATTATCTTAACAAAAGTGCGCTGGTAGCGTTACATATGTTGTCTAAAGGGGGACATATGGTACAATTTAAGATTTGAATGTTAATCGGCATATAAAGGACAACATAAAGCATCGTTAATTTGTGAGAAACTTCAATGAAAACGGTAATATTCGCTATTGTTATGAAAATGTGCTAGAATCCTATAAAAATGTGGACGCATTTGGTCTACGTTCCGTTACTATGGGTAAAAGTAAACAGTATACACAAGGTGCAGTATTATGACATCCTCCTGCTCTCTCCCTCATCCTCCTCTCTCCCTCCTCCTCTCTCCCCACTCCTCTCTCCCTCCTCCTCTCCCTCATCCTCCTTTCCCGCCTCTCTCCCTCATCCTCCTCTCTCCCTCATCCTCCCTCTCTCCCTCCTCTCTCCCTCATCCTCCTCTCTCCCTCATCCTCCTCTCTCCCTCCTCCTCTCTCCCTCCTTATCTCTCTGCTCCTCCTTCTCCTCTCTCCCTCCTCTTCTCTCCCTCCTTATCTCTCTGCTCCTCCTTCTCCTCTTTCCCTCATCCTCTTCTCTCCCTCCGTATCTCTCTGCTCCTCCTTCTCCTCTCTCCCTCATCCTCCTCTCTCCCTCATCCTCCTCTCTCCCTCCTCTCCTCTGCTCCTCTTCTCTCCCTCCTTATCTCTCCTCTGCTCCTCCTCTCCTCTGCTCCTCCTCTCCTCTGCTCCTCCTCCTCTCTCCCTCCTCTTCTCCTCTCTCCCTCCTCTGCTCCTCTCCCTCCTCTCCTCTCCTCTGCTCCTCCTTCTCTCTCCCTCCTCTTCTCCTCTCTCCCTCCTCTCCTCTGCTCCTCCTCTCCCTCCTCTCCTCCTCTCCTCCTCTTCTCCTCTCTCCCTCCTCTCTCCCTCCTCTGCTCCTCTCCTCTGCTCCTCCTCCTCTCTCCCTCTATCCCTCCTCTGCTCCTCTCCATCCTCCTCTCCTCCTCTCTCTCCCTCCTCCTCCTCTCTCCCTCTCTCCCTCCTCTGCTCCTCTCCATCCTCCTCCTCTCTCCATCCTCCTCCTCTCTCCCTCCTCTGCTCTTCTCCATCCTCCTCTCCTCCTCTCTCTCCCTCCTCCTCCTCTCTCCCTCTCTCCATCCTCCTCCTCTCTCCCTCCTCTGCTCCTCTCCATCCTCCTCCTCTCTCCCTCCTCCTCTCCTCCTCTCTCCCTCCTCTCTCCCTCCTCCTCTCCTCCTAGCTGCATGAGCTGATCCCGGCGGTGGTGACCTGCATTGTGAGCAAGCAGCTGTGTCTGCATCCGGACGTGGAGGACCACTGGGCTCTGCGGGACTTCGCTGCTCGTCTCATGGCTCACAGCTGCAAGACCTTCAGCACCACCACCAACAACATCCAGTCCCGCATCACCATGACCTTGGCCAAGGTGCTGCCTTTCTCTCCCCAGGAGTGTGTGTTTGACGGGGTTGAATTATTAAAGGTTCACCTTCATATTCTAGATTAGATACAATGTTATTCATATCATATATGATGAGCAGTAAACATGCTAGGCTAATAATGCATGTACAGTATTACTATGTACAGTGGTACAAGTATGAAAACACTATGGTCGTAAACCATACTAACCAGTGGTGTAATCATATTGATATAATATATACAGATGTAGGTAAAATGATATTCCATGTATACAGTGTATAATATGTGTGTGTGTATATTATAGTGTTGCAATACCTTGTCTTATAGCGACTGCTACATTATAATTTCATTGAGCTGTAATTAACACGTTCCTAAACAAGTTCCTAAAAGCTTCTCTTCCATCTCCAGATCAAACCTCAGGGATTTGACACTGTGTGAACATACATCACATTTACATGGTCTAGAAAAAAGTCACTGTAAATGGTAAATGGCTGCATTTATATAGCAGTAGCACTTTTATCCAAAGTGCTTTACAATTTGTTGCTCACATTTTACCCACTCACTCACACATTCACACACCGACAGCGGAGGCCACCATGCAAGGTGCCAACCTGCTCATCGGGAGCAGTTAGGGGTTAAGTGTGTCTTGCTCAAGGACACTTTGACACGCTGCCCGGGAGGAGCGGGAATCAAACAGAGAACCTCCGGATTACCAGACTGCTGCTTTTTTTTTTTTTTTTTTTTTTTTTTTTTTACTTTTTATTATCAAAAATAGTCATATTTTACATGTTATACATTTCAATTATATACATACAATATTATTTCAGAACCAGATATATAACACTGACAAAGGAATATGTAATTCCGAAACATGTTTCAGGCTGCCATTAAATTTTGAACCTGAGAGTGCTGGTCTGGCTTCACTGCTTCTTTTATATAATACTTAATGGGACTTCAGCACCCAGTGTCGTATCTTGAGAGCGCGGTCTAACTTGACATTAAAACCAGATCCTTCCCTTCCCCATACAAAACAAGAAAACCACTATCCAAAACAAAACTCTACTTGACCTCTCTCCATCCTTATACATTTCCCGCTGTCAATAAACAATTTCTCAAACATTTCTTTACTCATATATTTTCCAGACAGTTTTAGATCTTTTTTCATCATGCTTTTAAACAAAGGCCACACCTCCACCTTCTTTTGATCAAAAAAAGCTATCCTTCTTCTGTACACAATAGCATATCTAGCATGGCTCAATACATAATTCATCAAGTTTTTCTCCTCCTTTTTCCCATCAAAAAAACCAAACAAAAACCTCTTTTTCCAATCCAGCCCATTCTCCCTCCCCTCTCCCCAGTTCACCCCCAGGCCCTCTTTCAGCCTTGTATGAAACACCTGCAGACCATCGCATTCCATAAACATATGCATAAAAGATTCATCTTTGTCGTTGCACACATCACATACCCTACTTATACTATTATCAATATGACTACCTCCCGAGCCACTGTCGGCACTTTAATCCACTGTGTTGTCCTTCCATCAGAGTCTGCTGGATGAGAAGACCCAGTGGACGACACGTTACGGCTGCATCGCTGGACTCTCTGAACTAGGACCTGATGTGAGTTCCTCTTAGTTATAACTAGGACCTGATGTGAGTTCCTCTTAGTTATAACTAGGACCTGATGTGAGTTCCTCTTAGTTATAACTAGGACCTGATGTGAGTTCCTCTTAGTTATAACTAGGACCTGATGTGAGTTCCTCTTAGTTATAACTAGGACCTGATGTGAGTTCCTCTTAGTTATAACTAGGACCTGATGTGAGTTCCTCTTAGTTATAACTAGGACCTGATGTGAGTTCCTCTTAGTTATAACTAGGACCTGATGTGAGTTCCTCTTAGTTATAACTAGGACCTGATGTGAGTTCCTCTTAGTTATAACTAGGACCTGATGTGAGTTCCTCTTAGTTATAACTAGGACCTGATGTGAGTTCCTCTTAGTTATAACTAGGACCTGATGTGAGTTCTAGGGCTGAGCCCAAACGTTAGAACGTTCAGACCTTTGTTCTTTATGTTGGCATTCAACATTAAAATTTTAGATTTTTACAAAAAAAAAACAATAATAATCAAAAAAAAAAAAAAAAAAAAATTGTATGCGTCTATTCATTCTGTTTAAAGGGTTTTTCTTCACAGTTGCAGATAAAGATTAGGCTACACTAATATTATAGTATTAAAAACTGATGAGAGCGGCTGAGTGGCGCAGTGGGCAAGGCACTCGCCACTAACGCAGGAGATGCTGGTATCGAGCCCAGCTCTCGGCGTTGCTACCGGCTCGGCCGGCCGTCATACTAACACAATTGGCAGTGTTAGAGGGTGGGAAAGCCGGTGGGCGGGGATTGGACGTTGTGGACAGCGACTCCTACAGGTCGGTTGGGTGACGCCGGTACGGCGGAAACAGGAAGTATCGGGGGCAGCGTGAGCCTCCCACGCGTTACTCCTCGCCACTGAGAGTTCGAGCTGCTGCGGTGAAAAGATGCGACAGGCTGCCTCCTTGTGTACCGGAGGGGACACATGATGCAAGGCTTCTATCCTCACTACAGCCGACCAGTGGGGGGCATAGTCTAGCAACGTTCAAGACAGGGGAGGGAAGAATTGAACGTACGAAATTGGGATGGGAGAAAAATAGAAAAACGAGGAGAAAAAGTGGATAAAAAAAAACGGATGAGTTATATTCATTAAAGAAAGTTGATTTAATAATAACAAAAAAAGACTAATTTAATCAGATTCATCACTTTATTCAAATTGACGATTTAGTTTGAGGATATTTATAAAAAAAAAAAAAAATACTTTACTTAGATTTTTTTTAAACAAAGGTTCGAACGTCCATTCAAAAAACCCTGACGAAGTTCGAATCCCACAAACAGGCTTCGGGGACGCCTATTCTTTAATCCCAGCCCAAGAGTGCTTCCGCGTTTTCCCTGATTGGCCGCGACAACGCCTAGCACGCCCCGCGGCAGAGCGGAGCGACAGAGCGGCAGCGGCGCATAGGTTGCCGCGGCATTATGTAGCCGTAATCCCCCCTGTTTTAACATTGACGGTTAGCTCAACTTGTTCCTCGGCTTGCTGTGGAGCCTGCGGTGCGTTGGTGACAAGTTCGAATCACTTCAATTTTTTTTATTTCTTTTTTTTTTACATTTAATTAATTTATCATCTCTCTATATAAACGTAACTAGCGTCTGTCTTTCTTTCGCCGGTTAAGTTTAGGCATTTTTTCGCCGGTTAAGTTTAGGCATTCTTTCGGAGTTGGTTAAGGTTAGAGTTTGTCTTAGAGCATGGCAATAGAATGCCTGTCTTTCTTTCGCCGGTTAAGTTTAGGCATTCTTTCGGAGTTGGTTAAGGTTAGGGTTAAGTTTAGGCATTCTTTCGGAGTTGGTTAAGGTTAGGGTTAAGTTTAGGCATTCTTTCGGAGTTGGTTAAGGTTAGAGTTTGTCGCAGAGCATGGCAATAGAATGCCTGTCTTTCTTTCGCCGGAGCAGCAGCCTATTTCCGCTCTGCCGCGCGCCGCGGTCACATGGGCGTCGTGGCCAATCAGAGAAACGCGAAGCACTCTTGGGCTGGGATTAATATAGACGCTTCGGGGACAGCCTTAGTGAGTTCCTCTTAGTTATGATCTGAACTAGGACCTGATGTGAGTTCCTCTTAGTTATGATCTGAACTAGGACCTGATGTGAGTTCCTCTTAGTTATGATCTGAACTAGGACCTGATGTGAGTTCCTCTTAGTTATGATCTGAACTAGGACCTGATGTGAGTTGTTTCTAAAGAATTTTGACTTTAAATGGTTCTGTGAATTGTCCTTGTTTTTGTTTTAATTGCTATATGTTTGTTTTTTTAATTGTTTTCGTCTGTAAATGTGAAATTGTAACTGTGCTGCTGCCTATCTTGGCCAGGACGCTCTTGTAAAAGAGATTAACTTTTTCCTGGTTAAATAAAGGTTAAATAAATAAATTTAAAAAATAAAAAGATTTGGGAATATAATTGGAATATTGCTATGACTCAAAAATGCCCATCTCTACTTCTGACATCTACTGACTGAGGTAAAGATGAATGAATATACTTCAGCGACGCCATCATCCAGGTTCTATCATGGAGGTATCGGACGCTTCACCGGTCTCTCTGCCCGACGGCGTTAACGTGGTGGTGGTCTCTGCCTGACGGCGTTAACGTGGTGGTGGTCTCTCTGCCCGACGGTGTTAACGTGGTGGTGGTCTCTAACTGACGGCGTTAACGTGGTGGTGGTCTCTCTGCCCGACGGTGTTAACGTGGTGGTGGTCTCTCTGCCTGATGGCGTTAACGTGGTGGTGGTCTCTCTTCCTTGTTGCAGGTGATCAAGTCGCTGATCCTCCCCCGGCTGAACGTGGAGGGTGCTCGCATCAAAGCGGTGATGGAAGGACCGGTCGTCTCCAACATCGACAAGATAGGAGCCGACCACGTTCAGAGCCTTTTACTGGTAACAACCTGGAATATATATATATATATTATATATATACGATTGGTCACGTCTTGTGCCTTTCAGGAGTGGCCTTTTGTGGAACGATTTCCTCTGAATTCTCACTTGGAATTCTCGACCTGTGGTCATTTTGCTAGCGCCCCGCTACGACGGTCATTTCATGTATGCACGACGAGATATAATAATGATAATCTAGCGTTGATTTCAGGATGATTAGATAATCAGCTGAAAAATTACAACGTGATGACTGGATTACAGTAAAATGCCTTTTTCTCGTCTTTTTCCTGGAATTACTGAAAAGCACCCAAACCATACTCTATTCAAAACGGTATAAAATGGAAATGTACGGATGAAAAAACAACCTGTCTCGGGCATGTTGACTGGAAGCAACTCACTGAGACTCGACGGCGTTATTAGACCCATAGATATAATATAAGATATATTTTAAGCACTCGCAAATGTCGCAGTCTAAAACTATATCCATTGAATAAAGACCTGGCGATGAAGGGGGATCAATGTGTTAAGATCGAGTTTTCTCATGCCCATTCCTAACACGCACGCACACACACACAAGTTCAAGTTCAAGTTCAAGTTCTTTAATAGTTGTCATACAGAAGTACAGAATACTTTCATACAAAATGCTTCTTACTGTTACGCTCCAGAGACTGTGCTAGACAGGATAGTATCAAATAACATAATAACATAATATAGCATGAATTTAGAAGAAGAAAATGAGGTCACAGTTGTTCGGTATAGACATATGTACAATGTTCTGAGTTACCATATAATATACAATACACAATACACACACACACACACACACACACACAGTTGGTTCGGGGTCTCGGCGGGTCGTGGTGTTAAAGAGGCATGATGCTTTGACTCGCTGGGGCGCCGGAATCGGGGTCCTCAAGGGTTGGGGATCGTGGCTGCTGTGTCTGGTGATGGAGGGGGCTTGAGATGATCACTGTACAGTCTGTCTCAATTATTGTCTTGTCATATTGTGTTAATTTATTGTCCTGGGATGTCTTTTTATGTATTATTATGTATTATTATTATTATTATTATTATTATTATTATTATTATTATTATTATTATTATTATTATTATTATTATTATTATTATTATTATTATTATTATTATTATTATTATTATTATTATTATTATTATTATTATTATTATTATTATTATTATTATTATTATTATGTATTTTATTTTTTTATTTTTTAAACAAACATATAAACAAACATGACAACACACGATAAGATATACAAGCATTAATTGTCAGAGCACATCCAATGAGATCACATTTTAGTTAGTTGTCTTATATAAGATATACCCCTAACACCTGTTATCTAAAAAACCTACACACATATGCTCAGCTCGAACCCCCCCCTCCCGGACCCCACCTTGAGAAGTACCTCCACTATCCCTCGCACCTAACCAGACACTACCATTATAAGCTAGCTTTTATTCTCTCCACCACTTTTTTTTTTTTTTTTTTTGGTCTTTTTCCCCCTCCATTTTCCTCCGATTTTCTCCCATCCCAATGTTAGTCGTATGCCAATTCCCAGTCCCTTCCTGGTCGCTGCGCTTTACCCCCCACAGTCAGATCATTTGGGAGAGTGGAGGCTACCACGTGCTTCCTCCGACACACGTCCAGCCAATCACCGCTTCTTTTCACCTGGCAGCGCGGATTCTCATTGAGAGGGCGTAGCGTGTGGGAGGACCACACTATCCCCCTCACGTCCAATCCGCGCTTAGCAGGCGCCCCGACCGAACTGTAGGAGTCGCTGTTTACAACGACCCGGACCCACCCCGCCAGCTTCTCCCACCCTCTGATACAGCCAATTGTATCAGTGCAGACGGCCAGCCAAGCTGGTGACAACCCCGGAGCTGTGAGCTGGATTCGAACAGGCGAACCAAGCTCACAGCTCCGGGGCTGGTGACGAACGCAATCTCCGCTCGACCACCTAACCGCCCCTCTCTCCACCACTTCTAACCACATTGACATTTTGGATTCATTGAGACCCAGAATTCTTGCTGTAGATATTTCTTGGTAAATTACATCGAGATATGTAAGAAACCAAACTTTACGGCACATTTTTTCCGGTTGAAACCAGCGTGATGCGATCAGCTTTTTAGCTACTGTGATACCCGATAAAACCAATCTCTTTAGCTGTGGATTCACTGCAAACTCAAAAACATCATTCAATAGTAATACCGAGGGGTGTACAGGTATATTCCAAGATACGAGTTTTGATATTTGTTGGGTCACATCTTTCCAGAATGCCTTAACTGGTGAGCAGTCCCAATACATGTGCATAAATGTCCCTTCGTCCCCATTTGTACATTGGGAGCATTTGGAGTCTTGTTTAAGCCCCATTCGGCACAGTCTTATAGGAGTCAAGTATGTCCTGTGAATATAGTTAAGATTGATTTGTTGATGATCCGGGTTCCTTGATGTAAGTCGGACATTTGCCCAGGCTCCTTGCCAATCAAAGTCATTTTCCAGGTCTGGTATATCCCTCCTCCAGACAGAGTCTAGTTGGAGGGTTTCATACGAGGACGTTAGTAATTGATGATAAAATTCTGAAACAAAACCTCTCGATGTCTCTCTTTCGTAGAAGAATTTGTGGTATCTGTGGTGTTCAATTGGTCTGTCTAATGGAACACCGTGAGACTTCAAACATAGCTGTAACTGTTTGTGAAAAAGCCATGTGGACTTGGTGAGATTACATTTTTTGCGTATTTCTTTATCACTACAAAAACCCTGTTTGTTAAAAACATCCCCTAATGAGTGTATGCCTTGCTCTTCCCATATAGGGAATCTTATAGGTCGTTTTCCAATTAAGAGTGCATTGTTATTGAATAAGGGAGTATGATTGTGCCATTTTTGTGGGTTAGGATTTTTTTTTTGTGATTCACGCCATATCCGGATCGCATGAGTAATTATGGGGCCAAATTTTCGTTCACAGTGCTTGATTGGTAGTTTAGTGTATGCTATGTCCTTCAGTCTATGTGGGGCTACTATGTTTTCTTCTAATTTTCTCCAGGATACTAATGCTTGGGGGTCAAACCATGTTGTCAATGGACTTAATGTGTACGCCTTAAAATATAGGAAAAAATCTGGAAATGCCATGCCACCATCTGCTTTATTTCTCTGTGCGGTGGATCTTTTTATACGTGGTGGTTTGTTATTCCAAATAAATTTGTATGTGGAGGAGTGTAATATTTTCCAGTAACCCTCTGGAGGGGGTAACGGTAGCATTGAACTGAAGAAGTTGATTCTAGGTAGTACATCCATCTTAACAATTGATATCCGTGCTTGTACTGTGTTTTTAAGTTTTGCCCATCTATCAAGGTCGTCTTTGATTTTGTTTTGGATTTTTGTGTAGTTGTGCTTCACCGTTTGTCTTATGGTGGGGAATATTTCCACTCCCAAGCATCTGAAATGTTTTACCATCGGTATCTCTCCTGGGAGGGTTGTATCTTTTTTTGCAGGGGTGTTAAGTGGAAGGAAAGCCGACTTCGGCCAATTTATCTTAAATCCCGATAAATCACCAAAGTCCTCGATCAACTTGAGTAGATGAGGCAATGTGGTGTTGGGGTTTTGCATGAACAATATTACGTCGTCCGCATATAAACTAATTTTTTGTTGTGTGCCCTTGATTACAATTGGTTCTATGGATTGGGATTGTCTTATATATTGTGCTAAAGGCTCTAATGATAGATTGAACAGTCTGGGACTAAGAGGACAACCCTGTCTGGCAGAGCGTGATACCGGAAAGATTTTGGAGATGATTGTGCCTGTTGTAATCATGGCCGATGGGTCTTTGTATAATACTTTAATCATATCGATGAATCCTTTTCCTAACCCCATCCTTTCTAGTACTGCCCATAGATACGACCATTCCAGCCTGTCAAAGGCTTTCATAGCATCCAGGGACAGCATCGCCTTAGGTATGGTGTCCTCCTTGTCGGCATCAAGTACGTGCAGTATTCGCCAGTTTGGTCCGGGTGAACTAAAGACGTCATATGCTTTTGTAATCTGATGGCTAATACCTTAGAGTACAGTTTGATATCGGTTCCGAGGAGGCTTAAAGGTCTATAACTACCGCACTCGTTGGGGTCTTTGTCTTTTTTAAGGAGGACTGTTATGAGTGCAATATTGTCATTCTTATGGAAGTTCCCCTCCTTGACTGAGTATAAGATCATATTTAGTAATAAGGGGCCAATTATGTCCCAACAAGAAAGGTACATTTCTGATGGGAAACCGTCTATTCCAGGAGCTTTACCACTTTGCATTGCGGTTATGGCCTTCTTGAGTTCCTCTAGTGTGATCGGTGTTTCTAACTGTTTAGCGTCATCCTCTGAAAGTTTAGGGAGAATAATTTGATTGAGAAATGTGTCCATTTTGTTTTGATCGAAGGTCGTTTCTGATTTATATAAGTCGGAGTAGAATTCTTTGAATGTATCGTTTATTTTTACAGGATCTGTTACAAGTACTTGTTGTGCTCTAATGGTAGTTATATCTGCAAATTTTGCATTAATTCTTAATCGCATGGCTAATAGGTGGCTGGGTTTGGAACCATGGGAGTACTGCTGTTGTCTTGTGCTGCGTATTTGTATTTCCGATTGTTGTCTGTATATGGCATTGATCTCTATTTTTAGTACGTTAACTTGATTCTCTAGTCGAGTTGAGTTGTTGTATTTTAGAGAATTAAATAACGTTGAGTAAAGCGTTTCCAGCTCAGCCAGTTTTGTGCATTGATTCTTGCGCATTTTGGAGGAAAAGCTATCCGTGAAATCTTTGATCATTCCCTTTACCGACATCCATATTATTCTGGGGTCTTGCACCGAGTTTGCATTCTCCCGTTGGAATACTATAAGAGCTTCTTTGAGTTGTGTAATGAATTCCTTGTTATTAAGCAGCAACGAGTTAAATCGCCATCTTGGGGCTCGGGAGGATAGTATACCAATGTACCTTTAAGGAGTAAATAACAGTGATCTGATAGTGCGTTGGGTATCATTTCCACTTCATAATTATCAAATAGTCTCTGTGATGCAAAGACATAATCTATTCTGGATAGTGTATTATGTCTCGCAGATCGACAAGAGTACTTTGTCCATCCTTGGGTTCCAGATGGCATTAAAATCCGCACCTATTATAAATGAGTAATCGGGAATGTCTAACATTGCATTGGTTAGTGTAGTGAAGAAATCTTCTTCGTACAAATTTGGGGCGTATACCGCTACCAATGCTATTTTCCTGTTCTTATGTTCAATCTTAGCTATAGTTATCCGACCTTCTACATCAGACCATACTCCCTTTAGTACAATATTCAACTTACGTTTAACGACTATGGCTACACCCCGAGTTCTCGTACCAATAGAAGAGTGACTAATATTATGGTATGTGTTGTCCGCTAATTATTATTATTATTATTATTATTATTATTATTATTATTATTATTATTATTATTATTATTATTATTATTATTATTATTATTATTATTATTATTATTATTATTGCATTATGATATGTTTTGTTTCGTGTAAAAAAAAAAAAAAAAAAAAAAAAGATTTGATAAAAAAAAGAAAAGAAATGCCGGCCTACTGAAAAGTATATATGCACTCAATACTTGGTCGGGGCTCCTTCTGCATGAATCAGTGCGGCGTGGCGTGGAGGCAAACAATATACTTCCTCAATATTCAAATGTATTGAGATGCACCTGTATAGTGTGGTGATGATATGGTGTTGTGGGGTCTCTGGTGATTCCCATCCCCACCGTACAGGCGTGTCCAACTGTCCATAACCACCACGTCCATAGCCAGCACGTCCATGAACGCCATGTTGATGTGTTTCCTCAGAAACACTGTGCCAGTGTCATCGCCAAGACGCGGCCTCTCCCCGACAACATAGAGCCGTACCGCGCCGACTATGGCTACCTGGGCCCCATGCTGTGCTCCCACGTAGTGAAGGCCCGGACCCAGGCAGCGCTGCAGGCCCATCAAGTCAACAGAACCACCCTAACCATCACACAGGTACCTGGGCTGCAGGCCCATCAGGTCAACAGAACCACCTTAACCATCACACAGGTACCTGGGCCCCACCCCCAACCACCTTAACCATCACACAGGTGCCTGGGCCCCCGCACCGCACCCAACCACTAAGGTTTCACAGGAGTTGCATTTACAGGGTATCTGTGGCATATTAAAAAGTATTAAATTCATAATTCTCAATTTAAGGCCTTAAAATCGATTGAAAAAGTCTTAAATCTAATTTGCATAAGTATTACATTTATTTTGGGGGGCAGCCCGGCTGTCTGGAGATGAAATTATATTGAATTATATTAAATGTTTTTGTATTGAAGTTGTTGTTTTTTTGCGGGGGGGGGGGGCAGCTTTGTGCATCTGGCGAGAGCTTGTATGGAACATGTACGAATTTAAATTGTTAAGTGCATTGTTATAGAGACATGGTGAGCAGCTCTGGTGTTATAGTGTTATAGAGACATGGTGAGCAGCTCTGGTGTTATAGTGTTATAGAGATATGGTGAGCAGCTCTGGTGTTATAGAGACATGGTGAGCAGCTCTGGTGTTATAGTGTTATAGAGACATGGTGAGCAGCTCTGGTGTTATAGTGTTATAGAGATATGGTGAGCAGCTCTGGTGTTATAGAGATATGGTGAGCAGCTCTGGTGTTATTGAGATATGGTGAGCAGCTCTGGTGTTATCGAGATATGGTGAGCAGCTCTGGTGTTATAGAGACATGGTGAGCAGCTCTGGTGTTATAGAGATATGGTGAGCAGCTCTGGTGTTATAGAGATATGGTGAGCAGCTCTGGTGTTATAGAGACATGGTGAGCAGCTCTGGTGTTATAGAGACATGGTGAGCAGCTCTGGTATTATCGAGATATGGTGAGCAGCTCTGGTGTTATAGAGATATGGTGAGCAGCTCTGGTGTTATAGAGATATGGTGAGCAGCTCTGGTGTTATCGAGATATGGTGAGCAGCTCTGGTGTTATAGAGATATGGTGAGCAGCTCTGGTGTTATAGAGACATGGTGAGCAGCTCTGGTGTTATAGAGATATGGTGAGCAGCTCTGGTGTTATAGAGACATGGTGAGCAGCTCTGGTCAGGCACGTGCACACATAGAGCCCAAGGGGTGCTTGAGCACCTGCCTTTTTGAGCCTCATAAAAAAAGTGCCATTAAAAAAATAAAAAATAAAATTACCGTTACGCATATAGACTGCCCTTCCAACTGAAAAATGTCAGGATAGAATCAAAATATTAGATAAAGAGAGAGAGATGCCCCATATTCCATTGCAGTTTGCACGGCCTCCTCAGCGTGCCTCTCCGCGGACCTATATATTTTATGCATAGCGTGGGTGGTGATGATGATGACGATAGAAACCGCTGTGGCGCATACAGTTGAATGCTGATATTACACTCATTGAGGGACACGAAGAAGTCAAGTCCGATGGGATTTGGGAATCTCAAATACAAATCGGGATTGGAATAAAAAAGGCATTTATATTAAACAATACAGAATATACAGCACTTCTTGGGGTCTGTAGGGTAAGCACTTATTCCCTCCCCCCTGAACATTTATGGAGATGTATGGGCCTTTTAAGTCAGTGATAAAAGTGTCTTTCAAGGATAAGTGAGCTCCTGCACTGATTATTATAGTTCAATATTCAATATTTGATCACCAAAACCCCCCAAAAAGCATAAAAAGGGGGCCCCCCCGCCCGAAAAGGGCCCTTAAAAATCGGGTTTGCGCGCTGTGCGTGCTCGGTTATAAGACACACAGGTATAGTGCCCTTTTCAGCCTGCCCCTCTAAAGTCCTGTGCACGTCCCTGGCTCTGGTGTTATAATAATAATAATAATAATACATCTATTTTATATAGCGCTTTTCCAGGTGCTCAAAGACGCTTTACATGGGCAGGAGAGACAAACTATGGCAAAACAAAAAACAGAACAAAAATAATACATGACAAAAATAAAATAAAATAACACCGACAGAATTAGAGGTCAAAAGCAAGATTGAAAAGGTGAGTTTTGAGGGCTGATTTAAAAGATGTCAGGGTGTTTGCATCACGGATATGGCTGGGGAGGGCATTCCAGAGGGAGGGGGCAGCAGCAGCGAAGGCCCTGTCGCCCCAGGTCCGGAGCCTGGTCGTGGGAGGTGTTAGGAGGTTGGCATCTGCAGACCTAAGGCGACGGGTGGGCGTGTGACGGTGGAGGAGGTCGGACAGGTAGGGAGGGGCAAGGTTGTTGAGGGCTTTGAATGTGATGAGTAGTATTTTAAAATGTATCCTGTATTTGATTGGAAGCCAGTGGAGGTCGTGGAGGACAGGGGTGATGTGGTCAGAGCGACGGGTGGAGGTGAGCATGCGGGCAGCAGAGTTTTGTACATATTGGAGTTTATTGAGGATAGTGTTTGGTGAGCCGTAGAGGATGCTGTTGCAGTAATCTAGTCGTGATGATATGAATGCATGAACCAGTGTTTCAGCAGCGGAGAGTGATAGGGAGGGGCGGAGACGGGCAATGTTCCGGAGGTGGTAGAAGGCCGATTTGGTTATGTGGTTCACATGGCGGAGGAAAGAAAGGGTGGGGTCCAGGATGATGCCAAGGTTACGGACGTGAGTGGAGGGGGTGACAATGGTACCATCAATGTTTAGGGTGAAATCCTGGGTGTGGCTGGTGAGGGATTTTGGACCGATAATAATGATTTCAGATTTATTGCAGTTTAGTTTAAGAAAGTTATTTTGCATCCATATTTTGATGTCTGTGAGGCAGGTGCTGAGGGTGGAGAGAGTGGCTGGAGTGATAGTCTTGGTGGAGAGGTAGAGCTGAGTGTCGTCTGCATAACAGTGAAAACGCAGGCCATGTTGGCGGAGAATCAGACCAAGTGGAAGGATGTAGAGGATGAAGAGCAGGGGACCAAGTACTGAGCCTTGGGGGACACCATGAGTGATGGGGGCAGTGGGGGATTTGCAGTTGTTGATAGAGATGAATTGGTGCCTGTGAGAGAGGTATGATTGGAGCAAGGTGAGGGGGATTCCGGAGATGCCAACGGAGGACTGGAGACGAGTGATGAGGATGGGGTGACTGATGGTGTCAAAAGCAGCGCTGAGGTCTAGGAGAATGAGGATGGAGAGGGAACCAGAGTCGGCAGAGAGGAGTATGTCGTTGGTGACCTTTAGAAGAGCAGTTTCGGTGCTGTGTTTGAGATATGGTGAGCAGCTCTGGTGTTATAGAGATATGGTGAGCAGCTCTGGTGTTATAGAGATATGGTGAGCAGCTCTGGTGTTATAGAGACATGGTGAGCAGCTCTGGTGTTATAGAGATATGGTGAGCAGCTCTGGTGTTATAGAGATATGGTGAGCAGCTCTGGTATTATCGAGATATGGTGAGCAGCTCTGGTGTTATAGAGATATGGTGAGCAGCTCTGGTGTTATAGAGATATGGTGAGCAGCTCTGGTGTTATCGAGATATGGTGAGCAGCTCTGGTGTTATAGAGATATGGTGAGCAGCTCTGGTGTTATAGAGACATGGTGAGCAGCTCTGGTGTTATAGAGATATGGTGAGCAGCTCTGGTGTTATAGAGACATGGTGAGCAGCTCTGGTGTTATAGAGATATGGTGAGCAGCTCTGGTGTTATAGAGATATGGTGAGCAGCTCTGGTGTTATAGAGATATGGTGAGCAGCTCCGGTGTTATAGAGATATGGTGAGCAGCTCTGGTGTTATAGAGATATGGTGAGCAGCTCCGGTGTTGCAGTGAGTAGATGACAGGTGTATGAAATAAGGAGGGTCTGATCACAGAGGTTTTGTAAATTGTAACCATGGTGTGTCTGTGTTCCTACCAGCCTCGACCCACCCTGACGGTCTCCCAGAGCGGGCTGAGTGGCCCCGGAGGGCCTCGCACTCCCAGCATCATTAAGGTCCCCAGCTCCCTCACCCTGATGCCCGCCCGCCCCGGCACCCTGTTGCAGCCCTCTCCGCCTGCCACTAAATACATCGTCATGGCAACCAGCGCGGGAGCTTCCTCCACCCAGCAGGTACTTTTTTATTAGTGGCTATTTTTGCAACCGTATGAACTGACCACCACCCAGGGAAGAAAGAACATTAATATTAGGGATGAGCAAAACTCACTAAATTACTATTCGATAGTCACTGGGAACTATTAAAATACGAATAAAAAATTGCTGACTGCTAGATATTTGGGAGTCGCGACACGTTATTTCTGGAAACTAAAGCGCTCATTCTTAAAGTTACATCGTTGATGCCTGAAATGTGTGAGCTTCCACATAAACGTATGGTTTTGTTTAGTGATGCACCGAATGGGAAATTCTTGGCCGAAACCGAATACCGAAAATAGGAAACAGTTGGCCGAATGCCGAAAGGCCGAATATGATTATTAATATAAATATATATACGGTATATAATGTATTTATTTTTTACCAATGTTGTTCAGCTACCTGATTATGGCAAAACTTAACTTAAATAATATTAATAATCACTATTATGGGTCCATAGAACATTTATTCAGCACTTTTGAATGCATACATTAATTCCAGACTGACTGCTGAAAGATTGTACAATTTAAACATTTTCTTTTTGCATACAACAAAATGTGCATTAAAGTCAAGTGCATTTTCTTTTCTCTGTAGGATAACTACAACAAAGTGCATTCAGAACAAAGTGCATTCAGAACAAAGCCAAGGTGCTTTAAAACTGCATAAAGATCTAGGCCAGTAGATAATATATAGAAAATAATATCTCTTTTCGAGTCTTACTGGACAAAATTAGGTTTAAGTTTTGAGCTTCCTAGTTGCCGTAGTTGATGATGTCACACTAGGATATCAACCAGTGGTGCAGTCGTGGTCACACGCGGTTACACGCCGTGTTACCAGATCACTGAGGCAGAAGTACGCGCGATCGCGCACGGATGTGTACTCGCGTGTACGCGCACACAAAAATGCGCTGTATCCATTCGTTGTGACTAAGTACCCGGCCACCGTTTTACATAACAAAAAGCGCAGGTAGACTAAGTGTCTGGGTGTTGGCTATCTGAATGCATCTCCCCCTTCATTTTGTGTGACACAGGCAGTGGAGGTGAATACTAATGTGGCTCGGAATTCGTGATGGGGGTCTACCTGCTTATGATATTGAATCAAGCGTCTGTGCTGCGCGCCAGCTTTCCACGCGCACATTCACACAAATAGAGAGCAAGAAGAGCTTGTATGATAGAAAGATTGCACTTGCGTATATGCGCTTGTGTGTGTGTGTGTGCGTGTGCGTGCGTGTGTGTGTATAAATCAGTTCTGTGCGCATGCACGTACCCGCGCGCGCACGCACGTGGCGTGGCGTGTTACCAGTTCCCATATTACGACTGCACCACTGATATCAACACACAGGTTTGGAAGCTGGAGGAGCTCGAAGTCCAGGGTTTGTGCCTACAAGTCTCCATTTTCATTTTCCAGATTTTTCCAGATTGTGAAAGTACAGAATGTAAGCTTTCAAATGATGTGTCATACTTTGAAATCTGAGAATGTTTTGAATATCATATATTCATTTAAATCTTGTAAAACAGTCTGTTGTCTAGAATACTCAAGGGGAGAAAACGCCTCTCAAAGATGTTCACACTTCAGCTAGTTTGGGGGGGGGGGCGTGGACAACTACCCTCACCTGAGTGCGTCCATCGTTAACGTTAATGACTCTCTCTGTGTGAATGCCTTTACCTGGCTCAGTGAATCTGAATCCCAACGCAAAGCTCTATTCAGATGCAAAAATGAACCCAGCCCCCACCTCTCCTCTGTGGAGAGCACAAACTGTGTTTCAAAACAGCCTTTTTTAAACACAGAATTCTTACAATTAGAGTTATTATATCTGTTCGCTGTTGTACTAAATATGTTCTTCAACTCTCGAACGGTAGTTATATATATAAAAAGAAAAAAAAACACAAAAAAAAAAAATTAAAGAAAAAAAAAATGATTGTGTCTATCTGTTATTTCACCCTGGCGACTTGTAGGCATCATCACCAGACTGGGTCACTATAAAGAAACGAATAGCCAATAAATGTGAAGTTATCTTTGAACCTCTGTTGTCAAGCCTCGTTAATATAACCCCCCCCCCCCCTTTCCTCACTAATGGAACTGGTGTCGTGGAGTCACTCCGCTGTCTAGGGTACGGCTAACGTTAGTTAGCCTAGTGGCGGCTAACGTAAGTTAGCTTGGCAGCTTGCATCAATTGAAGGTCCGAGCTGGTCTGTGTCTAATGAAATGCGTTTTGATTATGTCATCACAACAACACGTTAGGTTACGAACGTAACCCTGTTCTTTGACATTCTGTGATATTTTTTCGGTGCTAAAACCCTGCTGTCTACGGTACGGCTAACGTTAGTTAGCCTAGCGGCGGCTAACATCAGTTAGCTTGGCAGCTTGCGTCAATTCAATTCAAGGTCCGAGCTGGTCTGTGTCTAATGAAATGCGCCGAAAGCCGAAAGGGCCTTTTTTAACCATTTTTTGCCGATATGTTTCGGTGGCCGAATATTCGGTGCATCCCTAGTTTTGTTTTCACTTAATAGTGAACATGAAATAATCCAACAAGCTCGCTAGCTGGCTGCTGTCACTGCATCAGCTAGCGCTAGCGGACCAGGCTAGCTTATTTCCGGGAACAAAAGCATTCATTCTGAAAGTTACATCAGTGATACTTGAAATGTGTGAACTTAGTGAAACATGGCAAAGTACAAAATGTTGCTACCATGTAACATCTCCGGTCTCTCTTTATCTTTCTTTTCTGTTCTCCCAGCTGTTAACATACTGTAATGCTACCTGGCTAGCTAGCTACCTGTGCCCAGCATGCCGTTCAGTGGTGTAACAGTTAATAGGGTCCCCTCTCAATACACTACACAGTGTAGGTGCTGGTAGAAACAAGGGGAAATATATTTTGAGACAAAACGATATTCGCATAAACTAAACATTAATAATTAACCTTGTGGTTCATGGATATAAAATGTATCCAGCTAGTTTAATGTTTTAGCTGCAAAGGTATTTTTGTCTGTTTGGTCAGTCAGTAACATGGGTCTCCTAGTCCCAGTAACACAAAATACATTTCCTGGTATCCCGTTCCCATTTGATCTAATCAGGAGAGAGAACCGTAGATATTTTTACTTATTTCAAGAAATCTTGCCAAGACAAATCTGCTGGCAGATTATTTGACTTGTTCCAAGCACATATTTGCTTTTATTTATTATTGTTGTCTGACCATTTTGGACCAAAAAAAAAGCTAATTTCAGCGAGCACAACGCTCGTCACAGAAAATAAAAGGGATGTGATGTGGGGGTGGAGTCTTAACGTACACAGGGGTGGAGTCTAACGTTGTTATTTCACAGTCTCCATACCAGGTCATCACCCTCAGCCCCTCCCAGTCGGGTCACTCCCCGGTGACCAGCAGCGCCCCCACCTCCACCCTGCAGCACCCTGGCAGTCCCCGGCCGCTCCAGAAGTACATTGTGGTGTCGCTGCCCTCGTCCTCCTCGCTGGAGAGCAAGAGCTCCGTGCTCCCGGCCTCCATCTCCTCCGCCGCCTCCCTGGAGACGGCCATCAAGATGGACCGCTCGGAATCCCCGGGCGCCAACACGCAGCCCCCACGGTCTCTGCCGCTGACCACTGACAGCTGCCAGGTGCTTAAAGGGGATGGGTTGAACATTGAGGGTTTGTACACCTTTTCCAAGGCAAAATGCAAGCACTTTTCAAGCATCTTATGCGGCTGTGGTAAATTAAACATTTACTCAAAATGATTATTTCACTTCTTCCATCACATTTAAATCAGATGTTATTGTGCTATAAAAAAAACAAAATTATGTAGACATGGCATCATATATAATGCATTATATTAACTTGTCAACCTACCTCGGGCAGCAACAGAATCCAGCAGCAGTCGTGATCCGCCTTCTACCTCGCGGTGCAGCGAGAACACTAGGGTCAGCAGCTGGTTCAGCTCCTCGTCCAGGCGGTTCTTCAGCTCCTCGTCCAGGCGGTTCCTCAGCTGCTGCTCCGGGGACAGACCCTGAACCACGGCCCCGCACTCTGGTAGGACCTGCTGCTGGGCCTCCACCTCTGCTAGGACCTGCTGCTGGGCCTCCACCTCTGCTAGGACCTGCTGCTGGGCCTCCACCTCTGGTAGGACCTGCTGCTGGGCCACCCACTCTGCTAGGACCTGCTGCTGGGCCTCCACCTCTGCTAGGACCTGCTGCTGGGCCTCCACCTCTGCTAGGACCTGCTGCTGGGCCTCCACCTCTGCTAGGACCTGCTGCTGGGCCTCCACCTCTGCTAGGACCTGCTGCTGGGCCTCCACCTCTGGTAGGACCTGCTGCTGGGCCTCCACCTCTGCTAGGACCTGCTGCTGGGCCTCCAACTCTGGTAGGACCTGCTGCTGGGCCTCCACCTCTGGTAGGACCTGCTGCTGGGCCTTCACCTCTGGTAGGACCTGCTGCTGGGCCTCCACCTCTGGTAGGACCTGCTGCTGGGCCTTCACCTCTGCTAGGACCTGCTGCTGGGCCTCCAACTCTGGTAGGACCTGCTGCTGGGCCTCCAACTCTGGTAGGACCTGCTGCTGGGCCTCCACCTCTGCTAGGACCTGCTGCTGGGCCTCCACCTCTGGTAGGACCTGCTGCTGGGCCTCCACCTCTGCTAGGACCTGCTGCTGGGCCTCCACCTCTGGTAGGACCTGCTGCTGGGCCTCCACCTCTGGTAGGACCTGCTGCTGGGCCTCCACCTCTGCTAGGACCTGCTGCTGGGCCTCCACCTCTGGTAGGACCTGCTGCTGGGCCTCCACCTCTGGTAGGACCTGCTGCTGGGCCTCCACCTCTGGTAGGACCTGCTGCTGGGCCTCCACCTCTGGTAGGACCTGCTGCTGGGCCTCCACCTCTGGTAGGACCTGCTGCTGGGCCTCCACCTCTGCTAGGACCTGCTGCTGGGCCTCCACCTCTGCTAGGACCTGCTGCTGGGCCTCCACCTCTGGTAGGACCTGCTGCTGGGCCTTCACCTCTGCTAGGACCTGCTGCTGGGCCTTCACCTCTGCTAGGACCTGCTGCTGGGCCTTCACCTCTGCTAGGACCTGCTGCTGGGCCTCCACCTCTGCTAGGACCTGCTGCTGGGCCTTCACCTCTGCTAGGACCTGCTGCTGGGCCTCCACCTCTGCTAGGACCTGCTGCTGGGCCTCCACCTCTGGTCGGACCTGCTGCTGGGCCTCCACCTCTGGTCGGACCTGCTGCTGTTTTGAAATACATGGAAGGGAATTAGCTAACGTTAGGCTAGGCTACATGCTGCCTATTTCAAAACACTGCGGTGAAAAACGTGGTATTTTTATAACGAACATTTACGGAGACAGGTGTGGAGCACTTAGTAGTACCTGGCGAGCCAGGCCGAGACACGTTAATAACACCCATGGCTCATTGGCTCACCTTTCATGTGGCTCGAAAGTGCAGACTCCCCCATGGTAAAAATCTGCAAGTCCTTTCTGCATATTTTGCACACGGCTACTCTGGGATGTTCTCCTCTTTTTAACCATGAATTATATTTTATATCTCCAAGCCAGAGCTCATTAAAACGACAGCCTCCCGGCATGTTGGCCACACACACACACACACACACACGCGTGCGCTGTTCTCAGATGGCATAGGTAAAAAAAACACTACGGGTCGAGCCCAGCCACATTTCATTTTGCGTGAAAGGCGAACGCAATTAGGCTCGCTCGAGTCGCTCCGACTTATTTTATTTCTTTATCTAAAAACCAAACTATTCAGTCAGATAGCGATTTATTATGAAAGGATAAAGTGCAATTATAATTTCAATAACTTTCCAGCACTTTATACACAATTCAAGCACATTTAAAACATAGATGTTTCCATTGGCTAACGGGTAGATGTTTCCATTGGCTAACGGGTAGATGTTTCCATTGGCTGACGGGTAGATGTTTCCATTGGCTAACGGGTAGATGTTTCCATTGGCTGACGGGTAGATGTTTCCATTGGCTGACGGGTAGATGTTTCCATTGGCCGACTGGTAGATGTTTCCATTGGCTGACTGGTAGATGTTTCCATTGGCCGACTGGTAGATGTTTCCATTGGCTGACTGGTAGATGTTTCCATTGGCTGACGGGTAGATGTGTCGTGGAGTCACTCCACTGTCTAGGGTACGGCTAACGTTAGTTAGCCTAGTGGCGGCTAACGTCAGTTAGCTTGGCGGCTTGCATCAATTGAAGGTCCGAGCTGGTCTGTGTCTAATGAAATGCGTTTTGATTACGTCATCACAACAACACGTTAGGTTACGAACGTAACCCTGTTCTTTGACATTCTGTGATATTTTTTCTGTGCTGGTCTGTGTCTAATGAAATGCGCCGAAAGCCGAAAGGGCCTTTTTTAACAATTTTCTGCCGATATGTTTCGGTGGCCGAATATTCGGTGCATCCCTAGTTTTGTTTTCACTTAATAGCGAACGTGAAATAATCCAACAAGCTCGCTAGCTGGCTGCTGTCACTGCATCAGCTAGTGCTAGCGGACCAGGCTAGCTTATTTTTGTCTGTCTGGTCAGTAACATGGGTCTCCTAGTCCCAGTAACACAAAATACATTTCCTGGTATATATACATAATGGAAAAGATGTCATTTTCAATTAGAATCCAACTGGAAAAATTCTACCGGATTTGGATGAAATGGACAGAATATGTCAAACATGAAAGGTCAGATTTTAGCTGAAATGTTAAAAGAATAGAGGGAAAATTTACTTTTTGCACGATAACCTAAGAATTCTATACTAACCGTTGTGATACAAGAGACGAAACCCCCCATGTTCAGTTAATTTTAAATGTATTTCATTTTATGTGTTTTATTTTCCATTTGTATTTCTTTAACTCCCAACCCCAAAAACAAAAAAACCTTGGGTCAAAGGAAAAGGGACTGTTCTGTTGTTTAAAAAAAAGTGTGAATGTTGTAAAATTGTTGTTGTTCCAGTGGCCATTGTCCATTGGGAAAAAAAGAACTGTCCCCTTCCTAACGTCACTGAAACATGTTCTATATTTGTATGCAACTGGAATGTTTTGTAACTTGAACGTGTACAGGTGTTATAGATAACATTTCATATAGGATAAATGATACATCCACAGAGCTTTTAGAAAGGTGCAGAATAAAAGTATTGGTTTTTATTTGCTTGCGTGCATGTATCCCCTCCCTACTTTCCATTTCCCCACGTGGAATGCACCCGATTGGATAAATGACACGTTGGTGCTCTAGTGTGACATCTAGTGGCTGAATGTTATCTATACTGCAGTGTTTCTCAACTGGTGGGTCGCGACCCAAAAGTGGGTTGCGGGGCCATTTTGAGTGTATTGCGGATGTGTGTAAAAAAATAAAAGTTAAAAAAATAAAAGAATTTTTTTTCTGTTGCACTACCTATCTTTGTGAAAGTGGCTTCTCACTTCTCAGCTCTGGTCCAGCTGAAGCCAAAGCAGAGGAACAGATTGTGTTGTGAAGGATCAGATTAAACCGAATATGTATATTTATTTATATATATATATTTAATTGTATTTGTATATCGTTTGATATCCCCTGTATATTCCTTGTACAATATGCATTGAATATCCCCGTTTCTACTAAACAGCCCATAATAGTTTCATTCTACCATTGGACGAGAACCTGGCGCCAGGTTGCCATACCCCTAGGTCCAAGTTCAATCGTGCCGCCTAACATGTCGAGGCAACCCCCGGTTCCGCGCATTAATATGTCGGGCGAAATACGTGTGGTACTATTTGTTCATAGCGCATATATATATGGCGCTCGTAAAGTAGAACTTTCTTTTAGTCCAGTTCTTTACCCTCCAACAGAGTGACAGATGCAAAAGCCTCCCCACGAAGCACGTGCGGTGTAGTAGGGCCTACTTGGCCCAGAATAGGCATTGAGATATCGTGTAGATTAATAGTTGAATGGTCATAGTTTGGCACCATACCGTCGAGTTGGACGTATTCTATTAAGCTAATAATAGTCTATTTATGTATGGTGCATCGTTCGGTTCGAGTTCTACAGTTATCAGTACCCCCATCGTTCCTGACGTTATCTGGACGCTTATCCAGGCTGGTCAGACCCCTAGTGGTGATTGCATCCGAGGAGCTCCGGGTCAAGAGCGACTGGACCTGTATATTGGATTACTCTACCCGACGACGGCGAGCCTTCCACGGCTCTTGGATTATGCTTTGTGTGCTTTGATTATTCCATGGATAAAGGCCAACACTGTCGAGTGTTGGAATTACCCCCCGGAGAGGACTCCAGGTGAGGCGGCGCTCTACACGTGAGGTTGCACCACGTCTCTCCGTTGTGGACCGGCAGATACCGTTCCACAGAGGGTCCAGCTGTATTCGTCTGCTGCCCGAGGTTCTGTGGGCACTGTGTCTAAGACTTTGGATTCTCCCAAGACACCGTCGGCCAGATGGGATACCGCCAGCGGCTTCTCTAACCCCCCCCTCCTACTGTCTTACAACCAGCGGGACCCCCCCCCCCCTTAGTGTATCCAGCTATAATCATTTAAGTACCATCGCTATCGTTTCCTAAATATTCCAGGTTGTATACTTACTCCCTGCGCAACCAGAGATTGGACATTCAATGTTGATTTACCTACGAATACTCATTTGCCATAAAAGTGCATATTCAATATTTCAAATCATAAATGTAATTAAGTGAATGTTGTATACACCCTTTGCTGTATTAAATATTCGATTTGGTACATTTGTGTTGGTTCGTTTCATCAGGTGGGAAAGTGTTCATCATACTTATATCTTGTACTGGGTGGCCAGAAGTTAAAGTACATGAGGTAGTGGTATTAAATATCATATCTAACAATACAGTCAGGGAATTGTACCCCTCAGCTACAATTGGTCCTTCGAGCCGGAGGGTAACTAGTGTAATATTAATATAGTGTTATTAATATCGAAATGGCCTATGATGAACACTCCACGAAACGATCCTCCTAACCTAGAACGCCCGCGGCGCAGACGACAGACACCTCAGTACTTAGAGGCTTACACTGTCAGTCAACTACCTAGCCTTCGACAAACGGTAAACGTGGTAAAAGTAGAAAGTAAAATTATGTCTGACCTTAACGACCAGGTTTCCCCGACCACAGAGGCCCTAGTAGGTCCTAATGTAACTGACCAAGCCCACGGTGGGGACCAGGAGGGAATTGACATGCCTTTACCCCCCGCCACTACTAAAGAAGTAGTCCCCGACACGCCCCGGGAGGAAGACAACCCTACAGAGAGAGAACTCTGCACGGAAGAAGAAGAGGAGAGCGCCGAGGAACTAGAGCTCCAGGACTCCCCAACGAGTACCCCCAGGAGCGGTTCACGCAGGAGCGGCTCACCTCCACTACCGCCTTCCCCCAGCGAAGCGGAGAGGATACTACAACAGGCGTTCCTCGTCAGCCTGACAGCCTCTACCGAACGCGATCGGCTCCAAGCACAGACGCTTAGCGAGCGCGAACGTCTCCAAGCCCAGGCGACCAGCGAGCGCGAACACCTCCAAGCACAGCAACGGAGCGAAGAACAGCGCACAAGTCTGGAGATGAGACGCTTCCAGATGGAAGAGAATATGGCAAGAGACCGGGCCGACGCCCAGCGCGCCGCTGCCGGTGCCCAAAGAGAAACAGAGCGCGCCGCCGCCGACGCCCAGCGCGCCGCTGCCGGTGCCCAAAGAGACGCAGAGCGCGACAGACTACAAGCGCAACTAATAGAGCAGCTGATCAAAAGGACAACTCCCTCTCCCTCCGCCAGGGGCTCAAGGAACTCGTCGAGACAGCAGTCAAGAGCAGCGTCACCGCAACGAGCAAGCGACCCTGAACTTGACCAACAGACCGAGTCTAGACCCCCCGCAGACCCCCTTCCCATACCGGTCCAAGCGAGACCCAGCTACAAGGAAGGAGCGGCCTACACTGCGGAGAAGCTAAATAAACGATTACAAGATCTGGAAGATTTGATAGAAGAAGAAGAGGGAGAAGAGGAGAACCAAGCCCGACGACAGCACAGTACTCCACCGGACCAGGAGGTCCCATACAGTCCAGGCTATACCCCCGCGGCGCTGCGCTACAGACCCCCGACTCTATTTACGGGTGAGCACGACGCACGACCAGCCCCGAGGAACAGTACCTGGACCAGCGGGCCATGGTACCCTGCCAGTACCAGCCCACAGCGAGGCGCAAGAGGGGACTCGCCCAGGAGGTCTCTCCCCCAACGCTCGCCGATGTATCAGCCATCCACGGCATCATACAACGCCACGCCGTCATTCCCAGACTTCGCCTATGAGAGTCGAGCACAGTACACGGAGCTCCGGATGTGCCTAGAGACAATGATGGTGGATGTCGCTGATGAACGCCACAAGTATGCAATATTACTGAAGCACCTAAAAGTACCGCGAGCGCACAATATAGCGCTAGCCTATGCTACCTCCTCGACCCCATACACAGCGGCCCTTGCAGCGCTGGATCAGAGATATGGACGCATATGGGATTACGTAATCCAGGAGATAAGGCATATTGACCGCCTACCCCCAGCCACAGACAATCGCTCACTAGACGACCTGTCAATCAAAGTGCAGTCCCTGGTGGGGATGCTGGGAGCTCAACGGGAGAAGGGCAGGCATGAGCTGTACGCCAACTCTAACGTTGAGAGGATTTTGGAGAAGCTGCCACCCGCAAGACAGGAGCGCTTTCGGCGGCAGAGGGACTACCGAGATCCCGACGGCCCCGAGCCATCCCTCCTTGATCTGGCCGACTTCCTGGCGAGAGAGGTCAGCAGCTTACGACTGGACACCTTCGGGCGGAGCACGCCAAGCTCCAGAGAGGGACCCAGGAGAATAAGTGATGGAAGAAGATCAGTGACTGTCATGCACCAATCAGAGTCAGTACCGAGCAGTAAGAGTCACAGCACCCCCTCGAGAAAGGAGAAGTGGAAGATAGCGTGTCCCTACTGTGAGAAAGAACACTGGCTGTCACAATGTGACTCATTCACAAAGATGAATGCAGAAGAAGTGAGCCAATGGATAAAGTCCAACCGGCGCTGTTATCGATGTGCGCGGCCCCACATGGCAGCCGAATGCCGCCTAAAGAAAAGGTGCAGCCGGTGCGATGGAGCCCATCTAGATATACTACACGATAGTAACGGAAGACGGCCTATACCTGCACCACGGAGCGGCACCAAGGCAAGTGTCATGTACATTGACCCCGCCAGCAGCAACGGAGCTCAAGTGCTCTTAAAGGTAGTCCGTGTGACATTGAGCTACCAGGATAAAGTCATGGACACTTACGCCGTCCTTGATGACGGGTCAGAGAAGACCCTTCTGCTCGCCTCCGCTGCGACTAAACTGGGACTGCGGGGGAGCAAGAACGAAATGACGATTCGGACAATAAGAAGAGATTTAAAGACGATAAAGGGCGAGAATGTCTCCTTCACTATCGCAGCCAACGGGCAGCCAGAGCGACGGTACGAGATCACAAATGCTTTCACCAGCCAAGAAATAGGACTCTCGCAGTACACCTACCCTGTCACCAAGTTGATGGATAAATATGTGCACCTGCGCCAATTACCTATCCCGCTCATAGACGGCGCTACCCCGACCCTGTTGATAGGCTCCGACCATGCAGAACTCATAGTCCCGATTGACCGGGTCCATACAGGTCCCCGAGGCTGTCCTGCAGCAGTCGAGACCCGCCTAGGATGGACATTACAAGGCCCCCTCGCTAAATCTCTCAACCGAACCGCAGCCACTAGCTGCTTCCACTCCAGAACGACAGAAGAAGACACCACTCTCCTGCAGCATGTCGAGAGGCTATGGACCCTAGAGACAATGCCCTTTAAGAACGAAAAGAAAGACATTCGCTCTAAAGAAGACATTTACGCCATCCACCTACTCGAGCAGGGGACAAAGAGAGTCACAGTCGGCGGAGTGATGAGATACGCAACTCCACTCCTGAGGCGAGAGGGAATGCCCCCCTTTCACGCAAAGAAAGACGCCACGGAGCGCTATCTACTGAACACAGAGCGGCGCCTAGCCAAAGACCCCGCTCAACAGAGTGTGTACCGAGCTGAGATTGAGAAGCTAATCACAGCGGGACACGTAACAAAGATTGACATTAAAGAGGCCGATCAGACGACCGAATCATGGTACGTGCCGCATCACAAGGTCCATCACAATGGCAAGGATCGCATTGTGTTTAACTGCAGCTACCAGATCGGATCCCAAAATCTGAATAAAGAGCTCTTGCCCGGCCCCACACTCGGCCCCTCCCTACCTGGCGCCAGGTTGCCATACCCCTAGGTCCAAGTTCAATCGTGCCGCCTAACATGTCGAGGCAACCCCCGGTTCCGCGCATTAATATGTCGGGCGAAATACGTGTGGTACTATTTGTTCATAGCGCATATATATATGGCGCTCGTAAAGTAGAACTTTCTTTTAGTCCAGTTCTTTACCCTCCAACAGAGTGACAGATGCAAAAGCCTCCCCACGAAGCACGTGCGGTGTAGTAGGGCCTACTTGGCCCAGAATAGGCATTGAGATATCGTGTAGATTAATAGTTGAATGGTCATAGTTTGGCACCATACCGTCGAGTTGGACGTATTCTATTAAGCTAATAATAGTCTATTTATGTATGGTGCATCGTTCGGTTCGAGTTCTACAGTTATCAGTACCCCCATCGTTCCTGACGTTATCTGGACGCTTATCCAGGCTGGTCAGACCCCTAGTGGTGATTGCATCCGAGGAGCTCCGGGTCAAGAGCGACTGGACCTGTATATTGGATTACTCTACCCGACGACGGCGAGCCTTCCACGGCTCTTGGATTATGCTTTGTGTGCTTTGATTATTCCATGGATAAAGGCCAACACTGTCGAGTGTTGGAATTACCCCCCGGAGAGGACTCCAGGTGAGGCGGCGCTCTACACGTGAGGTTGCACCACGTCTCTCCGTTGTGGACCGGCAGATACCGTTCCACAGAGGGTCCAGCTGTATTCGTCTGCTGCCCGAGGTTCTGTGGGCACTGTGTCTAAGACTTTGGATTCTCCCAAGACACCGTCGGCCAGATGGGATACCGCCAGCGGCTTCTCTAACCCCCCCCTCCTACTGTCTTACAACCAGCGGGACCCCCCCCCCCCTTAGTGTATCCAGCTATAATCATTTAAGTACCATCGCTATCGTTTCCTAAATATTCCAGGTTGTATACTTACTCCCTGCGCAACCAGAGATTGGACATTCAATGTTGATTTACCTACGAATACTCATTTGCCATAAAAGTGCATATTCAATATTTCAAATCATAAATGTAATTAAGTGAATGTTGTATACACCCTTTGCTGTATTAAATATTCGATTTGGTACATTTGTGTTGGTTCGTTTCATCAGGTGGGAAAGTGTTCATCATACTTATATCTTGTACTGGGTGGCCAGAAGTTAAAGTACATGAGGTAGTGGTATTAAATATCATATCTAACAATACAGTCAGGGAATTGTACCCCTCAGCTACAATTGGTCCTTCGAGCCGGAGGGTAACTAGTGTAATATTAATATAGTGTTATTAATATCGAAATGGCCTATGATGAACACTCCACGAAACGATCCTCCTAACCTAGAACGCCCGCGGCGCAGACGACAGACACCTCAGTACTTAGAGGCTTACACTGTCAGTCAACTACCTAGCCTTCGACAAACGGTAAACGTGGTAAAAGTAGAAAGTAAAATTATGTCTGACCTTAACGACCAGGTTTCCCCGACCACAGAGGCCCTAGTAGG
The DNA here is from genome assembly GCF_963971535.1 of Notolepis coatsorum. Taxonomy (NCBI): domain Eukaryota; kingdom Metazoa; phylum Chordata; class Actinopteri; order Aulopiformes; family Paralepididae; genus Notolepis; species Notolepis coatsorum. The sequence goes on along the minus strand of NC_140172.1, from coordinate 147,782,083 downwards.
TCCTAATGTAACTGACCAAGCCCACGGTGGGGACCAGGAGGGAATTGACATGCCTTTACCCCCCGCCACTACTAAAGAAGTAGTCCCCGACACGCCCCGGGAGGAAGACAACCCTACAGAGAGAGAACTCTGCACGGAAGAAGAAGAGGAGAGCGCCGAGGAACTAGAGCTCCAGGACTCCCCAACGAGTACCCCCAGGAGCGGTTCACGCAGGAGCGGCTCACCTCCACTACCGCCTTCCCCCAGCGAAGCGGAGAGGATACTACAACAGGCGTTCCTCGTCAGCCTGACAGCCTCTACCGAACGCGATCGGCTCCAAGCACAGACGCTTAGCGAGCGCGAACGTCTCCAAGCCCAGGCGACCAGCGAGCGCGAACACCTCCAAGCACAGCAACGGAGCGAAGAACAGCGCACAAGTCTGGAGATGAGACGCTTCCAGATGGAAGAGAATATGGCAAGAGACCGGGCCGACGCCCAGCGCGCCGCTGCCGGTGCCCAAAGAGAAACAGAGCGCGCCGCCGCCGACGCCCAGCGCGCCGCTGCCGGTGCCCAAAGAGACGCAGAGCGCGACAGACTACAAGCGCAACTAATAGAGCAGCTGATCAAAAGGACAACTCCCTCTCCCTCCGCCAGGGGCTCAAGGAACTCGTCGAGACAGCAGTCAAGAGCAGCGTCACCGCAACGAGCAAGCGACCCTGAACTTGACCAACAGACCGAGTCTAGACCCCCCGCAGACCCCCTTCCCATACCGGTCCAAGCGAGACCCAGCTACAAGGAAGGAGCGGCCTACACTGCGGAGAAGCTAAATAAACGATTACAAGATCTGGAAGATTTGATAGAAGAAGAAGAGGGAGAAGAGGAGAACCAAGCCCGACGACAGCACAGTACTCCACCGGACCAGGAGGTCCCATACAGTCCAGGCTATACCCCCGCGGCGCTGCGCTACAGACCCCCGACTCTATTTACGGGTGAGCACGACGCACGACCAGCCCCGAGGAACAGTACCTGGACCAGCGGGCCATGGTACCCTGCCAGTACCAGCCCACAGCGAGGCGCAAGAGGGGACTCGCCCAGGAGGTCTCTCCCCCAACGCTCGCCGATGTATCAGCCATCCACGGCATCATACAACGCCACGCCGTCATTCCCAGACTTCGCCTATGAGAGTCGAGCACAGTACACGGAGCTCCGGATGTGCCTAGAGACAATGATGGTGGATGTCGCTGATGAACGCCACAAGTATGCAATATTACTGAAGCACCTAAAAGTACCGCGAGCGCACAATATAGCGCTAGCCTATGCTACCTCCTCGACCCCATACACAGCGGCCCTTGCAGCGCTGGATCAGAGATATGGACGCATATGGGATTACGTAATCCAGGAGATAAGGCATATTGACCGCCTACCCCCAGCCACAGACAATCGCTCACTAGACGACCTGTCAATCAAAGTGCAGTCCCTGGTGGGGATGCTGGGAGCTCAACGGGAGAAGGGCAGGCATGAGCTGTACGCCAACTCTAACGTTGAGAGGATTTTGGAGAAGCTGCCACCCGCAAGACAGGAGCGCTTTCGGCGGCAGAGGGACTACCGAGATCCCGACGGCCCCGAGCCATCCCTCCTTGATCTGGCCGACTTCCTGGCGAGAGAGGTCAGCAGCTTACGACTGGACACCTTCGGGCGGAGCACGCCAAGCTCCAGAGAGGGACCCAGGAGAATAAGTGATGGAAGAAGATCAGTGACTGTCATGCACCAATCAGAGTCAGTACCGAGCAGTAAGAGTCACAGCACCCCCTCGAGAAAGGAGAAGTGGAAGATAGCGTGTCCCTACTGTGAGAAAGAACACTGGCTGTCACAATGTGACTCATTCACAAAGATGAATGCAGAAGAAGTGAGCCAATGGATAAAGTCCAACCGGCGCTGTTATCGATGTGCGCGGCCCCACATGGCAGCCGAATGCCGCCTAAAGAAAAGGTGCAGCCGGTGCGATGGAGCCCATCTAGATATACTACACGATAGTAACGGAAGACGGCCTATACCTGCACCACGGAGCGGCACCAAGGCAAGTGTCATGTACATTGACCCCGCCAGCAGCAACGGAGCTCAAGTGCTCTTAAAGGTAGTCCGTGTGACATTGAGCTACCAGGATAAAGTCATGGACACTTACGCCGTCCTTGATGACGGGTCAGAGAAGACCCTTCTGCTCGCCTCCGCTGCGACTAAACTGGGACTGCGGGGGAGCAAGAACGAAATGACGATTCGGACAATAAGAAGAGATTTAAAGACGATAAAGGGCGAGAATGTCTCCTTCACTATCGCAGCCAACGGGCAGCCAGAGCGACGGTACGAGATCACAAATGCTTTCACCAGCCAAGAAATAGGACTCTCGCAGTACACCTACCCTGTCACCAAGTTGATGGATAAATATGTGCACCTGCGCCAATTACCTATCCCGCTCATAGACGGCGCTACCCCGACCCTGTTGATAGGCTCCGACCATGCAGAACTCATAGTCCCGATTGACCGGGTCCATACAGGTCCCCGAGGCTGTCCTGCAGCAGTCGAGACCCGCCTAGGATGGACATTACAAGGCCCCCTCGCTAAATCTCTCAACCGAACCGCAGCCACTAGCTGCTTCCACTCCAGAACGACAGAAGAAGACACCACTCTCCTGCAGCATGTCGAGAGGCTATGGACCCTAGAGACAATGCCCTTTAAGAACGAAAAGAAAGACATTCGCTCTAAAGAAGACATTTACGCCATCCACCTACTCGAGCAGGGGACAAAGAGAGTCACAGTCGGCGGAGTGATGAGATACGCAACTCCACTCCTGAGGCGAGAGGGAATGCCCCCCTTTCACGCAAAGAAAGACGCCACGGAGCGCTATCTACTGAACACAGAGCGGCGCCTAGCCAAAGACCCCGCTCAACAGAGTGTGTACCGAGCTGAGATTGAGAAGCTAATCACAGCGGGACACGTAACAAAGATTGACATTAAAGAGGCCGATCAGACGACCGAATCATGGTACGTGCCGCATCACAAGGTCCATCACAATGGCAAGGATCGCATTGTGTTTAACTGCAGCTACCAGATCGGATCCCAAAATCTGAATAAAGAGCTCTTGCCCGGCCCCACACTCGGCCCCTCCCTACTAGGCGTGCTACTGCGCTTCCGCCAGGACAAGGTGGCTATAAGCGGGGATATCAAAGGGATGTTCTTGCAAGTGAGACTAGTAGAGGAGGACAAGCCTCTGCTACGGTTCCTATGGAGAGAGAAGATCGGAGATGAGAACCCATCCATCTACCAGTGGGAAGTACTCCCCTTCGGAACCACATGCAGCCCGTGCTGTGCTACATTTGCACTACAGAAACACGTCACAGAGGACCCAGCAGCAGATGAAGAGGTCCAACACAGTGTGAAGAACAGTTTCTACGTAGACAACTGTCTACAAAGCGTCTCGACTCAAGAAGAAGCCGAGGCTCTCCTAATCAAGTTACGCGCCTCCCTAATCAAAGGAGGCTTTGATCTCAGGCAGTGGGCCAGCAGTGACCCGCACGTATTGCGCAGCCTCTCCTCCGCAGACAAGGCTGCCAGCAGCGAGACCTGGATGGCGACAATCCCAGGAGAAGCCCAAGAAATGACACTAGGATTAGTCTGGCGCTTCAAAACAGACTCGCTCCACTATAGACACAAACCCTTGGCTCCAGAGCAAGGAAGGTCGGCGGCGATACCGACCACCAGACGGAGTGTGTACAGAACACTCGCCAGACAATATGACCCGCTGGGATGTATTCTACCCTACACCACCAGGGCAAAGATGATTGTACGAGCACTATGGGACAAGGACCAGGGCTGGGACGACCCAATACCCGCACACCTTGCCTCAACATGGAGAGAGTGGGAGACGGAACTCCGCTCACTCCCAGGTGTCAATATACGCCGCAGCTACTTCCCATCCACAGTGAGGCCAGAGACATGCGAGATTGAGCTACACGTCTTCAGCGATGCCTCCGAAGTAGCCTACGGATCGGTTGCTTATTTGCGTGCCCAAGAGATGGGAGGAGAGATACACACTGCTTTCATACTGGCCCGCTCAAGGATAGCCCCACGTAAGCAACAATCTATCCCACGTCTAGAGCTCTGCGCAGCCCTCGCAGGAGCGCATCTAGCCACGTTAATCCAACGTGAACTCACCATTCCGGTGCATAGAACAATCTTGTGGTCAGATTCCACGACAGTACTCACATGGATTAAGTCTGATTCATGCAGATACAAAGTCTTCGTGGGAGTCAGAGTCACCGAGATTCAAGAATTAACGGAAGAAGCAAGCTGGAGGTATGTGGATACCAAACACAACCCAGCTGACGTCATCACCCGGGGAATGTCCCTGGATGACCTAACCCGTCGCAACATCTACAGTGACGGACCAGCATTCCTCCAGCTCCCGGAAGGAGATTGGCCTACGCCCACCCCGAGGGAAGCAAGTAGCGAGGAGGCTGAGAACAAGAAGCCTATGTTCTGTGGACTGAGCACTGTCGCCTCCACAGACCCGAACATAGATGACTGCATTACCCTAGAGAGTGCGCAACAAAGAACATTCCTGCGGCACCACCCAGAGATTCAGTCCACCACTGACATGTCAGCAGCTGACTACGAAGAAGCAGAACTTCTTCTACTACAACGAGCCCAGAGAGACTCGTTCCCCGATGAGCTAGACTGTCTACAGGGAGGAAACCCCGTCCCATCAGACAGCAGACTGATTCACCTGGCACCAGAGAGTGACGCACATAATCTCATCAGAGTGGGTGGTCGCCTGCGGAGAGCCCCCGATCTACCAGATGACATTAAGCACCCGATCGTCTTGAACAGCCGACACAAGGTCACAGAGCTGATCATAAAGAAATACGACGAGGATGTGCACCACGCCGGAGCAGAGAGAGTCTTCGCGGAGATCAGACGTCGTTATTGGATATTGCAAGGCAGAGAAGCAGTACGGCGCTTCCAGCGAACCTGTCTAGACTGCCGTAAGTGGCGCGCGCAGCCCAGCATACCACGGATGGCTGACCTACCCCCCTGTCGCCTCCGAATCGGCGACAAGCCATTCCACTCCACAGGCATGGACTGTTTTGGCCCGTTGTATATAAAGAGAGGAAGAGGCACCGAGAAGCGGTGGGGTATTGTATTCAAATGCATGACCACCAGAGCGATACATATCGAGCTCCTTCCGACCATGAGCACAGACTCATTCCTTATGGCCTTCCGGAGATTCATATCACGGAAAGGACAACCGTCTACATTGTTGTCTGATCACGGGACCAACTTCAAAGGCGGAGAAAGAGAGCTGAGAGAGAGCTTCCAAGCTATGGGCCCAGAACTTAAGACCCACCTCGCTCCAGCCCAGGTTGACTTCCAGTTTAATCCCCCGAACGCACCCCACTTCGGTGGAACCTGGGAACGAGAAGTACGTTCTATAAAGACAGCCCTGTATGCCGTACTCGGAGCCCAGACTGTGGCAGAGGAAGTCCTAATGACAGTCCTCACGGAGATCGAGGGAGTATTGAACTCAAAGCCCCTCGGTTACGTCTCCAGTGATGTAGCAGATGTCGACCCAGTCACCCCCAACACACTCCTAATGGCGCGGCTGGACCCCGCGCTACCCCAGACAATGTACAGGCCCGAAGAAGCGAACGGCCGACGACTGTGGAGGTACAGCCAAGTACTAGCTGACAAGTTTTGGAGCAGCTTCCTACTTCACTACCTACCGTCTCTACAGACCCGCCAGAAGTGGGTAAAAGAGAGAGACAACTTGACAGAAGGAACAGTCGTCATGATAGTTGACCAGTCACTCCCCAGAGCTATGTGGCCGGCTGGCCGCGTAAGCAAAGTGATCACCGGTGCCGATGGCAAGGTCCGAGCAGCTGAAGTACTCGTCCAAGGGCGCACCTACACACGGCCCGTGGCGAGGCTCATAGAACTGCCCCGACTCCCAGATACTATCGATGATGACCATGACCCTATGACTTTGTGAGTTGACTGACCCTTACAGCGGACCTTGAGTGGAAGACAGTGCGGTTAATCTGTCTCTGCTTAGCTAATTAGGTGGGACTAATTAGGGGGCGGCTGTTGTGAAGGATCAGATTAAACCGAATATGTATATTTATTTATATATATTTAATTGTATTTGTATATCGTTTGATATCCCCTGTATATTCCTTGTACAATATGCATTGAATATCCCCGTTTCTACTAAACAGCCCATAATAGTTTCATTCTACCATTGGACGAGAACCTGGCGCCAGGTTGCCATACCCCTAGGTCCAAGTTCAATCGTGCCGCCTAACATGTCGAGGCAACCCCCGGTTCCGCGCAGTAATATGTCGGGCGAAATACGTGTGGTACTATTTGTTCATAGCGCATATATATATGGCGCTCGTAAAGTAGAACTTTCTTTTAGTCCAGTTCTTTACCCTCCAACAGAGTGACAGACGCAAAAGCCTCCCCACGAAGCACGTGCGGTGTAGTAGGGCCTACTTGGCCCAGAATAGGCATTGAGATATCGTGTAGATTAATAGTTGAATGGTCATAGTTTGGCACCATACCGTCGAGTTGGACGTATTCTATTAAGCTAATAATAGTCTATTTATGTATGGTGCATCGTTCGGTTCGAGTTCTACAGTTATCAGTACCCCCATCGTTCCTGACATTATCTGGACGCTTATCCAGGCTGGTCAGACCCCTAGTGGTGATTGCATCCGAGGAGCTCCGGGTCAAGAGCGACTGGACCTGTATATTGGATTACTCTACCCGACGACGGCGAGCCTTCCACGGCTCTTGGATTATGCTTTGTGTGCTTTGATTATTCCATGGATAAAGACCAACACTGTCGAGTGTTGGAATTACCCCCCGGAGAGGACTCCAGGTGAGGCGGCGCTCTACACGTGAGGTCGCACCACGTCTCTCCGTTGTGGACCGGCAGATACCGTTCCACAGAGGGTCCAGCTGTATTCGTCTGCTGCCCGAGGTTCTGTGGGCACTGTGTCTAAGACTTTGGATTCTCCCAAGACACCGTCGGCCAGATGGGATACCGCCAGCGGCTTCTCTAACCCCCCCCTCCTACTGTCTTACAACCAGCGGGACCCCCCCCCCCCCTTAGTGTATCCAGCTATAATCATTTAAGTACCATCGCTATCGTTTCCTAAATATTCCAGGTTGTATACTTACTCCCTGCGCAACCAGAGATTGGACATTCAATGTTGATTTACCTACGAATACTCATTTGCCATAAAAGTGCATATTCAATATTTCAAATCATAAATGTAATTAAGTGAATGTTGTATACACCCTTTGCTGTATTAAATATTCGATTTGGTACATTTGTGTTGGTTCGTTTCATCAGGTGGGAAAGTGTTCATCATACTTATATCTTGTACTGGGTGGCCAGAAGTTAAAGTACATGAGGTAGTGGTATTAAATATCATATCTAACAATACAGTCAGGGAATTGTACCCTTCAGCTACAGATTGGACATTGAGCATGACCTCAGAGTTGCTTTGTCTACCATCACCCCAGACTTTGAGACTCTTGTCAGGAGCAAACAACATCCCCAGTTATCCCATTAGTTCCCTGGGATGTTAAGCTATGAAGTCTACTAAGAAGGATATATTATTTATTATTATTATTCATTTATTTCATTGTGTTTTTAGCTCTAGTTGCACTTTTGTTGCAACCCCATGTTATCCCATTAGTTCCCCCAAACTTACTGTAGGTCTGTTATGTTAAGCTACGAAGCATAATTATTTATTATTATTATTGTATTTCATTGAGGTTTTAGCCCTAGTTGCACTTTTGTTGCAACCCCAGTTATCCCATTAGTTCCCCCAAACTTAGGTCTGTTATGTTAAGCTAAGAAATCTGCTAAGAAGCATATATTATTTATTATTATTTTATTTCATTGGGTTTTTAGCCCTAGTTGCACCTTTGTTGCACTTTTTTGTGTTTATTTCATGTTTTTAACAGTGCATGAAAGATTGTGTATTACTGCAATTATTATAATTTTTTTTATAAATCATAGTTGTTCAAAAATTTGGGTCGCGACTTAATGACTAAGGAAAATGTTGGGTCCCGAGGCTAGACCAGTTGAGAACCACTGATCTATAGCACCTTTAACACCTTAAGGTTTTCACGTGCCTCAGTATACTGGTATATTCTGGTTTCTCAATGCTGCCATATGAGCTTTTCCCTGCCTGAAATTGTGATATGAAGTTTACATGCATGAACTAATATTGGGATATTAATGTGCATGAAAATGCCCTCATGATGTATTTTCTATATTACTATTAAACTAAAGATAGTAATAGATGGCATTGTGCGTGTCCAATGTTTTCCTCCGAATTGTTGCCATACACGTCCAAAGCATTCCATAAGAGACAGACAAACCGAGTTGCAAACCATGAAGAAATCTAAGTGGATTCTGCATTCTGTTATGTTCCGGTTGATTTATGTCAATGTAACACCGTGATCAGTCTTTTAAAACCTGGCCTCTCCAATAAAATGACCTGCTGTGATCTGTAGGAAAAGCCCAGCCTCGTGAAACTTCACATCCAGACACATAGAGACCCGGCTATTCAGAGAATGTATGATCTGTCCAGGTTTATTGAATAATAGTATTTTCTAATGGTAAATAAATGGTAAATGTTGCATTTATATAAAACTCTTTTATCCAAAGCGTTTTACAATTTGTTGCTCACATTTTACCCGTTCACTCACACATTCACACACCAACGGTGGAGGCAACCATGCAAGGCGCCAACCTGCTCATCGGGAGCAGTTAGGGGTTAAGTGTCTTGCTCAAGGACGCTTCGACACGCTGCCCGAGAGGAGCGGGAATCGAACCGGAAACTTTCCAATTACCAGACGACCACTCTACCTCCTGAGCCACGTCGCCCCTTTCTGAGCCATTTTCAGAAGAAGCTTGCCATCCAATCGACAAAATGCCTGGTTTTGCAGGAATCTCCAGATGTTAAAAAATTTATTGACTCCAAATCACAGTATGAACCTTACCCAGTTGTTATTCAAGGTATTGAGACGGTATTGTTGAATTTTGTTGTATAAATAAAACACTGAGCGATTACCTCTCATGGCCACAGGGGCTGCCGTTGTCTGAAAGTTATACAATGGAGCTTTAAAGTTCCCATATTATGTTAAATGGGTTTTGCTTAAATTATTGGTGTGGATTTTGCAGAATTAACTGTTATATTTTGGCACTGAGGAAATATCACTGGGAAAATATCACATTTGGTACCCTTCAGAAGAATTCACCTTTGCAGGGCTTTCCCTAAACAATGGTATAGGGGCGCAGCATGTGTCAAGAAAAACTAAATAATATTTTCTTTTTTTGCATTGAAAGCTTATCTTATACAGTGTACATAAATAAATAACTTGTTTTTTCTATTTTATTGAAATGTTTTTTATTTTTATTTATTAGAAATTACAGCTAATTACTTGCTTCATTGCAATTGTTTTTACCAGTGCCTAGTTGACACTCTTTTTTTAGAGATTTATCTTTTAGCATTTATTGTTTTTTCATGGTCCGACATGACCGACAGAGGAGGAGAGGATGAATGGGAGAAGAGGTGGGGAAGACATGCGACAAATGTCACCGGGAGCGGGGGGCGAACCCGGGACGGCCGCGTAGGTGTGTGCAGGGGTGTAGCTCCAGATTCTGGGCCCCATGAAAGAATGTATTTGTAGGCCCCCAGTGAATGCGAGCGCGCGTTAGCGCGCAAGCAAAAACTTTTTTGGCCATTTTTTTATTGATGAAAACGCATAATATGGTTTTTACCTATACATTCGGATCAGCAGTTCAGCACCTGCACTGCTGGTGGGTGATCCTAGTAAAGGATGTCGCATTGCGTTCATCTTCAATGAATGGACCAATGCAATAGTCTACCAAAGCCCCCCCCCTCTCTCTATATATCTCACACACACACACACACACACACACACACACACACACACACACACACACACACACACACACACACACACACACACACACACACACACTTCAGAAACAAACATAGTATCAATGAGAGCATCAATAATACACCTGAGTGATGTCTAGTAAAAAAACATTTTTTTTTTTTTTTTTTGGGCCCCCCTCAGTGCTGGGCCCTTGGAATCATACTAAGCTACCCCCCCCCCAGCTACGCCCCTGGGTGTGTGAGGCACTAATGCGGTGCGCCACAAGGGCGCCCCCTAGTTGACACTCTTGTACAAAAACACTCCTTGTTTGAAAGTCCCTGGGCCTTTGTGATGTCATACTGGGACACAAACAAGCAATTAGCCATTGTTTCTGTGGAAAGAGCCACTGCCTATACTGTACCTATAGTGGACCAGTTTGTAAAGGTGTTGCTGTTGGGTGTGGAGCGGCCATACAGGTGTAGCAGGGTGGATTATCCCTGCTTTATGGGAGTGGATGTACACGGCCACCTGGTAGTGGGAAGTGGGAACGCAGCAGAGCTGGGAGGAGTATTGAAGTGGAGGTTGAGCAGCGAGAGTGGATGGGGCCTAGGATTCACTAACCTAGGGATGGTGCGCTGGTCCTTCTTGCCCTCCAGGGCGATCAGCAGTATCTCCCCACACACCCACACTTCCCCCAATACTTCCTGTGCCCTCCCACACCCGATGGCAGTAATGATGGATGATATATTCGCTCCCCAAAGCAGTACCCTTCCTGAATGGCGAGTAGAGACCTTTCCCAATGAACTATAAGCAGGGGGTGGGGAAAGGGTTAAACTGTAATGAGCATTACCCGGAAAGGAAAGGGTTAGATAGAATGCACATTAACAGACACGCACACAGTGGTCCCATTGAGCTCTCTTTTACTGAAAGTCTTATTCGTTTTACAAGGATTTACAAGAAAGCTCTTTCCGCACTGGGCACCTAGTGCTCTCGCTCTACAGTAAGGACTAAAGTTCTTCCCACACTGGGCAAGACACAGTAATAAACCCGCCCCTTTAAGGGTTTAGATACTGGTTCGCTTCCCCGTAAGTGGGGAGAGAGGGGAAGAAGAGGGAGAGGGATACAGGAGCTATTCAATGGGAATTTTATAAAAGAACACACGTTATCACCACATTCAACCAAAATGACAGTTGGCCCACGTTGAAAACAAAAGTCCTATCTATAGCCGGCTTTCCCCAAAATAATAAAAGTCAGGGCGCCCCTAAACACTGTTACCAGCGTCAGTTCAAAGCACCGCTTCTCTTCGCCCTTAAAGGGCCCACGCCGCACAGAGAGAATGTCTACCGATAAAGTTTCAGCACTCTGAGCGCTCGCTGTAACTGGCTTGAGTGTACTTAACCAAGTGGCGGGCCTGCTCCCACCACCAAACGTCCGTGTGGTGAGATGGCCGTCGAGAGGTCCCATGATAGCAGGCGGCGGGCTGGGTAGACGTTGGGCAGGTGACTGCTGGAGTAACGGCTCGGAGGGGCTGGAGGGGCGTGCAGTGCAGTGACGTCCGCTGCTGGGCTGAAGGGGTGGGGCGACACGCGGGCTAAACTGTGGTGCTAGCCTAACTGAAGCTAAGCTGTGGGTCGGGACGACCCCCTGTCATGACGCATATACTTCAGCTAAAACGCAAGGTGTGCAATATCGACCACACTCTTCGGCAGTAGCTCGTCTGCTTCTTCGTTCACAATGTCTCTTTAGCATTAACTAAAAGCTAAGCTATCGCATATTCATTACTAACCCGCCTCGTAACTGGGTTTATATCTCGCGTGCTTGATGTCCTGAGCTCCAGCTTCATGCAACCTCTTCCTTCCCTGGAAAACGATGAAGAGGAAGTTCCGCGCCCGGCACCGCGCCCTGAGCCCATCCTTCTTCACCTGTGTCCCCCTGCCCAACGTCGCCACCAGCTCCCCCTGGCGGCACCTGTATCATGTCCCGCTATTAAGTGTCAATGTTAGGATAGGGAGGATCAAGAGAGGTCAGCAAGTTACACAACGTCCTCGCGAACACAGAGAATGCAAGGAATTAACGTTAGACACATTGAATTATTGTTAGACATATTCAGGTGTCTACACAGGGAAGTACTGTTTAGTTTAAAATGTTGTGTTTCGCTGCAGCCACCAACACCCTCTTGTTCAACAATGTTCAAATGATTCAACATTAATAATTAAAGATGGACTAGATTTAGACTTCTTTAGTTTCTTTGGGGAGGTGGGGAGAATTTAATTTCCCCACACATTCAAGGAAATCGTATGAAATTGTTGAAAAAAGAAAAGAAAAAAAAATGGAATATCATCTGGTGGTTTGCAGACCTTTATTTCTGTTTATTGTATGAACATATGGATTCTCACTAATCCTAAACCATTGTCCACCTACTTCAGTGCAAGTTAATGTTATTAGCAGAACCTAAAAACCAGGAAGGAGCTTTCAAAGCAGTTATTTCAAGATAAATATATAATAAACATCTGGGCCGTCGGTGAATAGACGCCAGTTCCCCTGCTCCTTGCCCCAGAGGGTCTGCGCATCATCCCACACCATTACATCTGGACAAATGAATCAGGAAGTACTGCAATCAGTTATTACAAATCACATTTATTTGTGTATAAAACTTTTTTTTTTTTTATTAAAATTTTTAAATCTGCAATATTGTTCAAATAATATTGTATGACATTACATTGAAAGATTAGACACGGAAAAAAATAAATACAGTGATCTGTGCTTGTAATTTATACTAAAAGTAAATACCAGTGTTATTCACTCTTCAGCTCATTCAGCCCATGAATACCCTATAAGGCAGTATAATGAATGCAATGTACCTTTATTATTATTATTACTGTTGTAATTTTTTAAAGGTGCTATAGATAACATTCAGCCACCAGATGTCGCTCCAGAGCACCAGCATGTAATTGATCCAATCAGGTGCATTCCACGTGGGGAAATGGGAAGCAGGGAGGGGATACATGTAAACAACAATATTCATTTTGGGCCCGCCAAAAACTTTTAAATGATAAATTCATTATCAAAAAGTGTTTTTTGGGGAAAAGCAATACTTTTTTCCCCACACCTTTCTAAAAGCTCTGGATGTATTTGTTTTTAGTTTTTTGTATTACTCTACATACAAATGTTATCTATAGCACCTTTAAGTCCTGCATGGTGTGGCCAGATGGTTAGAGAGACTGAGCTATAACTGAGTGGGATACTTCACTAATAGCAGCAGGATGTAATGACACAAATACAAGCTATGGGTACACGCTGTGTGCACTGACAAGGTACACGCTGTGTGCACTGACATGGTACACGCTGTGTGCACTGACATGGTACACACAGTAGGCACTGACAAGGTACACGCTATAGGCACTGACACAGTACACACTATGTGCACCGAGGAAAGACCACAGTAGGTCAAAAGCAGAGAAAAAAATAGAGATGAGCCACAAACTCAGTAACTAGTATTTTTCTTGTTGTTGTTAAAACTAGTGCTAAAGTGAGTTACCCTTTGGCACAAGACATCTGTGATTAGGACCTTCACTGGTATTGATCATCTGTCATCGTTATATTTTGTTACTATGAAGCATCCTATAAGGAATCCAATAGCAATCAACTTAGAAAACTAGATCTAACATGATATACAGTACATACAGTATAAATGCATAACATAATAATAATAATAATTTATGACCTAGCTATCTCAATAGTGTATCTTTCTTTGTGCAATGGTAAGGGTGATGTCTCTGCTCATGTCGAGAGGTTATTTTCATTTGATATTCAATATATGTGCTCTTTACCTTTCTTATGTATGCTTTGTAAAATGGCTTGTTTGAATGCTCACTTCCGATTGGTTGGAAGGTGCCCTACCACATTGAAATGCACGGCGTTTAAGTAGTGCTGACAATACCTTATACTATTTATACTAATTACTGTGTCATTTTATATGGTGGAAGTGAAACTTAATGTTTTCTACTACTTCCTAGATGTTAAGATATGAGAAATCATACATTTTCAATGGGTAAGTTGTGGAGTAGGTAGCTACAGTATTAGTCAGACACGCCGGTGTTACAATACAAGGAAACTATAAAAGAAGGAAGGGTCGTCACGTCACATCAGAATACCAGCGTTCTATGCTCTGCTTGATGCCAGTTCTATTGAAGCCTGTATTCAAATTCAAAATATACCAGCTATCTGAGGAAATACATCAACCAATATATCAAATGTCAGATAGTTAACAATGGAACACATTGCAGATGATTCTGACATCCGAGGTAATAACCTGTTTAATAAATGACATAAAGGTCATAAGGTCGTAAAACGAGGAGATGGCCGAACTGAACGTTTCCCCACTTGGCACCGATGTGCGTTCACGCACAACCCTTCCTTCTTTTATAGTTTCCTTGTTACAACAGATGGTTTTAATTTGGCAAAGCTAATAACTCCCAATTACTGCATCATGCTTTCGCTTAAATATGTTTTGTTAGTGTATAATTGGGGGGGGGGGTTGTGTTTGATCCAGGTGTTTTGTGTTATAAAATACGCATCATGAAGGTAACTTGTCCTGCATAAAGAACAATTTGGAACATGGAACCCTTGGATCCAGAGTGAATGTTCCCCTTGATGGGAACCCCAGGCCCCCAGCCCGCTGCGCCCGGGAGTAACCGCTCAGACGTACGCGTTCCTTCCATATTGGCTCGGGGCGAGCTGAGAGGGTTGTCCAGCGGAGAGCACCGTTGCTTTGGAAGGAGTGCGGTACCGGTAGGGTCTGAGGGAGAAGCACGGTGTAGACGGCCGTTAGACGGATACATACACCATCCACTGGTACCAGAGCTGTGTATCTTACATTAGATCCAAATGTATTGTCCTCATACAGCACAAGTACAGTACAACGGAAAGAGGTTTGGCATCCAACCAGAGTCCAAATGTAACAGTAAAGTGCAATAGTAATATACAATGTACAGGTGATTAAACTGGGTATAAAATATATAAATTAGTACTACTGAGTAATAGTGCTAATCAGATGTATGTACAGAGTTGTAGTATTCATTTATTTATGATTATGTACAGTGATACAGGTACAGTATAAAGACACTCTGGTAGTAAGTCATACTGGCCAGCAGCATAACTAGTAAGAGTAGGTAAGGGATATGTACAGATATAAATATAGTATCTACAGATATAGTATCTACAGATATGTAAAAATTATTATATGCAGGTATGTACAGACAGATATGGATAGATATATATACGGTAAGAATATATATACGGTATATACAGCATTATTGTACATGCAGTTCTGGCCCCAGAAATACAGTAAGAATATATATATATATATATATATATATATATACGGTATATACTGTCACATCCCACCTGGCCCTGCCCTATTCTCCACCTATACATGGAGTTCTTCCCCCACCGGTTCATGGACAATAGACCTATCTCAAACCCTGCCCCTTTTCTTGATCCTCCAATCACAGCTGTCGCTTACCTCGGACTCAGAAGTCAGAGGTAAGCGACAGCTGTGATTGGAGGATCAAGAAAAGAGGGCAGGGTTTTGAGACAGGTCCATTCCCTTCACCTGCTCATGGACTCCCCTCGCCTGATCTGACTCTTCTCGTCCGTTTGTTTAATATATCTATGTTCCTTTGTGTTTTGCCTCTCGTACTCCCTCTCTCGGTCTTCCTCTTGCCCTTCATGTTCCCCAGTCTGGTTTAAGTACACTTCTTGTCTTGTATTGTGTTATCTGTTGTTTAGTCATAGTCTCTATAGTCTGCATGTTCTGTCCCATGTGTGTCTTGTCTGCCATTGTTGTAGTTCTTGTAGTCTTTGTCAGTCTATTTGTAACCCCTCCCAGGTGTTCCTCGTTGTAATCAGCCCTTGTGTGTCTCGTTTGTCAATTAGCCTTGTGTATATTAGTTCTGTGTTGCCTGGTCTCTGTGTGCGTTCATTGTCAAAGTCAGCTTTATTGTCGCTTCTCGTAATGTGCAAGACATACAGACATGTATGTCATGTCGTGTTCCCTGGATGTCTCGCCGTGCCGTGTGCTATCAGTTGCTCTGTCTCCTGTCGCCCCGTCTAGTAAGTGTTCCCTGTGTTAGTTTGAGTTTTGTGTTTATGTTACGTTTATTCCGTGTTTGTTTGTATTAAATACCCCTGGACTGAAGACCCCATCCACCTGTCTGCAATTGGGTCCACCACTCAACCGTGACATATACAGCATTATTGTACATGCTATTATACAGAGTTATCTGGGTTGGAGTGAGTAGAGTTGTGAGCATCTGTGAGTAGAGTTGGCTAACGAGAGACGTTCAGCGACTCACATTTTCTCATCGGGCGTCGTCAGCTTGCAGGCGCACGTTAGACACGCGCCTCCACAGAGGGCCAGTATACCTGAGCACCAGCCAATGTACAGGCCCTCTCCAATCTCATATCTGGAAGACAAGGCCTCACGCTCAGCATAAAGGGTACGTTTTACATTGGGTCATTTAGCTGAACGCTTTTATCCAAAGCAACTTACAAGTTCTGTACGACAAATCAAATCAAATCAAATTTATTTGTAAGGCCCCGACAACACGCCTTAATGTCCCGATGGGCCGGACACGTCTTCTTTAAACAAGTCAAGAAGAAACATCACAATAAATCAAGAACAAAACAGGCGGTCGGGTGGCGTAGCAGAGATTGTGCTCGTCACCAATGCAAGAGGCTGCGGTCTCGACTCCCGGCGAGTCAGCATTGCCTTGGCTCGGGCTGATCGCTATACTAACTCGTTTGGCTGAGTTACTGTAGGGGGAGGGGAGCCGTGGGTGGGTCCTGGGCGTTGTGGACAGCGACCCCTACAGTT
Source organism: Notolepis coatsorum (assembly GCF_963971535.1). Classification (NCBI taxonomy): domain Eukaryota; kingdom Metazoa; phylum Chordata; class Actinopteri; order Aulopiformes; family Paralepididae; genus Notolepis; species Notolepis coatsorum. The sequence continues at coordinate 147,765,249 of NC_140172.1, read as the reverse complement.
CGGTCGGGGCGCCTGCTCAGCAAGGGTAGGATCTGGAGAGGTAGTGCGACCTTCCACACGTTACACTCTCCCGGTGAGAATCTGCACGGCCAGGCTGGCTGCTGGCTGGCTGCACATGCGTCGGAGGAAAGCATGTGACAGTCTCCGGCCTCTCGGACCAACAGTAGGGGAAAGTGCGCAACAACCAGGAAGGGAGTTGGGAATTGGCATAACGACTAACAGTGGTATGGGAGAAAAATCAGAAAAAGAAGGAGGGGGAAAAAGATAATAAAAAAATAAAAATCAAGAACAAATTCTTTTTTTTAAATAAATGAATGCAACACTCCCAGACATACCCCACGCGAAGGTAAGGAAATACTCACTAAAACCTAGCAATAGGAAAACATGCACCAGTCAGACAAGTCAGCAGGAAGGGTACAACTTTTTCAGCTGAGTGACAATGTTCGTTAAACATTGTTGAAACCTGGGTGCTGCAGTTTTGAGTGCATAGTAGTAGAGACATAATATTATTAGCATAGTAGGTAGTGGTACTGGTAGTAATATAGGCAAGGTATAGGGTACGAAGTAGGGATGCTCGATATTGCCTTTTTTACCGATACCGATATACCGATATTGTCCAACTCTTAATTTCCGATACCGATATCAACCGATACCGATATATGCAGGGTTCCCCCCCCCCAAAAAAACGGAATAATTTCAGGTAATTAACATTACATATCTCTTGTTGTGTAATTAACACAACATTATGCATACTTTGACAATAAATAAAATAATAATGTGTTCTTACTTGCTTGCCTGGGTAAATAAAGGTTAAATAAATGTAAAAAAAAAACCGATACCAATATTTTCCGATATCAAATTTTTATGCCAATATCGGCCGATACAGTATATATCGGTAGGCCGATAATATCGGACATCCCTAGTACGAAGTAGGGCTGCACGATTAATCGGGAAAAAAATCACGATCTCGATTCATACCTATGCAATCTCATTTCTAAATTATGACGATTTTTTAAATAATTTCTTTACAAATCTTTTTTTATTTAATACATTTTTTACTTTTAACTTTTTTAAATGATGACGAAAAATAAGAATCATGTGAGAGAATTGTGATCTAAATTCTTAGAGAGAAAAATCATGATTCACATTTTAGCAAGAATCGTGCAGCCCTAGTACGAAGGTAGGGTACCTTATCCAAAAAGAAGTCCCCAAATATTCCAATATATCTCCAATATGTCCACTTCACGCTGCACAACAAATAATCCTTACATTGTGAATCAATATAATTTTGTGCCATTCAATCTTCCACTCCTTTTTATTATTATTATTTATTATTATATTATTGAATTTACTCACTTTGTCCCCGGATAGAATTCGTCAAAGAATTCCTGTGCGACGTTGGCTGCGTACCAAGATATGGCGATCATGGTACAAAGTCCTGGAAGAAATACCACAAAACATCCACAGAATGTGAGTTTTCTCAATCAAATGATTTGTTTATGGCGTTGCTGAACTGGGCCATCAGGTAAACATAAGGTCGGGGCATCTGCTGTTAGTTATGTTATTACTAGTGCTGTCAAACGATTAAAATATTTAACTCGATTAATCGCATGATTGTCCATAGTTAACTCGCGATTAATCGCAAATTAATCGCATTTTTATTTAAAAAAAAATGTTTACCTTAAAGGGGAACTATCTTATAAATGGCCTTTTTGAGTGTTTAGCATTGTTTCCTAGCTATGTGAACTTATATTAATATGATCTATGTCTCAAAATTCTCATATTGGCGCATTCTTCCAATTCTCCTCTCACAATATTCACCCTCACTGAACTGAGTCATTTGAAAATGTGATGATTTGTGATGTCAGAGAGACACCGCTGCATGTTAATGTTGAGATACAAGATGAGCTGCACACAGTGGTTGGAGCCCAGGCTCAAAACGGCTTAAGATCTTGAGGTAGAAAAATGCTGTTTTTGAGGACTTGATTAGAAATACAAAACAATGAATAAAAAAAATATATATATTACAGAGGTGTTCCATAGACTCACAGGAATTGTGTAAAAGTGCCCAAATAGTGAAAGAAATAGTAAAATAGTTCCCCTTTAAACAGATCTTTTTCAAGTTCCAAGTTTTAATACTCTTATCAACATGCGAGTCAACAAATGCTTGCTTTGTGCAGCCATTTAACACAAAAGGATGACTCTCATGCATTGCAAATTTGCATCAAATTCAAAACAGAGTGATGCACAAAATAACTTAAAAGAAAATAATAATTTAAAACAATGAATAAAGTGTGCATGAAATAATAGGGGAAAGAAAACGTTAGGAACTTGTTACATTCACACACACAAGGGCTGATTAATCACACACCCCCTCTCTCCCTCACACACACACTCTCCCAGCTCTTTTTCTCTTTTGCCCCTTCCTCATCTCTCTCACCCCCCTCTCTCTCTATATCTCACACACACACACACACACACTTCAGAAACAAACATAGTATCAATGAGAGCATCAATAATACACCTGAGTGAAGTCTAGTAAAAAAAAAAAAAAAAAAAAAAAAAGGGTTTTTTTTTTTTTTTTTTGTTAATCTTGAGTTAAAAAAATTAGTGGCATTAATAGAATCGGGAGTTAACGCGATATTAACGCGATATATTTGACAGCCTTAGTTATTACACAACGCCTGCAACCTGACGTTAAGCAATGGATGTGATTTGATTGCTCTGAGGTGAACATGAGGGCAAGCTCCAAGAGACGAGGACGAGGTGACCTGTGAGGCTTATCAAGTAAAATGTCTCCTTTATGCAAATGACATGTCGTCAGCTTGTGACTGCAACTTGTTCTTGTTCGCGGACGACTCAGCCCTGCTGGTCTCTGACAAGAACAAGTTACAGGTTGAAAAAACCCTCAGCTCTGAACTCGGCAGAATCTGCACCTGGCTCGCTGATAAACTATCATTACACCTGCGTAAAACAGAGTCCATTCTCTTCGGATCAAATAACAAACTCAGCAAGACCGACGGCTTCTCAGTTACAGTGGGTGACAATATTGTCACAAGGAAAAATGAAATTACATACCTAGGTTCCATCCTAGAGGCAAATCTTTCCTCTGACAAAATGGCATCCAAGGTAATAAAAAAAAGTCAACCAACGAACTAGATTCTTGTACCGGATCTCCTCTCTGGTAAACAAGAATACCCTGAAGACTCTGGCAGGAGCACTCATTCAAGGGTACTACAACTATGCTTGCACCTCATGGTACCAAAGCACCTCAAAGGCGCTAAAAATAAGATTACAAACATCACAAAACAAACTGGTCAGACTTCTACTTGACCTTACCCCTAGAACCCATCTCACCCCTGCCCACTTTGACAACCTAGGATGGCTTAAAGTAGACGACAGAGTACAGCAACTTGCAATGGGCCTGGTCTACAAGATAGACTATACGACTAAGGTACCCATGTACATGTCAAAATACTTCCCAAAGGTCAGTGAATACCACGACCACAACACCAGAGGAAGCTCAACAAATCATGTTAAACCCAGATTCGGCTCAAACAAGGGACTAAACACGTTTCGCAATTATGCCACATCAGTGGAACGCCCTACCCAAAGCTGTAAAGGAATGTGAATCCCTACCCACATCAAAACCGCTCTTAAAGAGCACCTACGGGAGGCTGCAATTAGAAACTGGCCACCGTAAATGTCCAAACCCCCCCACCCCCTCCTAATAGACAGTCTCCTCCCCACCGCATGTATATATTTTCTCCCCACCGTATGTATATTTCTCTCCCACCCACCCACCCCCTCCTAATGTACAGTCCTCTCCCCACCGTATGTATATATTCTCTCCCCACCATATGTATATTTCTCTCCCACCCACCCACCCCCTCCTAATGTACAGTCTCCTCCCCATCACATGTATATACTCTGTCAGGATCTATGGGTAACAGTACTGTATATTTGCATATCGTATATGTCACAAATGTAACAGTACTAAATACCTGTATGTCATGTATGTCCCTATGCCATAAATTTCATGTATGTTGTGTATGTCATAAATGTCACTATGAATTGAAAATGGGGGACCCAGATGTAAACAAGACAAACGTCTTTCTCTGGTCTGCATCCCCTTAACAATTGTGTGTATTGAGCCGTACTGTATTGTACCCATTCTGCAATCTGTTAAATAAAGTTTTCATTCATTCATTCATTCATTCATTCATTCATTCATTCATTCATTCATTCATTCATTCATTCATTTTCATTCATTCCTGGCAATGAAAGAGTGATAAATCAATTACAAAATAATTACGTGACTTGTGATGATGTGAGGGGTTCTTTTGATCCACAGATTTGTGTGTGTGTATATATATAAAATAGCATTTAGCGGGGCCCCCAAGTGGCGAACCACGTAACGCGCTGCGTCACGGCACAGCCAACCCGGGTTCGATTCCCGGACCCAACGTTCTTTGCCAAATGTCTTCCCCTGCTCTGTCTCCCATTTTCCTCTTCTCCCTCTAGTAAAAATGCAATAAAAATGCAATAAATGCAATAGCATTTAGCATCTTTCTAAGTTGTACATTTGCCAACAATTCTAATGTTCTTTGGTATAATTATGTTAACTCATTCTGCGCCAACCACGTAATATTACGTGTTTGCTCGCCAACCGTTGCGCACCAAACATGTAATATTACGTTTTGAGATTGTTTTTTCTTTTTTCAATTTTAATATTCTATACACTATCACGGACCTCTGTGTTATCATTGGAACTCATTCTGAGACCCCGAGAGTGAAATGCAGACCGAATCCTGCTAGGTGGCAGTATCGCCTACCCTTTGAAACCTTATCTCACACTGTGTGTTACATTTTATATGGTCCGGGCGGAGAATTTGGACCCAGGCAAGTGAAACGCTTCATCCGAGCACCTTGGAACGCGTCCAGCACACTTCATGCATATTTTGTGCCATTTCATGTCAGGGACCCGATGGACATCAATACTGGAAATCACGATCAGACAATTGGAATATTCATTTTGGAATAACTCCTAGGAAAGGATCAATCCTACTTCGATCCTACAATGATTTCACATCGATCGCAATGATCAACGTATGTAGTATTCAAATGTATGCCGTTGCTGACGATCAGAGCATCACAAAACGACCCCCCCCCCCCCCCATTGATGCCTTCATGATGAAACATAATACCTATTATATACCTTTGATTTGGAAATAATATCGTGTCCAGGCGAGCAACGCAAACGACTCAGCTTCCAGGAATTAGCCTGGATCTCTCTGAAACTATACAATATTCACCACAGGATAACACGCGAACGTATACATGAAAGAATTTACTCTTTTTTACATATTGGACTACAAATAGTGTCTGTCAAATGAGCCGGACTATTTTCTCCATAGCTATAATATAGAAAATACAATAGATCCGCAAATATCGTGAAATGTCGTGAAAATAGGGAATGGTAAGCTGGCACTAGAGAGCAGAGATGGGGCGTGGCTATGGCGTTGAATGAGTTAATAAAAATTAAAGCTACAATATGTATGATTATTTTTCTTTGGATTTTGCCCCTGAACTCACAGCAAGCTTCATTGACCAGTGAAGCAACAGATAATCCTTTCACTGCAAGGCTCCTAATTCTAACCAATCAGAGAAACTAGTTGGAATATGCACAAAATGCAATGGTTAGTCGTTAGCCTACATGGTCCTCTGCGCCAGACCGCATGAGGACTGCATAGATTCAACGGTGCGTTGAGCTTCTCCGATTGGTTAGCAGGGCGAGGCTCTCTGTGAAGCGTTAGCATGGAATCTCTCTGCGCCGCTGCTATACTCTGGTCAGTGAAGCTCGCTCACGGTGGACTGTGAGTCAGTCAGAGTGTCCACGTTAAGATAATGTTTTGGAGGAAAATCTTACACATTGTAGCTTTAAATTGAGTACTATTATTTCCCCTGAAATGACCCTGTGTTTGTGTTCACAAACTTGAAATGTCTATTACGTATCAACACAGACAGGAGGGCCTTGGCAGACGGACATTAGTGGGGTTCTCACTTTACCCCCTTCATCAATTCCCATCCAAACCATGTTCTTTTATATAGTCAATAAAAGAAAATTTATATTTGCTAGCCTGTTAAGATGTTTTGCCATGTCAGCTTCTATTTTTCTCCGTCTCTGCATCCGCCGACCATAAAGCGGTAAGAATGAAAAACTTTGTGATGCTAACCGTCATGAAGAAAGACTGGCAGCGGCATCTATTAGCTGCAACCCCCACGTGCCTGGATGTTCTGTCTGGTGGTTATTATTACCCTGTATGAGGAAGCACACTCCTCCGGTCCCGGCGATCCTGCCCTTCAGGAGGTAGTCCTCTCCGCCGATCTTAGAGCACTGCATCCCCACCAGAGTAGCCACGAGTCCGAATGTTCCGAACACAATGGCGGAGATCATCAGCGCTCGGGAGGCCTGTATGTACCCTGTGTGGGGAGATGAACCAAGATAATGAAGGCAAGTGTCCAAAAGCCACATGAGTCAAATTGTGATTGTCGCTCAGCTGTTTGGGGTAATGAAGCTAATGGAGGGAGTACAGGGGACTATTACTAAGACCAAGGCCCACTGTATATTACAAGGGCCACTATATATCACAAGGTTGATATTAATAAAAGTAAATAATTATGAGCTATCATGTTGTCTCTTAGTCATGTTGACTCTGAAATGATGTTCCATGTCAGCCCGCTTGTCACATTCCAAGAACTGAACGTCTAAAAGACTCTAAGGCTGCGGTTACACGAGGGGAACACAGGAACGTTTGTATTTTCACTTTTCACAACGTTGCATTATCACAGAGGTTAGACGACGCGTTGTCTCCTGAACACTCTCGTTGTCGGAAGCTAGGCGTCGTGGTCAGACAGCAACGGATCTCATCACTGAATTCAACACTGAGCTGATGCACGGGAGGTATTTGTCCATGCACAAAAGCGCGAGCTTGGGGGTTAAAATAAAAAATATAGCCTCAAATGTCGACTGGGAGTCGGTGTTTCAACTTGTTCAACTTGACTAACAGGGTGAAACATTACACTGTAAGAAAAAAAGCTGCAAGAAAACGGTAAATGTCTGGCATCAATGGTTTCCAAATACTTACTGTCAAATTACAGTAAAATCAAATACATTTACAGATTACAACCTTTATTTAATGGTTAATATTTTGATAAAGGGTAATTTACTGTATTTGTATGGTATTTACACTTAAAGTAGACAAACAAAGGTAATCTGTAAAGTAATACAGTGAATTTCCTGTGATTTTTACAGTGTAGGCCTATGGGCTATCAGTTCAGACTGCAGACAAAAGTGGCCCAAATCTTTCATACGTCATGTGGTCCTAACGTGGTCCTCAATCAGATACAGGTCAGGTTTGTTTTAATAAACTGGATTAAACCGCCACTGCATTCAACGTGTAAATGTAACCACGTGTGTAACTGTGACTTCAGTGTCCTCCATGTTCACGTCATGTGGGTCAGGTCAGGAGTGTGACCGGTTCACACTGGATTGGAATCTGATATTAATATTGTAATGTGAGCAGCCAAACAAAAAAATCTGATCTGAGCAATAAATCAGAATTAGGCACTAAGGCCTGCAGTGTGAACGGAGCCTAGTCGACTGCAGGCACAGAGCTACAGACCAGATGAGTTTCCAGTTGATTTCTCGACATGGAACAGAATACACAGAATGACCTCTTCCACCTGTTTCTGTTCCTGGGAGCTGGTGGTCCGTTGTTGCACAGACGTGTGTGTGCCGGAGCAATACGCATATGGACGCTGTCTGAGTAACGGTTGCTGTAAGAGATTAGACCCGTCATAAAACCTGTATTCTCTGCTCTTGCTTGAGAGAGAATTCCACGGTTCGTTCTAACGTCTTTTTAATCTGTGACCTAATTTGTCATTTGGATGGTTATACCCTCATCTGCACTTTTGTTTACACTGTTTATTTTGTCCTCATGTTTTTATATTCAGATCTAATTGCATTGCCTATATGTATGTCTTTCTACTATTACCCTGCCCATACATGTACCTCCCCTCCCCCTCCTGCTATGATGCCCGCTTTTCTCCAAGGGGAGAACACTTACATTGTTTGAAAAGTTTGTTTTGTCAGTGCATCATGTTAAGCAATTACTTTCCAAACACTGGTCACCATTGAGCGTTCACTGAAAAGTTAGGTTTGATCCGTTTTCAGGCCTATTTCTCCAGTCGGCTGCAGGGTATTTCCTCATTTCCCTACCTGGACATTTAATATTAACTTATGAATCTACAAGTGACATAAAACTAAGAGTTAATCACTATTTCTGGGCATCGATGGTCTTCAGTGTGACTTATATCCCTGTGTTTTGTCCTAAAGGTGTAGTTCATGAACAAACACCATCTAATCCCTGTTTATTCCCCCGAGTTGTTTCCCCCAAAAGAATTTGGTGCGATTCACGCGTTGCCAGTACTGATTTATGGTGAACTTTGACCTCATCATCATCAACCTTTATGACTCTGAAATGCAGTGGAGGGTGGGCCTTCATTCGCAGTGCAGCTGCGATTACTGTACATTAGGCAATAAAATACATATTACAATGATGATGAGTAAACAAACTAAATTAAGCTAAAAACAGGAAAAAAAACATCTAAAATACAATATAATATATAAAATTAAGATAAAAAAAAATGAAATAAACAGTTACTGATACACAGTGGTTAGTGACCATGGCTTTGAATTATGCAGTAGGTTGCAAGAGTATTCATATTTTGCGTTGAAGGATGCTCCATGAGTCAGGAGCATCAACAGGAAAGGCAGACCTTCCAAGTTCAGAACAAGCTGGAGGAACCTTAAGCACAAGTCATTTGAGCGAGTCGGATAGGGTCCAACGTTCCAATGCAGCAACATTCTTATGTAAGGTGGTAGCTTAGCAATAAGGGCTTTGTATATAATCAAATACCAACCAACCTCATCATACAGGAGACAATGGTGAGTATCATACCTGTCACCAGTAATGAATCTGAGGACAGAGTGATGGACATAAAGTGGTTTAAGAGCGGAAGCAGCATCATGTCTAAATTCACCACAGTTCAAAACTGATAGGGAAAACATTATATTTATTTATACTTTTCCAGGCTTGGAAAAGGTACATAGGTACATTCTATTTAACTTGATTAATGATTGAAGGGAGGTTTTAGACTTCAAACATTCATTGTTTCACAAGAATTGTGTAACGAATATCAAGTACCCTGGGCCGAAAACGTCTGAAGCTGCTCCACGGACAATGAATACCTCTAGATACAGTGTTGTGTAATATTAGGAAAAATTTATAAATAAACAAGAAGTTCCCCTGTGCCTTTTTTCCACCTATGGTGAAAATAAACAGTGTTTTCCTTTCCTGTTTACCAGTGATTTTGTCCTTAACTGCATTTGGTGTGAGATGGTAAAGTGATCTTTTACTGGTTTATATGTTTTGCTAACTAGCCTCATTTTCAGAGCCCCATTGCAATTGCATTACCCCCCCCCCCCCCCCCCCCATCCAGAAGAGACCTCTCACGCGCTGTCAGTGTCGTCATTCTGACCGTTTCTTTTCTTCTTTTACGAGCGGTAATTTCCTTTCCCGTTTACCAGTACTTTTGTTTTATAATTAACGTTAAGTTTTATATGAGGATTATTATGTTGTTGTTGACGAGCCCAATTTTAAGATCCACGTTGCTAACGCTAACCCTAAATGAGAGTATGTTGCGATTCCATGGCGACGTCGGATGACCTGATTTGGTAAGGTAGTTTTGGCTAATGAGTTTTCCACTTAAGTTTTTTTCCTAACGTTGCTCGTACTATAGTCTACCCATATAACTCATAGCATGTACAATAGTGATGTATATACCGTATATATACATTTATATATTTATATTTACATTTATATATTTACCGCATATATTATATCCATATCTGTCTGAATATACCTGCATGCCATATAATCCTTCCTGACGGGCAGACCCCAGGTGGTGAGAGCAGGCAACTGCACCTCCTCATCCATCACTCTCAACATAGGGGCCCCCCAGGGCTGTGTTCTGAGTCCCCTCCTCTACTCCCTGTACACACATGACTGTGTGGCACAGCGGAACAACAACACAATCATCAAATTTGCTGACGACACAGTAGTAATGGGCCTGATCTCTGCAAACGACAAGAGGGCCTACCTGGAGGAGGTCAAGGTTCTAGCGGGATGGTGTCAAGAGAACAGCCTCTCCCTGAACATCAGCAAAACAAAGGAGATGATTGTGGACTTTAGGAGGTCGGGGGTCAGGGACTACAGCCCCCTCAGCATCGACGGGGCACCGGTTGAGAGAGTGAACAGTTTTAAGTACCTCGGAGTCCACATATCCGAGGACTTGACATGGACCACACACATTGACAGTGTTGTGAAGAAGGCACGGCAACGCCTCTACTTCCTCAGGCGCCTAAGGAAGTTCCAAGTCAGTCAGAAGATCCTTAAGAACTTCTACTCATGCACAATAGAGAGCATCCTGACTGGCAATATCACCTCCTGGTTTGGGAATAGCACCGCACAAGACCGTAGCAGACTACAGAGAGTGGCCCGTTCAGCCGAACGCACAATTGGAGGGGGGCTTCCCACTCTCGAGGGCATTTACAACAAGCGGTGCATGGGCAAGGCTAAGAGAATTATCAAAGACTTGAGCCACCCAAACAACTGCCTCTTTGAACTGCTGCGGTCAGGCAAGCGATACCGGAGTCTCATGGCAAGCACAGAAAGACTCAGAAGAAGCTTCTATCCCCAGGCCATCAGGATGCTCAACGAACAATAACACTATGTAACAACCATCAAATGCACTCACAGCACACACATCCACACGCACACACTCACTTTAAACATACAACTCACTGCAGCACCCACTTTAACCACTTTAGTACACCTAAGCACGCTTTATATTTATCTGTAAAGAATTTGCACTACAACCCATACCTCATTACACCTTACTGTAAATTATATTGTACCTAAATTGTACCTCATCCCACTTCTGCTTTGCACTGTATAGTATATTGTATGGTAACTCAGTTACTTCTACTCTACATAGACCATAGAGCATTGTATGTATATACTGAACATTTTGTCTACGTACTTGACTTCTATTTTATACTGCTATACTTATTTTATTATCTATCTTTGCCTAGCACAGTCTCTGGAGCGAAACAGAAAGAAGCATTTTGTATAAAATTATTCTGTACTTCTGTATGACAACTAATAAAGAAACTTGAACTTGAACTTTCCTACCATATACACCTGCATATATTATAACCAATACAACCCTGTATGATAGCATGCACATTAATCCTGTATATATACAGCATATATATTTATTCTTACCAATCCTATATATCTGTCTGTACATATAATAATTTTACATATATCTGTAGATCTATTATGATCTGTACATGTATCCCTTACTTACCTACTCTTACTACACTACTCGTGGCCAATATGACTTACTAGGGCTGTACCGAATGTCATTTTTTAACATTCAAAGCTTCGATTGAAGTATTCGAACGAAGCTTCGAATGTCTATAAAAAAAAATATTTCATAAAAATCTTTATTTTATTTTTTTTCAAACTAAATCCTCAATTTGAATAAAGTGATTAATCTGATTAAATTAGTATTTTTCTTTTATTAAATCAACTTTCTTTAATGAATATAACTCATCAGTTTCGTCAACATAAATAATCCAATAAGGGCACGGTTGGTATGAAAGTGATGGTGACGTCTTATAGTATAATATTACAATATTAGTGTAGCCTAATCTTTAACTGCAACTGTGAAGAAAACCCCCATTGGTTTAAACAGATTGAATAGCAAAAAAAATATTAAAAATAAAAATAATTTTTTTTATTCGAATGTTGATTTAGAATTTGAATGTCAACATTATGATCGAAGCTTCG